>NC_142665.1:11025384-11631369 GCF_026168435.1 Sesamum indicum | reverse complement strand
GACCCAAACATAAGTTTAGACCCATATATTTGTCTGGTAGATTTCCTAAGCGTAATAATAACTACAAGTTAGTGTGAGGGGAATAAAACATGCTTTAAAAAATCGTGCGTAATAGTAAAATTCTGAACATTTTCAAAATTACACGAAACATGACCCAAACGTAGCTCTACCCATGCATTTGTGTGGTAAATTTGCTAAGCGTAATAACAGCTGCAAGTTAGTAAGAAAGGGAAACAAGCTTTCAGAATTCTACGAAACTTGACACCATGCAAAACATCTAAATTTTGAACGTTTTCAGAATTCTACGAAAGTTGACCCAAACGTAAATCTAGACCTATACATTTGCATGGTAAATTTGTTTAGCATAATAATAACTATAAGCTTGTATGAAAGAAAAACAAACTTTCTTCAATAAAACAGTGCAAAACAGCTAAATTTTGAATATTCCCAAAATTCCACGAAATTGGACCCAAACATAGGTCTAAACCCAGTATTTGTGTGGTAATTTGCTGAGCATAATAATAACTATATGTTAGTATTAAAGGAAAACAATCTTTCATTAATAAAACCATGCAAAACAGCAAAATTTTGAAAATATTCTCAAAGTTCCACGAAAACTTCACCTAAACGTAGGTCAAGACACATGCATTTGTGTGCTAAATTTGTTAAACGTAATAATGACTATAAGTTAGTAGGAAAGGTAAGAAAACTTTATTTATTAAAATCGTGCAAAATAGCTAAATTTTGAACATTCTCACAATTCTACGGAACTTGACCCAAACGTAAGTCTAGACCCACGCATTTGTATGGTAAATTTGATAAGCGTAATAATAAATACATGTTAGTATGAAAGAGAAAAAAACTTTGTTTAATAAACCGTGCAGAACAGCAAAATTATGAAAGTTTACTCAATATTCCACGAAACATGACCCAAACGTAAGTTTAGACCTCTGCATCTGTGTGGTAAATTTGCTAAGCTTTATAATAGCTGCAAGTTAGTAAGAAAGGGCAACAAACATTCTTTAATAACACCGTGCAAAACATCTAAATTTTGAACGTTCTCATAATTTCACGAAACTTGACCCAAACGTAGGTCTAGACCTATGAATTTGTATGATAAATTGATAAGCGTAATAATAACAATAAGTTAGTATAAAAGAAAAACAAACTTTCTTTAATAAAATCGTGTAAAACAGATTAATTTTGAACATTCTCACAATTCCACGAAACTTGACCCAAACGTAAGTCTAGACCTATGCATTATTGTGGTAAATTTGCTAAGCATAATAATAACTACATGTTAGTATAAAAGAGAAACAAACTTTCTTTAACAAAACCGTGCAAAACAACAAAATTATGAAAGTTTTCTCAAAGTTCCACGAAAAATGACCCAAACGTTGGTATAGACCCATACATTTGTGTCGTAAATTTGCTAAGCGTAATAGTAACTATCAGTTAGTATGAAAGGGAAAGAATCTTGCTTTAAAAAATCATGCAAAACAGCTAAATTTTGAATGTTTTCATAATCCCACGAAACTTGACCCAAACATAGGTCTAGACCCACGTATTTGTGTGGTAGATTTTCTAATCGTAATAATAACTACAAGTTAGTGTGAAGGGGAATAAATTACACAAAACATGACCCAAACGTAACTCTACCCATGCATTTGTGTGGTAAATTTGCTAAGCGTAATAACAGCTGCAAGTTAGTAAGAAAGGAAAACAAACTGTCTTTAATAACACCGTGCAAAACATCTAAATTTTGAACGTTTTCAGAATTCTACGAAACTTGACCCAAACGTAAATCTAGACCTATGCATTTGTGTGGTAAATTTGTTCAGTTTAATAATAATTATAAGGTAGTATGAAAGGAAAACGAACTTTTTCTTTAATAAACCGTGCAAAACAGCTAAATTTTCAACGTTCTCAAAATTCCACGAAACTGGGCCCAAACATAGTCTGGACCCATGGATTTGTGTGGTAAATTTGCTAAGCGTAATAATAACTGGAAGTTAGTATGAAAGGGACATAAACTTTGTTTAATAAAACCGTGCAAAAAAAACTAAATTTGAACGTTCTCAGAATTCCACGAAACTTAACCAAAACGTTGGTATAGACCCATACATTTGTGTGGTAAATTTGTTAAGCGTAATAATAACTACAAGTTAGTATGAAAGGGAAACAAACTTTATTTAATCAAATCGTGCAAAATAGCTAAATATTGAACATTCACACAATTCACGAAACTTTACCCAAACGTAAGTATAAACCCATGCATTTGTGTAGTAAATTTGCTAAGCGTAATAACTGCATATTAGTATGAAAGGAGAAACAAACTTCCCTTAATAAAACCGTACAAAACAACCATATTTTGAATGTTTTCTCAAAGTTCCACGAAACTTGGCCCAAACGTAGGTCTAGACCCTTGCATTGTGTGGTAAATTTGTTAAGCGTAATAATAACTACAAGTTAGTATGAAAGGGAAACAAACTTTATTTAATAAAATCGTGCAGAATAGCTAAATATTGAACATTCACATAATTCACGAAGCTTTACCCAACCGTAAGTATAGAGCCATGCATTTGTGTAGTAAATTTGCTAAGCGTAGTAACTGCATATTAGTATGAAAGGAGAAACAAACTTCCCTTAATAAAATCGTATAAAACAGCCATATTTTGAATGTTTTCTCAAAGTTTCACGAAACTTGGCCCAAACGTAGGTCTAGACCCTTGCATTTTGTGGTAAATTTGCTAAGCGTAATAATAACTGCAAGTTAGTAAGAAAGGGAAACAAACATTCTTTAATTGCACCGTGCAAAACATCTATATTTTGAACGTTCTCAAAATTCCACGAAACTTGACCCAAACATAGGTCTAGATCTATGCATTTGTGTGCTAAATTTGTTAAGCGTAATAAAAACTATAAGTTAGTATGAAAGGAAAAGAAACTTTTTTTAATAAAAACGTGCAGAACAGATACATTTTGAACGTTCCCAAAATTCCACGAAACTGGACCCAAACATAGGTTTAGACCCATGCATTTCTGTGGTAAATTTGCTAAGTATAATAATAACTAAATGTTAGTATGAAAGGGAAACAAACTTTGTTTAATAAAACCGTGCAAAAAAACTAAATTTGAATGTTCTATGAATTCTAGGAAACTTAACCCAAACGTTGGTCTAGACCCAAATATTTGTTTGGTAAATTTGTTAAACGTAGTAATAACTACAAGTTAGTATGAAAGGGAAACAAATATTATTTAATAAAATCATGCAGAATGGCTATATATTGAACATTCTCACAATCCACGAAACTTGACCCATACGTAAGTATAGACCCACGCATTTGTGTAGTAAATGTGCTAAGCGTAATAATAACTACATGTTAGTATGAAAGGGAAACAAACTTTCTTTAATAAAACCGTGCAAAACAGCAAAATTTTGATTGTTTTCTTAAAGTTCCATGAAACTTGACCCAAACATAGGTCTAGACCCATGCATTTGTGTGTTAGAATTCCTAAGCGTAATAATAACTACAAGTTAGTATGAAAGGAAAACAAACTTGGTTTAAAAAATTATTAAAAACAGTTAAATTTTGAACGTTTTCTCAAAATTCTACAAAACTTGACCCAAACGTAGGTCTAGACCCATGCATTGGTGTTGTAAATTTGCTAACCGTAATAATAACTACAAGTTAGTATAAAAGAAAAACAAACTTGCTTTAATAAAACCGTGCAAAACTGCTAAATATTGAACGTTCTCAGAATTGCACGAAACTTGAACCAAACGTTGGTCTAAACCCATGCATTGCGTGGTAAATTTGCTAAGCGTAATAAGAACTACATGTTAGTATGAAAGAAGAAACAAACTTTCTTTTATAAAACCGTGCAAAACAGTAAAATTAGAAAAGTTTTCTAAAAGTTCCACTAAACTTGACACAAACGTAGGTCTAGATATATGCATTTGTGTGGTAAATTTGTTAAGCGTAATAATAACTATAAGTTAATATGAAAGGAAAACAAACTTTCTTTAATAAAACCGTGCAAAACAGCTAAATTTTGAACGTTCCCAAAATTGCACGAAACTGGACGAAACATCGGTCTAGACCCATGCATTTGTGTGGTAAATTTGCTAAGCGTAATAATAACTACATGTTAGTATGAAAGGGAAACAAACTTTCATTAATAAAATCGTGCAAAACAACAAAATTTTCAAAGTTATCTCAAAGTTCCATGAAACTTCAACCAAACGTAGGTCTAGACCCATGCATTTGTATACTAAATTTGCTAAGCGTAATAATAACTACAAGTTAGTATGAAAGGAAAACAAACTTGCTTAAATAAAATCGTGAAAAACAGCAAAAATTTTTTGAATGTTTTCTTAAAATTCCACGAAACTTGAGCCAAACGTAGGTATAGACTCATTCATTTATATGGTAAATTTGCTAAGCGCAATAACGACTACAAGTTCGTATGAAAGGGAAAGAATCTTGCTTTAAAAACTCGTGTAGAACAGCTAAATTTTGAACGTTCTCAGAATTCCACGAAACTTGACCCAAACATAGGTCTAGACCTATGCATTTGTGTGGTAAATTTGCTAAGCGTAATAGTAATTACATGTTAGTATGAAAGGGATACAAACTTTCTTTAATAAAATCGTACAAAACAACTAAATATTGAACGTTCTCAGAATCCAGGAAACTCGACCCAAATGTTGGTCTAGACTCATGCATTTGCGTGGTAAATTTGTTAAGCTTAATAATAACTAGAAGTTAGTATGAAAGTGAAACAAACTTTATTTAATAAAATCATGCAGAACAGCTAAATTTTGAACGTTTTCATAATTCCACAAAACTTGACCCAAACGTAAGTTTAGACCCAAGCATTTGTGTAGTAAATTTGCTAAGCGTAATAAAAACTACATATTAGTATTAAAGGAAAACAAACTTACATTAATAAAATCGTGCAAAACAGCAAAATTTTGAAAGTTTTCTCAAAGTTCCACGAAATTTCACTCAAACGTACGTAGACAGATGGATTTGTGTGCTAAATTTGCTAAGCGTAATAATAACTATATGTTAGTATGAAAGGGGAAACAAACTTTATTTAATAAAATCGTGCAGAATAGCTAAATATTGAACATTCTCACAATCCACGAAACTTGACCCAAACGTAAGTATAGATCCACGCATTTGTGTGGTAAATTTGCTAAGTTTAATAATAACTGCATGTTAGTATGAAAGGGAAACAAACTTTATTTAATAAAATCAAGCAAAACAGCAAAATTTTAAATGTTTTCTTAAAGTTCCATCAAACTTGACCCGAACATAGGTATAGACCCATGCATTTGTGTGGTAAATATGCTAAGCATAATAATAACTACAAGTTAGTATGAAAGGAAAATAATTTTGCTTTAAAAAATCGTGCAAAACGACTAAATTTCGAGCGTTCTTAGAATTTCACGAAAATTGACCCAAACGTAGGTCTAGATCCATGCATTTGTATTGTATATTTGCTAAGCGTAATAATAACTACAATTTAGTATAAAAGAGAACAAACTTGCTTTAATAATAGAGTGCAAAACAGCTAACTATTGAACGTTCTGAGAACTGCACGAAACATGACCCAAACATTGGTCTAGACCCATGCATATGGGTGGTAAATTTGCTAAGCGTAATAATGACTACGTGTTAGTATGAAAGAGAAACAAACTTTCTTTAACAAAACCGTGCAAAACAACAAAATTATGAAAATTTTCTCAAAGTTCCACGAAACATGACCCAAACGTAGGTATAGACCCATGCATTTGTTTCGTAAATTTGCTAAGCGTAATAATAACTATAAGTTAGTATGAAAGGGAAAGAATCTTGTAACTTATCATAATTAAATTTATTCATAAATTTGCTATTGTTTCATGCACAGAGAAAATTAATATAAATAGGTTAAGAAAAGTGTCAGTTATGATTTGTTATTTAGTTTATTTATCTTTTCTTTTAATTAAATAAATAAAATAATTAACAATTGTATTAAATGAGGTTAAATATTTAAATTCTACTACTGTATTTTGAATTATACAATTCGTATGTTTTAAATTAACAATATGAGGTTAAAATAGAGTTTGCATTTTAAATTATCTTTTACTTTCATGATTTATTAATATAGTGCATAAGGGTGTAAATGTCTTTACATATTTTTAAAATTAATTTAGACTTATTAATTAGTTTATTATTTTCTTAAAATACTATTTAATTATTTTTCTAAAATAATTGAATATAAATATTAAATGTGCCCTATGCTTCAAGAAGAAACCATCGAGCATGCGAATTTTGTTGGAGGACTTTTTGGAAAACCACAAAGAGAATATGATCCCCATTTTAAGATGTACAATCCAGGAAGGACATTATTACCCCAGTCTTAGCTATGTTTCGCAATCTCAAAACTAGCCACCACCTCATTTCGACTCCAAGCCAGGTACGTCTCTTGAAGATATGATGAAAGAACTTGTCGCTAATACTCAAAAATTTCAACAGAACACTTAGCAGTCCCAACAACAAACTCAGATGAGCATTCAGAATTTAAAGTCTCAAATCAGTCAACTGGCGTCATCTGTTAGTGAATTGGAATCCCAAGGTAAATTACCTTCCCAGTCTGTGTTAATCCTAAACAAAATGCAAGTGTTTTTGTCCTTCCAAGTGGAAAGGAGTTGCAACCAAACATGAATGAATATGACACCAAGCGTGCGCAAGTCCAGCAAGGCGAACCAGATCAAAAGATGAAAATTTCTCAAAAGCAGACCAACAAGCCCAAAAGAACCGATAGTGAACATCAAAGGTGTTGATGGTCAAACTTCCATTACTGGAAGGATTTGCTGAAAAGGAAGAATGGGAGAAGAAGGAATTACTTGCAACTGTTAGCAAAGTGGTGGTAAACATTCCATTGATCAACACAATTAAAATAGTACCTCACTATGCAAAGTTCCTCAAGGTGTTGGGCATCAGCAAATTCAAATAGAAAGACTTTATTGATCCGTTGGTGCAAGAAAAAGCTAAATTTGATGACTTCAGCTCTAGTCCGAAAACTTATGAGAACAAAGCATTTCACGACAAAATAAGTTCGAGGAAGAAGTCTCTTATGAACCTCAAAGTCTTCCTCGGTCCACACATCTGGGTGCAGTACAACGAAGAAGAAATGGATTTAAAGTGCCCAATTTATTCAAGTTGAGGCACAATAGTGTCTAGCCAAAGACATTAAAGAAAGGCGCTACATGGGAGGCAACCCATGAATGTCTATCCCTTCTCCTCTTTTTTGTTTCATTTCATTTCAATGTTAGTGTTTTTATTATGTTTTACAAAGCATGCCCACGTTTAATAAAGAATTCAAGTCTGTTTGGAATCCCAACCCGAACAGATTTGTTGATTTCATTAAACGTGCCCATGTCTAAAGGATTACCCTAATCTGTCTAGCTCACCCCGCAGGAATAAATTTGTTGTTTCCTTTAAGTGTGCCCATGCTTAGTGAAACGAAGTAGGCTGTAAAAAACACTTCCACGCACCCACTTTTATTTATTTATCTTTTTGTTTTAATTAATCAAAAAATTACAAAATCAACAAAATCAAAATAAAAAGGGGAAAGTGGGTCAAAACCCTTGACCAAGTTTTCATCTCTTTCAATTGCTTTGACCAAATTCCTTCTCTCTCACAACTGCTCTCACCCGCCACCAAGAAATCTCTCTAATGCTTCCACCATTCCACCGCCGGCAAGATGCAACGACATCCACCAACGCCTTGACCACTTGATGGCATGCACCCAGGGACGTTTCCTTGACCCTCTCAATTTTAATTTTATATATCTTTGAGTTGCATGTCAATGTCCACATTGAGCACAATGTGAATTTTAAGTGTGGGGATGTGGTTATTGAGCTTATACTTGATAATATTTTTCTTGTTCGTTGATGTGCTTGGTGGTGGATGATTTTCTTTTGTATGTTGAATGTGCCTGGAAGGATTTTTGTGCTTGATGGAAAATTTTGATATGCTTGGTGGAAATGCTTGATGAAAGTTTTTGAGGAAAGAACTTAGTGAAAAAATTTCCTTTTCTTTTTCAAGTTGACTTGAAATGAGAGATTTTTTGACAAATTTTTGTGAAAATTTTGGCATGATGAAAACCTTTCAATTTTGGACCACTCTCAGCTTAATGACGTTATGTGCAAAAGAATGCATGTTTTACATTTAAGGATAATTCAAAAGTTGAAAACTTGTTTTTTCCAAAATGACTTGAGTTGAAATCTTTTGATATAGGATTAGTGGACTAAAACACACCTCGTGAGACTTTGAGCTTAATATATTCTTGTAAAATTTCATTCTTTCTTGAGAGAAAAATACTTCTATGGCTTTGTCTTTTTAGAACTTGCCTTGAACCACATCGAGACCACACAAATGTGCAATATTTGGATATGATAAAGGCATTAGAAACTATTTTCGGCCTTCATTGACCACCACACTATATTTAACTTTAGAGAACCCATTTGAGTCTTTTTTACCTGTTTTGTTGATATAAGCCATTATACACGAGCATATTCCGTCATTTGTTATACTCCTTGATTTTTACCCTTCCAAAAATTATTAGAGCGTTAAGGGAAATGGGTTTACATTCAAAAGAATAAGTTCTCAAAATAGGGAATGACCATTGTAATCTTCGTGATATTTCAAAATAAGTGTGGGGGTTTCAAAATTGTGATCCTCTTTACTTTGTGAGAGCCGACATCAATTTTCTTGTTCTATACCTATCACACAAAAAATTACAGAGGAGAAAAAGAAAAGAAAGAAAAGAAAAGAAAAAGAAAAAAAAAGGGAAAAGCCAAATGGCAAAAAGAGAAAAAAAGAAAGCATTTTTCTTGACACCAAAAAAATGAAAGAAAAAGAAAAAGAGAAAAAGAAGAAAAAAATGTATGAACTCTCCAAAAGAAATAAGAAAGGCATAGTTCAAGGAATTGTCGAAAAAATTTTGAGGGTAAATGAGTAAACTTTGAGACCTTCAAATTATTGTTCACTCAAACTTTTTTGGTGCTCTAATTGGTTTCTTAGAATTTAACCTCGTTATCCTTATATCTTACCCCCAAACCAAAGCTCCATTAAAACCAAAATCGAAGACCTTTTGATCCATGTATGTACATATTTCAAAGTGGTGGAGATGTTGTGTATAGGCAAGCATATGGTGAAATATTGTCGGAGTAAGTGTTGAGGGAAACACTTGTGCCATGTATACACTAGAGAGAATAGAAAAAGGAGAGAAAATAGTCTACTAGGTTTATACGATTGGCTTTAATAATAGTCATTACGTAAAAACTTATTTGGATACACGTTGAATTATCTTTTTCACAAAATAGATCATTTACTTTGCACATGATTACAATTTTATATTTCATAACTACACAAATTGTCATGATTTTATAGTAACTTAATCTTCCTTTTGAGCCACAAATATTCCTAATCGTGTAAATTTATTGCATATTCAGCTAAAAGGGATGATATGGGATAAAGATGGCAAAATCGAGCCAAAAACGGATATTGAGGGCACCAAAAAGGGAAGAGAAGATTTCAAGGTAGTTTTACGTGATTGACTAAACGTGCCCACACTTAGTGATTTGGTCAACATGGATGAAGAAAGGAAAGATGCGATTTTTGCAAGAGAAAAAAAGGAATGATTTGATGAATTTTGGTAAGGACTCCTTTAAATACGTGATTGATCATTTATTAACACTTTTAGAACTAGTCACGTACTTATTTCCCTCCTATGTCTGGATTCGTAGGAGACTTTATTATAAATAGGGGGGTCTCTCCATTTGTAGGGCACAAACTTTGATTGAATAAAATAGTTTAAATTCAATAGTTTACTTCACTTTCATACTCTCTCTTTTAGTTTTAATTTGTTGCCGGAGTTAATGGAATTCCACTTCATAGTGTGTTCTTTCATTAACATGCCCGACTAAATTCTTTAAATGGTGATTGCTTGATTCGTAACTTCTTGTGAGATCTAATCTGCTCTTTCTACACTTGTTAAATAAGTATTCATGTTATTCTCTGTGCTTTTATTACAAAAATCTGATTTATGAGTAATGTGGCCAATTTTTCATTATCAAGAAGGTTTGCTTAGGTAATTGAACTTTACAAATTCGTGTAATTATTTGTTTAGTTCAATGCTTAGTAGCAATGTAGCATAATTAATTATGTCAAAGTAGTTAGTTATGTTATGGGGAATACATGATCTAATTTAAACGAATTATCTTTGTAGGAATTTGTTAATTAGAATCAGGCCTTTCTAATTCTTAGTGCTGTTGATAGATTAAATCTTTTGGATGTTCCCAGGGTTGTCTGTTAATTCGGGATCTAGCCAACGGTCGTACCTTGGCTGACGAAATAGTATGAAAAAGTAGGGTTGTTAGGTCGTACCAATTACCATAACTGATTTATTTGTTTATACAAGTGTTATATTTGCATCAATGATCAACTCTCAAGAATCAACCATGATCCTGACCCTAATCGGTAAAGCTCCCTCTCATTTCTTCCCCCGGTAATTTTAATTGCTTTCTAGTTTATTTTAATTTTTAATTATTTCTCTCTACCATCAGATATCCCCCCCCCCCCACTATTTTCTTTCTCTTAAAGAAATCGACTTGAACCAGTCCCTGTGTAATCGACCCTACTCCCACTTTCGCAAGTATTGTTGTAGGAATTATTTTTTGTGGTCTCGACACCTATCATTTACTTACCTCAAACCCCGAATTGCTTCAATTAACATAAAGGACTGCTCAACCCTCTATTTTATTGTCACGTCTTTTTATGGAATATTATATGTATAATCAATATATATAGAGTATCATAAACAATAGATTAAATATTACATAATTTTCGTATATTTCCCACCAATTTTTTAATATTTCACTTACATAAAAGTCCAAACACCCGTTTCATTTTCTTTTAAATAATTACACTTTCTAAGCTTACGAAGTATATATTTAATTTATCAACTAATTCATAAGAATTCATTTAATCAAACCCCTTATATATTTATAACTATCATTTTTAATATCATTTCTAAATTAGATTATTATTAAGAACCTCCATTTTTTGTTTTTAATAACATAATATTTCTTAAAAATGATTTTCGGTACATTTCTATGAATTTTCAATCAATTTCTCGCTGGAATATAATTTAATTAAACAATAATACATAGAATTACGTATTTGGTTAATCATTCATATGGAATTGTGTAAATTAACTATAGTAATATTTAAATCTAATAAATCTAATAATTTAGTTAACCACCTATATCATTTTTATATTAAATGTGATATTTAATGTGATATTAATTTAAATAGCCAAACTCAAAAAATGTTTTGGTTAAATAGTACGTTGCTTAATATAAACAACATTTAATAGATGGACTAATTAAATAATATAATTATATAAATTAATAATAATTAATATCAGAATAGGCGTACCTGGTTTGTCCGAGTGTGTGTAATGTGTGACTAATATGTGTTATGAAATTTATTTTCTTATACTGACATACATATAATATATGTGTGTATTGAAATGGGAAAAGCAAAGGGGTGGGGGGGGGGGTGGCCACGTGTTGCTTCTCCTTTTTCTTTAATTTTTTTTTTTTATAATTCTCATTACGTCCTATCAAATTTTTTAGTTAATGAAATTTTCTCCCAAATATTATAATGAGGTCCAATTTACTCCATTCAAATTTTAATATATTCCAATTTTAGCCGATAATTTATTCGTAATTAAATTTAATTTTTTTAATAATTAACAATTAGTCTCTTAATTATTTACAAAAATCTGTAGACGTCACATAAAAAGTGGCAGTTCGGCAGGTTGAGATTGATGAGGATCCTGTTGAAGCTAGCAAGGGTGACCAAGATGGGAAAACTGAGGTACTATCCGCATGCTTATTTAGCTTATGATCATGTTTTAGGTGTAGCGCGTTTCCCTTTTAGTTCACTTGGCGAAGCTTTAGTAATGCTTATGGTAGAACAGAAAAGAAAGACGACTAAGCCAGTAGTTGAGCGATATTGGGATTGGGAGCTTACAAATTGGACCCATCCAATATGGGTGAGCCTATGAAGTGCTATTTTTTTTACTTATTTGCTAAAGCTACTTGTCTTTAGAATTTAATGGTTCCTCTATTTGATGCAGCTCTCTAACCCTAAAGAAATAACTATAGAGGAATACAATGAGTTGTACAAGAAACTATTTAATGAATACATGGAAACTCTTGCCTCTTCACACTTTACAACTGAGGTTATTGAAGTTACTTATTGTTCGGACAACTCTATTCAATATCCAATCTGTAAGCTCCATGCTTTATTGGATACTTCTACTTGTGGATATAGTTTTCGACTTACTTAGTTACAACATTACGTGCAACCTTCTAATCTGATAATTTTCCTTTTGTTGCTGTAGGTAGCACTTATTACAAAATTTCCTTTTAGGGTGTCATTTTTACTAAGAAAATTGTAAATCGAGGATATAAATGCTTTGGCCGTCACACAACTATGAAGATCACAAGAGTCCAAAGCATGAAAGAAAGGTATTTTCTAATTTTTTTGGACGAAATTCTATATGATAAAACACTATAAAATAGACTCCTAGAATGACAATAATTCAAATTTTGACGAACTCGAGGAAGTTCTTGCATTTGTTGGGATGACACAAGATTTGTCCTAATCCAATTTTTCAATCAACAGGCGTGTCTTAAGAGAATAAGTTTGTACATGAATGTTTATTTTGATATCTACTTAAGGAACTAATTTGTGGATGCCATGCTTACTTAAGATGAAACGACTAACTTTCATTTTTATCTTAGTAGGATGAAGTTGTGGATAGACATTAGGTGTGTGCTTACTAAGACTAATTGTAAAGACCCATGCCAATTTCATGTTTAGTTGCTTTTGAAATTCTTCATAAATTTTTTTAAACTGTATATTGGTTTTTTAACCGAGCTCATATACTTAAGTTCTTCTTAGTAGCTTCTTCTCAAGTAAGAACACAAGTTTTACTTAATTAATAAAAATAAAACTGAATATTGTTTGATGTACATTTCTTCATACATGTTTTTAATAATCGTAATGCACGTCTCATGTCTACTATCACAACATTATGTGACATGCATTCTTTTTCGATATCAGTAGTGTAGAATATATTTTGTACGTCAGACGATCATATGTTGTGTAATGCAGTTGATCCTGCCTCAAACAACCTATACTTTAATCATGAGAATTGTTGTTCTCTAAAGAAATGAGAACTCTTTCAATATTGAACTTAAAGGATTATTTGGTGATCAAAAAGTTGTTTGTAGTTCTTTCTATGTGTGTCCAATATCTTTTGTTTGTTGTATATGGAGAAATTAATGAACTTTCTCATCATATGGGTGCAGGAAACTTGTTAAGAGGTCAGAAAGAGGGACTGTAGCACCCCTTATCGCTACTAGGATGATATTTTCCTTAAACGTCATACTTATAGTAATCCCTATATCCATATATATAAATATGCACATAATCATCTAACCAATATGCATACGTAATTCCAACATCATAACATGCATAATCAACCCACAACAACATATATACACATCAAACAACACAAGTAATCCCCATGCTTTCGTTATATCTATATAAAAAAATATGATTTGTACTCTAACTCACAAAGAGGATAAAACTGTATACTGGCCCGATCTGCCTGAGTATAGCATGTAAACCTAGTCTTCAACAGGCAGATATCTCAAAATCTACTCCTAAAAGAAAATGTCAGCACAAGAGTGAGTCTGCCACTCAGTAAGTAAATAACCAGCCCTATATATATATGTATCAAACATAACCCAAACAAGATAAGTAGGCAACATGCATGGAATACAATCAATTTAATTCCAACATAATCAGCTTCATTGCACCACATAGCTAACTCGCAATAAAATAACCAATAAACTCCCTTTCTTTTAATTTGCTTACCAGAGGTGATATCGTGTTTTTCCCGTCAACTCAATCTCACCGCTAAATAAGTGCAATTGAATCCCCTTGACAGCCGGCTCATGAATCTCGTTTTGCATCATAACTCTTTCATTTCGCATCATAGCTCTTTTATTTCGTATCATAGCTCTTTTTATACCACATTTTTTTCATATCGAATTAAAGCTCTTTTCATTTCATTTCTTTCTCATATCGCATCATAGCTCTTTTGATTTCAGTTCGCCTTACAGGCTTTTCAACACATCAAGGGGTATTGAAACCACAATTATATTCAATTTCCACCACTCCCTCATTTCCACA
The DNA here is from genome assembly GCF_026168435.1 of Sesamum indicum. Classification (NCBI taxonomy): domain Eukaryota; kingdom Viridiplantae; phylum Streptophyta; class Magnoliopsida; order Lamiales; family Pedaliaceae; genus Sesamum; species Sesamum indicum. The sequence goes on along the minus strand of NC_142665.1, from coordinate 11,617,036 downwards.
TATCACCATTCTTGTAAGCAACTAGTAACGTAAAACAATATATCACTATGTTCTCATTTTCAGACACTCACAATACATCAAACAACAGACATAATATTTCAACGTACTTCCTCATTCCACATATAGAATATTGTCAATCAAATTAAATCATTCACCACCCATATATTTTGAGATAAATCAATGTCAGCATGAACCACAAATTTATATAACAGTAATACCACAAATAAACGGAACATATATAGATAATACTAATTATTTACTTACCTCAACTTCACTACGCTTTTATCTACTCAATAGGTAATGGTTCGGTCCTTTGACTTTACCCCGTATCCTATAATGAATTATAATGCATACAATTAATATATCGAGAGTATCATAATTTTTTTTAGATATAATATGAAATATTATTCGTACAATATCTAATAATTCTCTAATATTTCAATTCTATCAAAATATAAATTTTCTTTCTAGTTCTTCTTAATAACTAGATAATCTAGGCCTCATACAAATACTTATAGTTTATCATTTAATTCGCGGGGATTTAATCACACCCCTTATATATTTATAATTGTCTTTTTAATAATATCCCTAAATTAGGTTATCATTAAAAATTTCATTTTTCCTCTTTAATAACATAATATTTTTTAAATATAATATTTGGAATATTTTTATAGATTTTTTATTAATTTCTCGCTATTATATAATTTAATTAAAGAATAATACATAGAATTGCATATTTGGTTAATAATTTCGATGAAATTGTATAAATGAACTATAGTAATATACAAATCTAATAAATTTAATAATCTAATTAACCAACGATATCATTTTTATATCCAATTTGATATTTAATTCGACACTATTTTAAATAGCCAAATTTATAAAATATTTCGATTAAATAGTACATCGCTCAATATAATCAACATTTAATATATAAACTAATTAAATAATATTATTATATTAATTAATAAAAATTAAAATTATAATTTCGTACCTCTGTTTCTTTTTCTTTTTCCGTCCAAGAATTGCAATTTTCACAATTGGTGTTGTGTTGTGAGTGTTGTGTGGGTGTGCGTGTATAAAAGAAAAGGCGAAGAGAGTGAGGCGGTGGGGGTGGTGCCCACCAGCACACTCTCAACTCTCTCTCTCTAATTCATATATATATATATATATATATATATATATATATATATATTACTTACGAATATATATAATATTATTATTATTTTATTTATTTAATTAGATCTTTTTTAAAATATCCATTACATCCTTCCTAAATTTCTTGATTAATATAAGTTGCCCCCAAATATTATAACAAACTCCAATTAATTCGATTAAATTTTATTATATTCCAATTATGATATATAATATATTTACTAATCATTATGTTTTATAAGGATTTACCGATTAATCCTACAATTATGTATTATAATTTTTGGGGAGTCACAACTCTCCCATTCTAATAAAAATTTCGTACTCGAAATTTAACTAACTTACCGGCTCAGGAAATAAATATGGGTATTTTTCTCTCATGTTCTACTCCACATCCCAAGTGGCTTCCCTTGCAGAGTAATTACTCCATTTGATTTTCACCATAGGTACTTCTTTATTTCTCAATTTCTTTATACTCCGGTTTAGAATTTTCATTGGCTCTTCCACATATGATAATCCCTCCGATATTTCTATCTCTAGTTCATGCAAAATATGACTAGGATCGGATCGATGTAGCCCTAGCACAGAAATATGAAACCTGTCATGTATTTGTGACAATTCTATCTGTAATGCTAACCGAAAGGCTAGTGGTCCAACTCGCTCCAGAATTTCATATGGCCCAATATATTTCGGACTCAACTTTTCCTGTTTCCCGAATCTCAAAATTCCTCTCCATGGTGTTACTTTTTGAAAAGTTCTTTACCCCATCTCGTATTCCATCTCTCTGCGATGCTTATCGACGTAACTCCTCTGTCGATCCTGTGTTGCCTTCAAACACTTTTTAACTATTTATATCTTGTCCATTATTCTTGAACTAACTCCGGCCCTTTAAGCTGTCTCAATCCCTCAATATCCCAACAGATCGGATTTCGGCATTTTCTTCCATACAAAGCTTCATATGGAGCCATACCAATACTAAAATGAAAACTGTTATTATAAGCAAATTCCATCAGTGGTAGATGATCATCCCAGTTTTCTCTGAATTAAATTACGAAGGATCTCATTATATCCTCTAATGTCTGAATCGTTTTTTCTAACTGTCCATCGGTTTGAGGATGAAACGCTATACTGAAATGCAATTTTGTACCTAGAGCGGTCAGAAGTAAATCGAGGATCTCTATCAGGAACTATAGAGGTAGGAATACCATGTAATCTCACAATCTCTGAAACATTTAGTTTGGCTAGCTTATCCACAGAATCATTTTAACGGATTGGAAAGAAATGTGTAGATTAGTCAATCTGTCAACAATCAGCTAAATAGCATCATGTCTTTTGAACGTATGTGGTCACCCAATGACAAAATCCATAGTAATGTTTTCCCATTTCCATTCAGGTATAAACAAAGGTCGAAGCTTACCAGCTGGTGCTTGGAGAAGGAACCAGTGAGAACCTCGGGTGCTGCAAGATCTTGTTCTTTCGTGATTGGATATACCTTGGTTTGTGGTTGAGGCTAACTACCTTGTCCTGTAGATGTCGTGGAAATATTCCCTCTACCTCGACCACCTCTACCTCGTCCTCTGCTCGTACCTGCCCACTGTGAGTTTTCCCCTACACTGCTCAACCTCGAAGTCTGAGGTCCTCTGGTATTATCTCTCCATGTGGGACAATCCCTAACAATGTGTCCTAGTTAATGGCAACGACAACATACAATTGGCCGGACTCCCCAACATTCACTAGCGTGTCTCCTACCACAATTAGCATAAAAAGGAGTAGATCTTCCACTGAACGATCTGGCTGGATCTTGTCTTCCTGCGAATCCAACCGAAGTAGGCCCAGTGTCAATTTGAAAACACTGAATGAGACCTGCTAGTCTGACCCACTCCTCGGCCACTTAACCAACCTCTCTGCGAATCAGAACCCCTAAAGGAAACTGCACCACTTTGTCCCGCTGTAGGATTCAGGTTATCTGTCAATTTCTTCCGTTTAGCTTCAGTAGAACTCCTTTCAATGGATGTCTCTTCTGCCCTTAGTGCCGCTTCCAGCAGTGCACCATAACCCGGAGGTTTAATTTCTATTTTCTCTTGAATCTCAAGTCTCAACCCTCTTTCAAATCTATCTCTCCTTAATTCATCGGTACTCACCTCTTCTGGAGCATATTTTGACAATCTCATAAATTGCAGCTCATACTCAGCAATAGATAAATCATTCTACTTTAGTTCAAGGAATTCAACTTTCTTATGGTTTCGGTAGACTAGTAGTATATTTATCAGTAAATTCTTTCAAAAAGTCATTCCACGTCAAAGTGGCGGGTCGGTTCTTGCTCCCTGTAATTGTTTTCCACCAATCTAATGCGTCTTTCTCCAATGAGGACACTCCGTACCTCAACTTTTGCTCAGAGGTACACTCAATTTTGTCCAACACCCTTTCCATGTTTTTCAGCCATTCTTCTGCTTCTGCAGGGTCAGTTGTACCTGCAAATACCTTCGCCCCCTGTCTCCTCACTATTTCATATTTTTTATCAATAACTGCATCCTGTGGCTGGGGTTGTGGAGATGGAGCCATCCTCTGCATCATTTCCAGAAACTGTTGCATAAAAGTGTTTATTTCTGGTTGTGGGCATATCTATTTTGGGATTCTATCCCCTAATATTCTGATGCAGAATTATGACCCTGCACAGACTCTAATGACTTAGTTAGGCCAGCAGCGTTTTTCGTTGACGCTTCCATCCTATATGAAATGCACACATATGAGTAGATTCCTAGTATATACACCTTACGTATAATATTACATTTCATCTACTAATCCTAGGAAATCTAATCCCTGCCCTGATACCACCTAATATAGCACCCCATATCGCTACTAGGGATATATCTTACCTAAACGTCATGATTATAGTAATCCCTGTATCCATATATATAAATATGCACATAATCATCTAATCAATATGCATATATAATCCCAACGTCATAACAGGCATAATCAACCCACAATATCATGTATACACATCAAACACCACAAGTAATCCCCATGCTTACTTTCTCTCTTTACAAACAAAATACAATTTTTACTCTAACTGACAAAGAGGATAAAATTGCATACTCGCCCGACCTGCTTAAGTATAGCATGTAGACTTAATTTTCAACAGACAGACACCTCAAAGTCTACTCCTGAAAGAAAATATCAGCAGAGGAGTGAGTCTACCACTCAGTAAGTAAATAACCAGTCCTATCTATATATTTGTATCAAACACAGCCCAAACAAGATAAGTAGGCAACATGCATGGAAGACAGTCAATTCAATGCCAACATAATCAGCTTCATTGCACCACATAGCTAACTCGCAATAAAACAACCAATTAAACTCCTTTTCTTTTAGTTTGCTTACCAGAAGGTGATATAATATTTTTCCCGACAACTCAATCTAACCGTTAAATAAGTTCAAGTGAATCCCCTTAACAGCGGGCTCATCAATCTCATTTTGCATCATTGCTCTTTCAATTCGCATCATAGCTCTTTTATTTTGCATAATAGCTCTTTCATCATGACTCTTTTCATATCACATCTTTTTTCATATCGCAACAAAGCTCTTTTCATTTTATTTCTTTCTCGTATCGCATCATAGCTCTTCTATTTCATTTCGCCTTACAAGCTTTTCAACACATCAAGGGGTATTAACACCACAATTATATTTAATTTCCATCACTCCCTCATTTCCACATATCACCATTCTTGTAAGCAACTAGTAACGTAAAATAATATATCAATGAATTCTCATTTTCAGACACTCCCAACACATCAAACAACAAACATAATATTTCAACGTACTTCCTCATCCACGTACACAATATCATCAATTAAATTAAATCATTCACCACTCATATACTTTCAAATAAATCAATGTCAGCATGAACCACAAATTTATATAACGGTAATACCATAAATAAATAGAACATATATAGATAATACTAATTATTTACTTACCTCAACCTCACAATGCTTTTATCTACTCAATAGGTAATGGTTCGGTCCTTTGACTGTACCCTGTATCCTATAATGATTTATAATGCACACAATTAATATATCGAGGCTATTATATTCTTTAATTGAACAATAATACATATAATTGCGTATTTGGTTAACAATTCCGATGGAATTGTCTAAATTGGCTATAACAATATTCAAATCTAATGAATTTAATAATCTAATTAACCAACGATATCATTTTTATATTAAATTTAATATTTAATTCGATATTATTTTAAATAGCCAAATTCGTAAAATATTCCGGTTAAATAGTACACCGCTCAATATAATCAACATTTAATAAATGAACTAAATAAATAATATAATTATATAAATTAATAGAAATTAAAATAAAACTTACCTCCCGCTGCGAATTGCCGAACAGAGAAGGAAATTGCAAATTTATAAATGTGAGATTGTGATAATTGGCTCACATATATATATATGTTGGGGGTGGGGCGGTGGGTGAGGGCCCACCCCCAAACCTTTTCCTTCCTTTCTTCTTTTTTTTTTCTTTTCTTTTTGGCTTTTATATATATATATATATATACATATGTTACTTACACATATATATTATTAGTAATATATATTTTATATATTATTATTGTTATTATATTATTATATTATTTATTTAATTAAACTTTTCTCAAAATACCATTTACGTCCTTCCTGAGTTTCTTAATTAATAGAAATTGTCCCAAAATATTATGACGAACTCCAATTTAATTCATTCAAGTGTTATTATATTCCAATTATGACCCATAATTTAGTGGCTAATTAACTAAATTTCATGAAAATTTACCAATTAATCCTACAATTACGTATTATAATATTTAGGGCGTCACAACTAGACCTACATTTGGGTCAACTTGTACTTATTACTACGCTTAACAAATTTACTACACAAATGCATGGACCTACGTTTGGGTCAAGTTTCGTGGAATTCTGAGAACGTTCAAAATTTAGTTGTTTTACACGGTTTTGTTAAAGTACGTTTCCCTTTCATACTAACTTGTAGTTATTATTACGTGCAAACCAGCTAAATTTTGAACGTTATCAGAATTCCAAGAAACTTGACCCAAATGTACGTCTAGATCTATGCATTTATGTGGTAAATTTGCTAAGCGTAATAATAACTATATGTTAGTATGAAAGGGAAACAAACTTTATTTTATAAAACCGTGTAAAACAACAAAATTTTGAATGTTTTCTTAAAGTTCCACGAAACTTGTGTGGTAAATTTGGTAAGTTCCACCAAACGTAGGTCTAGACTCATGCCTTTGTGTGGTAAATTTGGTAAGCATAATAATAACTGCAAGTTAGGGTGAAAGGGAAACAAACTTTCCCATATTTTTCGGTTTATTACATGAGGTTACACCAATGTACGTATATATTCCTTGTACTGTAGCATAAACATTGTTTCTTTTGCAACATATAGAAAAATTTGGAGTGTTTTTACTCCAGCAATTACTGTCTTCTTGTTTCCTTCACATTTAAATCATACATATTTCTACATGGTATCAGAACCAGGTTTCGATCATGGGACCTGCGGGTTATGGTCCCACCATGCTTCCGCGACGCAGATTGGGCGACCTACCCAGATTCCAGGCGTTCACTTACAGGTTTTTGTGTATTCTTTGGATTAGCTTTGGTTTCCTGGAAGATCAAGAAATAATCTACGGTATCCAGGTCAACAGCTGAACATATACGACCATATTAATGATCCATATACTTCTAAATTCTAATCATTAATATATTTGTTCATTTCTATATGCAACTAAAATTGTTTAGGAAAAATATAGATAACTAAAATTTTATTCGAGTACTAATATATGAATAATTACACATAAAACTTAAATTTAGTATAGTAGATATAGTAAATTTAGTATCCACTCCACAATAGCAGAAATGGAAAAATGCAAAATGCAGTCTATATACATACACTTTGATTACGATTATGTATCATTAATCTAATTAACAATAGGCTTTATATTTTTAAAAATCTCTTAAATTTCCAGCACATTTATAGAGAATCATGGAAAAGACATTTTATGATGTATATTATATGATTTACTATATTATTCATATGGTACATGAATTATAAATGGTTAGTGAGTAACTTTGGACTCTAAAAATTTATGGTGGATTTTTTTTTATTTAGAAGTAATTTTTACTAATTTAGTTAGATTGGTGTTATTTAAATTGTTTAAACATTATAAATGTTCCGATTTTGGACACAGTCATAAATATACTCATATTTTGTATTAAAGTTTTGTTTATCTGTTGTTGTTGCTTTCTTTTTCCTTAAATTTTGACTTTAAAATCTTCTGTAATTAGCAATTTCATTCTATCTATTTATTCAAGGACTCGTAAGAAATTATATTTTAAAAAATATTTGCAATATTTGTTATTCTATAGCACACAATAAGAATCGTATCACGTCAATACAATATGTTCACAAGTCCGTGAGATATTGTTAAACAAAATTATGGGAATTATCTCTATTACATTCATTTTTTATAATTTCACACACACTCTCACATACATAATTAATTGTCTATTGATAGCTCACTCACCCTATTGTCTTTCTCCACTCCATTCTCTACTCCCTCCCTCTCTCTCTCTCTCTCTCACACACACACACACTCTCACTCTCTCTCTCTCTCACACACAGACGCATTCAGAGAACTCTTTGTATACACAAGTGAAGATGGAGCACAATTCAAACGAAGGGAGAAATGTAGATCTTTATTCGATAATTCAACTTCATTTGATTTTCAATTATATTTTACAGTTTTGTATAAGCTCTAACATATGATCAATTTTACTTTGTAGATGGAAACAATACTTGAAAGAGATTATATCTATGGCTGTTGGAGAGTTAATGGTGTGCTCTTCCCAGAGCCACTCGATTTTAATTTTTCGACACCACCTCCGCCACCCCCTCCACAACCACCATCACAACAAGTACCTCTGAGAGTCCATCAGGCATGACAGATCTTTCATTTTTTCTAAAAAAAATATATGTTTGTGTCTTTGGTCTTCTTCTTTTGTTTAGATCTTTTATTTAAATATAAATTTTACAAGACATACTAACGTAAAATCGGTAAGTGCTCAATATTAAAGTGTAAAAACAATTCCATTGTTTTTTCCTTTCAATTTTGCAATCAAGCTTTTCGAAAAAAAAAAAATTCAAATTGGCTTTTCTCAAATTTTTCTTTTTACATAGATTTCGATCTATAGAAAAGATAATTTCTTCTCTATTTTAAAACTCTTTTTCTCTCTCCCTCTCTCCCTCTCTCTGGAGGGGAGTTTAGAGTTCGATCTGTGGAAAAGATTCTTTTCTCTCTCTCTCTCTGGAGGGGAGTTTACAGTTCGATCTATGGAAAAAATTATTTTCTCTCTCTCTCTCTGGAGGGTAGTTTACAGTTCGATCTATGGAAAAAATTATTTTCTCTCCATCTTAAAATTATATATATCTCTCTCTCTCTCTCTTCTCTTTTTATTTTATATTTTTTAATGTATTGATGAACACTAATTTGTGTATGAGAGTTACATGCATATTCAAATTATAAAGTCACGATTCTGAAAATTGTTGAAAGTTGAGTGTTTGTCAAAAAGCTAAGCATCAACTAAAAATTGTCAGAGATGTTGTTGTTAAAGGTTCAACCAAATTTATAAATTTGATGATGTCATAATTCACAATAATAGTTTATTTTAAGACCAAAATTAGTTAAATATTATGTTTATGTCTTGACTTACCTCTTGGTATATCTACTATGAAAAATTCAAAAGAGTTACCTTACAGTCAACACACCTAAATATTTATTTTATTAATCATTTTAACATTGTATAATTTTGTAAATTAAAAAAATTTATAAGTTAACCTCTCCTACATTACTCATAAAGAATAAATTAAAAAAAAAAAACTTGGAACATGGATTACAAATCATTCTCACCCTTTTAATTTTATCTTTTATTCTTATGTCTAATTCATCGAGTAACAATTAGGACATAATAGAGCTCCTCACTCCTTACTACCTAGCTCCGTGAATACCAATCATAGCCGTCTTGTCTAGTCTCGATGATATCGCTTTATGATTCTCCAATAGGCAAGCGAGGCAGCCCGAGAATCGCATTCGATAGCTGTGACTAGTTTCTATGATCACCTACGGAAAAAGAACTAGCTGTTTTTTGCTCTTTTTTCCTCTTGTAATTGTCCTTTGTGATAGATTGCCTTCAGAGGGTTTTTCAGGAGCCTTCAGAGTGATAAAATGATAGGAGCAAGCAGGATCGAGCAACGATGGATCCTCCCAAAGAAAAAAACGAGATCTAATTGCATCTAGGATTGTGGAATCTAAAGCAATTTTACTCAGACTTTTAAGATGCGAGGAGCAGTCTGAATATATTTTGAAAATGCTGGAGGTTGGTTTAATTTTTATTTGTGAAGTCATACTTTATTTATATCCACCATAAAGAAATCATGAAAGAAGCAATTCTAATAAAAAAACAAAAGAACTTGCACTTACATTGCACATTTTTAATTTGAATGTAGAAAAGCAAAAGATTTCATCTTCTACATTTTTGCTACACAAAAAAGAACTAAACAAGACAATCAAACTTGGAATACATAAAGTACCAATGATTACTATGACTCATATGTACATTCTTCTTTTCTTGCATCAAAGATTGCAACTGGGAAGACTACATATTATGTTTTATTGCCCTATGAGAGTCTGAATAGAAGAAAAATGGAGGCGAAAGAAATCCACCTTGGTCAGAGGGTGGTGTTCCCAGTCACTGAAGAAATCTATCCCAATATAGAAAGCAAGAATCCACTGTCCATGAAAGAGCGCCTGGAAGGGAGATGGACTATCGAAGTTAGAGAGCGTACAGGAACCACCAAGACTGAAAAGGTACATTAACTAGATATAACTTCATGTGTTTCTTAATTAAGTAGATACTAAAGGTTTATGTAGATAGGTAAGATACGTTAGTTAAACTTGCACCTATCTCTTAACTAGGTATTTTTTAGTTAAATAGCTACATAAGATACGCTATATATTAATACAACTATGTGTCTCTTAGTAAGTAAATATAGAAGATACATTAATTAATATACTTCCACGCGTATCTTAATTAAGTAGATATAGAATATACGTTAATCAATATAACTACCCGTATTCCTTAATTATATAGATATAGAAAAAATACATTAATTAATATATATACTTTCACGTGTATCTTAATTAAGTAGATATAGAATATACATTAATCAATATAACTACCCGTATTCCTTAATTATATAGATATAGAAAATACATTAATTAATATAACTACAAGCATATGTTAGTTAAGTAGACACATTATAAAAGATGCATTGAAATCAACATGATAATATATCATAGACTTGTGCATGGTTATAATAATCACCGTTTACTTTCATATAACAAGTTATATATTTCGACGTACAATTATTATCATTTATGATCTTATCTTTGCAACACTTCATCATATAATGCATCATTCATGATATGAAAATTTAGAGAGAAATTTATTTATTTTCAAAAAGAAATTCGCGAAACTATAAAATACTTACACAACATCCAGAAGTTGAATGCCGCAAATATTGTGTTTTTAAAATATTATCTATTTGATTTAGATGTATACTTTTTCCATGAGCATCTATCTACTCATTAGAAGAGTTGTAATTATTTATGTTCCAAGAAACAAAATTTACTTGCACTAATTTTCTAACCAAAATTTCTTCTTCTTAGTTTTATTTTCATGAAAAGGTCAACAAAACCATCCGATCCATGAATGACGTTGCAACATTCATCATGTATCGTGTGATTTACTAAACTCCGGTGAGCAGTTGGTCTCATGGATAATCAGACTTTCCAAAAAATTCTTCTAAAAATTTTAATTTACAACTTACCATCACTGAATTTTGATGTGCAGGTTTGAGAAGGAAGATGCACTCTGATGATGACCATGCCATGCAGCCTGCTTCCTTGCAATTCCATGTTTGAAAACTTTCAGTGTACTATGCTTGTTATTATTTCTCAATGCAATGCACCAGCCAAGAAAACTTTCAGTGTTGTATGTATCGTGTATGATATATTTAGACTATAAGTACTATTACATAAAAGTAAGGCGTGTGCATAACCCGTGCAAATGAAGAGTACTAACACTTGCACTTATAATTGATAGCTTATAAATACGCATGTTGGTGCATATCTAAACAATGATTTCTGTTCATATTTGACTTGATAAGGGGTGTTAAAATGCAAGAGTATTGAATGATAATTTGCATGAGTGTGTTAATACGATATTTTGATTTATATTATCTAAGAACAAGTTTAATTAATAATTTAGTATGTTTTACTAATTTTGTAGTAAATAAATATTTAATATAATGCATATGAATTTTATTGTTACAATTTCAATATCTATTACATCAGCATGCAATTATTCATTATATATTAGAACTATTAGTCAATATCTCCTAAATTTAATACGTTTTAATAATCTTTTTGTAAATAAATATTTTAATATAATTTATGTGAATGTGTTGATGTTAGTCAAAAACTATAAGTAGTGGTATGAAACTTTGGTTACTTCTCATTAAACGATTATACCAAATGATTTTTCATGGCTTCCAATTTTCTTTCATTGTATTGCTTCTTTTTGCTAATTTTGTGAAAATTTTCTTCCTAGTTCTTATTTAGATTTTTTAATAATATATTTCAAATACTACAATAGTTCATATTTTTTTTAAATTCAAATATTCTTAAAAAAAAATTAATTCGGCTCGAGCTCGGCACGTGTGAATTGAGCTCGAGCTCTAGCCAATTTTTTTCTGGCTCGTCGAGGTCGGTTCGATTACAGCCCTAGTGTTTGGTAGTGTCGAAAAATATATATATATAAAAGAAACTCGTATTTATTTTACTACAAATTTCTTTACTTTTAACTCATGTTAGATCAAATTAATAAAGATTATTATGTAAAAAAGCGTTAAAGAGGTATTTTTGAAGTCCCGGACTTCTTGACGCCTAAACAAATAAACTTAACGAGCTCGTATGTTTTATAAACCAATATTGTGAAGCATATATAAATCTTACAATTAAAAACATATGCATACAATTCCTCGAAATTTAGGTATTTTCTTTGTTGTTATTTTAATACTCTTACCTCATGAAAATTAAGATATTTCTCAATTTTATTGAATTTTCTATTCTTGTCGTTCAATATAAATTTCATATTTGTAAAAGAAGTATAATCTTTGGGCCAGAAAAAAAATAACAATCTTTATTGCCTTAGATAAGAAAAAACAAGTACAATCTTTCAGATAATACAGGGGAAGAGGTTCTAGAACCAAAATCTGACTATGAATGTTATCGTAGGAGTCATTCAAACCCATCAAAAACTGTATTAGTTGGTTCGCATCGTTTTGTTCCGCCTTGGTTTTGTTGCATCCGCAAATGCAAATGCGACATGAACACATAGCTGGTGGCAAAGGGCATAATAATTCATCCCAAAGTTGTTTCAATTTAGTGTAGTAACCAGTTACGCTCATATTACCTTGCAGATAGAACTAATTTTGCGTTGCAGCTTGTATAGCAGAGTTCCGTCACACTCACCGTACCTTGCTTCAAGTTCCAACCAGAGATTTCTAAAAGAACTTTCATACAGGTATGCGTTTACCAAGTCTTTGGAGATGGTGTTGATCCATGTCCATACCATATAGTCTGTAATCCTCCACTATCTGTGTTGAGGAGTCCTAATCGCAGGCTGTAGTCCTGTGCCGTCGATAAATGGCAACTTATCCTTGCTTTCTTAAGCTATCCTTATATACCTACTCCAGGATAGCCAATTGCTCCCACTAAATAGAGCAGAAACCATTACCATGTGATGATTCCCAGTTCCAATTGCTATGGAAGGAAACACAGGTGTATTAGTTGATGAGCTCACCATTCTCATCGAATGTAAGGTTTAGATGAGTGAAATTGATCGTTCAAAGCACTTCGTATGCAAAGACCATCAAGATGATTGCTCTGATACCATGATAAAATTAGGCATAAGCCCCATGGGTATTGGGTTACAGAGCAAGAAATGTAGAGGACTGAAGTTGTGTTTTCATTCATTCAACAAGAACTGGTACAATTTCAGTTTAAATACAGATACAAAGGTGGTGAAGAAGAAACTGTGTAACGAACTAAAACAAAAATAACAACTCTGATTCCAAATCAGTTGCCACCTAAGCCACTAATGCCAACTAATGAAAGTGTAAAGCACAACTAATAAAAATGTAACGAAGGAGAAACACGACTCCTTCGCTGCAGAACCACAGTAGCAAAAACAGAGTTAGCAGAAGAAGATGTTGCAGTATGTGAAGGAGATGGAACTTGAGCTGAATTCAACAGGTTCTACCAATCACTTCCTCATATGTGGAGTGATGGGATACACATTTGGAACTTCTTACATTCATGGGTCTGCAGATGCTTTCCTTGTAGTACAGTAAAACCTCTATAAATTAATACTTTATAAATTAATAAACTCTCTAAAATAATAAAATCTTCCGGTCCCGACTTGGGCCTTTGTAAAAAATCATCAAATTCGATAAGATAATAAAATAATAATTTTTTAAAAAATTCCTTTATAAATATTAGGTCCCATTAAAACTCTAAATTAATAATTCATAAATATTACAATTATAAATATTATGGTAGTTTACTAAAATGTGAAGTTTGTAATGCTTTACGCATTTGATCATTCATGGATGATTTTGCGATGCCTTTTAGATGAGAAGACATGATTGGGTATTATAAATTATTTTATTATCATATTGAGATTTATGTAGTATATATGTTTCATTCATCATGCATGAATATATTTAATTGGGTATAATAGTTATTTAAGTGCAATAAATTAATGTAAACATGTATATTTAAGTTATTTCAATGAATTGATACATGTGTCTATGAATATAATAGTTAATTATAAATAATGAATTGATATTATACATGAATATATTTAATTAGTTATAAAAAATTAATTGATGCATGAATATAATCAATGAAACATATATGAATTCATTTATTTTCAATACATATGTACTAAATTTGCTGAATTTAAAAAAAAAATCTCTCTTTTAATTAATAAAATATTAATTTATCGATAAATTAATATCTCTCTAAATTAATAAAATTTCATGGTCCCAAGGTTTTAATTTATAGAGGTTTTACTGTATATTCTTTTGACTGCAACCCATAAATATGGACATGATTGGTTTAATAGATTATTGCAGAGATCATAAAAAGACAGGACAGAGGCTGGTGAATGAGAGGTCCAATGGGAAGATCCATGTTTTAAGTGTATTCAAGGTTATTATTAGTTGTTTGCCGTGTTTATGCATGTAAATGAAATGCTTAAATTAATTGCTTTGAACTACAAATTGTCTAATATTTCTCTATTCAACTATGAATTCTAGGGATTGCTTTATTTGGTTCCGTACTTACTTAATAAGTTGAGCTATGTCATAATAATTACATGAACCCTCATTGATGTGGTAAACTCCACAACGAGATCAACTACACTTTGATGGTGCAACACTATCTTTTACTTGTTTCTTGCAATTACTACTTTCTTGGATCCAACACAACGAGTTATTTGATATGCTTGATAAATAATGCTCTCTTTCCACTAATCATGTTTAAGTCATATAGACATATTTCTAATACTTTGTAAGTGGTGTTGCGTCACATTAAAAATTGAAAGAATATAAAATAAAAAGAGGAACTTAAATCACAAAGGCTTTTTCCACTGAAGACCAAAAGTACTACAAACAAAGTATTCTTTATTTACAATAGGTCAAATTTGTTCTAAAGATAATAGATATCGATGTCCTAAAAAAGGAACCGCAAGGCTCTTGTGTGTGTCATGAAAGCTAGTGTGTTAGTGAAGCAAGTTGACGACTGTATCATTTGGCTAACACTTGTCGGATCATCTTCACTAGCATTACCCTGCACATA
This sequence comes from Sesamum indicum, assembly GCF_026168435.1. Taxonomy (NCBI): domain Eukaryota; kingdom Viridiplantae; phylum Streptophyta; class Magnoliopsida; order Lamiales; family Pedaliaceae; genus Sesamum; species Sesamum indicum. Next base: position 11,601,828 of record NC_142665.1, on the reverse strand, counting down.
ATCAACAATATCAGTATCATTTAAAGTATGTAAAGAGCAAAATGCATAATGTATCTATCAATATACATCTATTACGATTGATGGCTCTAGAGTTTGTATTTGATTTCTCAATTATGTGCTTGCCAAAATAACTTCATGTCGTTAAAAACTGTGCGGGGAAATTTAAGAATTGAAGTAGGAGATTCAAACACTCAATTGTTTCACATTGACCACTAAAAAGAATGTGCTTTTTGACACTATCTAGAACAACATGATAACCTAATGTATCTATCTCTTCCTCTCTACCATTTTTCTAACCAAAGACGCAAACCTTTGTCCCTATCTAGTTATTCTCCATCGATTTTTTTTCCATATTTTAAAATTCAAGAAAGGGTGAAACCATTGTATTTTTTCTTTGTATACTTCAAATCCAAAAATGCACGTGATTTCTATGAAACCTTCACATTCTCAACATTCTAACTTGGAAGTAATAGGATTATGAACTTTGAGGTCAGTTTAAATGTGAAGAATGCAAGGTAGTTCGGAGTTGACGCCTAAAAGGGAGATAATCCTCCATTGTTTTTGTTAATTTATTCCCAAATTATTCATTATGTTAGGTTTTATCCAATTTGCTTTTTCAAAACCTTTTGATTGTCATGCATTTAAAACTTTTGTACAAATTGTACAGAAACACCATATTTGTCCATGTCAACGTCCAACCTTTGCAGGTGTATCATAGTAAAATTTATTGAAAATCACTACTACGCAACCACAAATTAGTTTATTTTTGAATTTCAGAAATAAAATATCATACACTACAAGATAAAGCGGTTGTCTAGATGCCAATCTCATTATTTATTTTTATATTACTTGTACACCTATCATTTTAAAAAATTTGTTACCACATCTTGGCGAGTAGCAATATAGGTAATGCATGTAGTTCTTTAAGTATTATCAATACAATTATTTATCACAACAACAAAGTTAATTACACACTTTTATGGAATTCTAAAGAAAAAAAATTTCATTTGTTCTAAAGTAATAAATCGAATGCACTTCAAACTTCAAAGTGTTTCCAAGAATACAAAAACTGCTTTAAATGACAATAAAGATCAATTAATGACTTTCTTTGAAAATAAAAACATGTGACTTTTTTAGGCACTTATCCACAAACAAGTAAATGAAATACATCTATATACTTATTAAAATTGCACAAAATATTCAAAGTCTGTAAATTTATCTTAAAGAAATTAGTGCATTTTGATACTGATTTTGAAAACATGAGTTGATAACACAAAGCACTTGACAAGAGAAAACAAATCTTAGTAAAAGAATAAAAAAGAAAATAATTTTTTTAGAAATATACTATGGTTGATTATTCAATAAAACTAAAAAAAATCCCATATCTAGTATTAATTTGTTCATTAAAAATATTTATCAAATGTTTGAGATTACATATATTTACAAAATTCATGAAATCTTCTTAAAAAATTTTAATTGGCTAGAAAGACAACCGCTCTACGCTTTAGCATAGTATTTTATTTTCCAAAGTCCACAAAATAAAATAACTCATAGTTGGATAATATAGATTTTCGATATTTTTTTATGATACACCTGCAAACATAGATGTTAAACATGAACCAACATGATTTCTGTAAATTCATACAATAATTTTAAATGTATAACAACAAAAAGTTTCAAAATAAGCTCATGAAGAAAACCCAACACGACGAATTAATCAAGAATAAATTTACAAAAAAAGGGGAGATTCGCTCTCCAATTTAGGTCTCAACTCTATACTTGCACCATTCACATTTCAACAACCTCAAACATTCCCAATCCTATTCTTTCCGAGTCAAAATGATGGTCACGTGAGTTTTTCAAAGAAATCAGCGCACAAAATTTGGATTTGAAGTTTACAAAGTATAAATTTAATGGTTTCAACCTCCTTGATTTCAAAATATGGGAGAAAAGTCGGCAAGAAAGAACTAATAAGGACATTGGTTTCTTTTCGGTTAGAAATTTGACGAGAGGAATATGAAGATACACAAGTTAACATTAGGTTCTAAAATATCATCAAAAAGCATACTTTTAGTGGCCAAAATGTGTCCCAATTGAGTGTTTAAATCCTACTCAACCCTTTTGATTCCCACACAATTTTTAGCAATATAAAGTTTTTCGGTAACACAGAATTTGCAAAACCAAATCCAAAACCTTCAACCTTTAATAAACGAGTACACATAACCTATAATACTATTAATATGCTTCACTTGTAGAATCAAATATATGCATGCTACATGTGTTAGGCCACCATTTTTAATTGCAGAATACATACGTTTGGAATTTTCTAATGATGATTCGTCATATCTGTCTGATACTCTTTGGGACTTCAAACATGCTAGACAATTCACAATTTTAATGGCACTAGCAAGACATAGACAATGACAATACTGCTAACAATAAGCTTGCAAATAAAATAATTGCTAATAAATAATATGACATCTCTATTCAATAAAATAATTGCTAACAATAAACATGCTAATAAGGCAGAACTACGAATAAACCAAGACATAGAAGATAACAACATAAATACATGTGGCATTCTCCAATTCAAAGGCATAATATGCAACAGAAATTGACTGGTAACAAAGATAATAGCAGTTAAGACAAAGTAGTAACTTACTGCTCCTAAAGTAGTAGACTCCCAGTTGCCGATCAAAGCCAAAACTTTTTCAAACCAAAGTGCTAGCGAAGGAAGCCTCACTAGCAGCTAAATTGCAGAAAATTTGCGAAAACATCACTAACCTCTCACACAGACTTACCAATTCTGATGGCTTGCAGTCTCAAGTTTGGTTTCCACTATCAACCACCAAATGGGAATCCACTGTGAAAACATGCAAATGTGATTAAATTCCATTACAAGAAGGGAAAGACCCAAACCCAAAAAAACAAAAGAAAGACTAGATAAGCATATGGCTAAGCAAGAGGATAGAAGAATAAAATCAAAAAACATCTCACAATATTCTTGTGTTCAATATAGTGAAGATTTTTAAAATTTCAATGCATGCATAAATCTGAAATGTTTACTTTTAACAAATAAAATTATTATTTCGTATTTAAAGAGTGGAGATATACAGTGTAAACAAGGGAAACACGAGATATGCTTTTGTCAAATATACGTCAACAGAAATTTTCACGAAAGAACTTACAGCTGCTAGAATAATGTACAAACATCGTCATTTTCTCAAAATCCTTTCAAGAGCCCATGAAAAATAGTCTCAACACTTCAAATCATTACAGCCAAATGGGGAAAAGAAACAACAAAAAAAATTAAAAAGACAGAATAACATTGCACTGAAGAATTTGTAGAAGGAATATCGATCAGTAATAGAACATATATAGAACCTTGAGCCCTTTTCTTTGTTTTCTTAGTATCTCAAAGTTTGAACATCTAAAATTTAAAAATGAATTAAGAAAAGGAAGAAAAGGGATGGGGAGAGTTCATACATATACCTTGAAACATAACCTAGGTGAGCAGGAGCCAAATCGTTAGTGAAGACCAGTTGACGAGCCTTGTTCAAGGTTTCTGTCTCCCTATCTGAGAAAATATAATGAAGAAATAAAAAATTTCAGCAAGAATCCAAAGAAAAAAAAAAAGAAAATACAGTAGCCCAGAAACATTTTCCTTACATGAATGAGAACAGGGATTGACAAGACAATGCTCCACTGTACAAGGAAAACTAATTGGCGAAAAATCGAAGGGGAGTATTTTACAACTCTACTTTTATTTATTGAGGGTTAATAAGAAAGATGCAGTGATGGAAATTGTCTTGATTTTATAATGTGTAGAAAAACGTAGAACATTGAAATTAGGGCAATGAAAAGAGGTTGCCTTGACGGTGGCGGTTCATGTGTCCCCCAAGGGCTTGAGACTTGCAGAACTTGAGGGAACAAAACCTGCACTCGTAGACCTTCCCGGCCTCATCTTTTCCCTCCTTAGCGCCGCTTTTCTTTTTCCTGTAGCCTCCTGCAAATATGCCAATTACATCAACTTTGATCAGACTAATCTTATACCTAAATTCCAACCTAATTCACCCCAATCAAGATTTTTCTTCCTGTCTTATCATACTTACTAGAGGGGTTTCCTTTTCATACTACAAAATCCCATGAAAAGCCCGAAAACTCTTTTCAAGAAAGGTAGAGAGAATCTGAATTAAGATTTTGGGGGGAATTTGTTGATTAATTGAAGATTTGAGCAAGAGAGTTTTCAGTTTTATTGCGCAAGCAAAATATCTTCGCAGAAGAAACAGAAATTGATATCAAAAGTTTCTGAGAAGCACAAAAACACAAGAATCGAATTCTGAAAACTGTTCCCTTTTCGTAATCCAGGGCATAAGGGAAGGGTAAGAAGATGATATATATATATATATATATTATTACAGAATTTCAGAAAATTTCATTGACTGATCAGTTGTAATCTTGGTTTCATCTTTTTCTTTTACTTTTTGCTTAACTTCAAGAAGATGTAATAAAAAAACCGCAGGTACTAAAGACAAAGTAATGTACCAGCAGACGAGGAGCTGTCCTCTGAGGCCTGTATACCATCTTTAGTGTAATCTTCGGGTCTAATGGATTTCCCTCTGGTCTCCTGGAAAAACAAGAACAAAGAGAGAGGAAGTGAAGGAAACTGATCGAAGAGTTTGAAAAGATGAAATTGTGTAATATATAGTGGGCCAATCAACGGTAACATTTCTTTCTTTTTTTTTTTTCTTTTTAATTTAGAATGCTTATAAAAATTAGCCTCCAACGGTAAACATTTGCTTGGAAATTCAAATTAAAAATAAATTTGAGAGATTTTTTTCTTTATTTTATTCAGTATTTATCAAAAAAGATATTGAATATACTTCAAAAAATAAAAGATAAAAATATAATATACTTTAATATTTTTAATTCTTTATCCACAGAGTTGTTAGATAATATTGCTAAGATCTATTTTGGATGAAGTCTAATAGTTTTTTTATTTTTATCTAAAAAATATACTATGTTTCATTTGGCATAATAAAGCTCATTCAGGTTGTCCACATTTGCGGATAAGTGGCGCTTAAGTGGATAGTCTCAATGATTCTATTTTATTATATATCGATTGAAAATTTTAGCCAATCAGATCTAACAATTATGTTAATTATATTAGTCGAATGATATATTATAAAATATAAATTAATATATTAAAATCATAAAATTATGAAATCTAAATTACAAAATTTCTCAAAATGATGGTAAAGTGAATATTTGAGTTAAGAATAAAATAATTTTTTTTTTTGGATAAATAAAAGGAACAGTGTGGTACTATCTCATATTTTAGTTTTAAATGATATTAAAATATGATATTTTAGTTTATATTATCCAGAAATAAACTTAATCAATAATTTAGTACATTCTGGTAAATTTTTTTGTATATAAATATTTAATATAATTCATATAAATTTTATCATTATAATTTCAATATCCACTACAACAAAATGCTTATATTTCAAAATTTTCACCATATATTATAATTGTTAGCCAATATATTATATTTTAATTTTGGATGATATTAAATTATGGTATTTTGCTTTCTTTTATCTAAAAACAAGCTTAACCAACAATTAGTATGTTTTGATAATTTTTTTGTAAGCAAATATTTAATATAATGCGTATGAAAAAACAAAAATACATTTATTCACTATATATTAGAATTATGTCAACATCTTATATTTTAGTTTTAGATTATATTAAAATATGGTATTTTAGTTTATATATATGATCTCAAAACAACAAGCTTAATGATATTATTTATCCACTAATGAAGAAAATTCTTTAAAGAGAAAATCAAACCGAATGAAAGTTCGAGTTACAATGAAAATATGAAATATTTTCAGATTCTGAAAATACAAATGAGGGAATTTCTCATAAAAATTCCTGAAAAAATATTACAATGATCCCAAGAGGATTGATTCAAAACTTCTCACGCCAGAAGAAGAACGTGAATGGCTGAGAAATTTTGAAGTTCGACAAGTACTACCAGTATATATATATATAACCTCTTGCACACTAGCCACAAAGAAAAAAAATTGTGTGCACATGAATTACAAATCATTCTCACCCTTTTAATATATGTTTGTTGGTCCACTTCATCAAGTAATAATTAAGATTTAATTCTTGCGGGAGTAAACACGGCCAAGCAATGAAGGATCTTCAGAAAAAAAAAAATGGAATCTAATTGCATCTAGAATTATAGAATCTAGAGCAACTGTGCTGAGATTTTTAAGATGCGAGGAACAATTTGAATATATTTTCAAATGTTGGAGGTTGCTTTAATCTTTTTTTCATTAAGTCATGCTTTTTTTATATCCACTATATATATGTAAATCATAAAAGAAATAATTTTAATAAAAATAGAGGACCTTGCACTTATATTGCACATTTAAATTGAATGTGGAAAAGCAAAAGATTTCATCTTCTAACATTTTTGCTACACAAAAAAGGAATTGCACAAAACAATCGAATTTGAAATGTGAGAAATAACAAAAATTAGTATGACCGTCTTATGTATATTTTTCTTTTCTTGCATCAAAGATCATAACAGGGAAGACAACATAGTGTTTTGTTACTATATGAGAGTTTGAATAGAAGAAAGATGGAGGCGAAAGAAATCCAACTTGGGCAGAGGGTGGTGTTCCCAATGACTGAAGAAGTCTATCCTGATATAGAAAACAAGTATCTAATATCAATGAAAGAGTGACTAGAGGAGAGCTAGACTAATGAGGTGCGAGAACGTACGGGAACCACCAAGACCGAAAAGGTACATTAGTTAATATACCTACATGCATCTCTTAATTAAGTAGATAGAGAAAGTACATTAGTTATAGGCAAAATTGCAAAATTAGTCCTGTAAGTATAGGGGGGTGGCAAAATTAATCCTGCAACTACTGAACTGGCAATTTTAGTCCTATATGTTTTCATTTAGTGGCAATTTTGGTCCTTCCGGCCAAAATTACCCAAAAATTAGCCGAAAAAATTGGGGTTTAGGGTTTCGGTTGCCAACTGGTCTCTACTTAAACACGTGACATCTTACATGGCTGCTGACTGGTAATTCTGGTCGGAAGGACCAAAATTGCTACTAAATTAAAACATATAGGACTAAAATTGCCACTAAAATAAAACATTAAGGAGAAGTCGTGGATGTAACGTTGACGGAAACTGATCGGAGTGATGTGTGCGCCTTGGGGAGCGAACACAAAGGTGTTGGTCCGCCAACCAGATAATCGCTGGTGACGGAAATATAACGGAAAAATCAATGGTGGGCGCGGAGAAAAAGTGACGAAAATAAAAATGAAGAGAACCGACCGAATAGTTGATGACAATGGATGGGCTTGGGTGCAATCAACTCGCCGGAGGATGGGGAGTTGATTGGTGGTGGTCTCGAACAGTGGGTAGGTCGGACGGCGGTGAATCGAGAAGAGAAAGAAAATAAATCTAGGTTTTAGGATAAGACTATAATCAACAATTGGGGGCATGTTTGAACTCTGATTGAAACACATGCTATAGGGTTGGAATCAGCGTAGGATGGCGAGTTTAGTGGTGGTACGCGTGGCCGGAGACGCGCCGGAAAAAAAATTCCGGCGACCGGCTTGGTGGTGGTGGGTGATGGTTAACCTTTTTTTTTATCACGTCAGCATCCACGTAGGATGCTACCTGTGTAGTAATGTCCATTTGTCGCCGAAACCCTAATCCCCAATTTGATTTGTCAATTTCCAATCACTTTTGGCTAGAAGGACCAAAATTGCTACAAATTTTAAACATAAAGGACTAAAATTGCCAGTCTCATAGCTAGGGGACCAATTTTGCCACCCCCCCTAATATACAGGACTAATTTTGCAATTTTGCCTTAGTTAATATACTGCACGTATCTCTTAGTTAAGTAGATACAAAACGATATGTTAGTTAATACAACTACGTGTCTATATTAGTTAATATAATTGCACGTGTCTCTTAACTATGTGTATCCTAATCAAGTAGATAAAGAAAATATGTTGGTTGATATAACAGCTCGTGTCTCTTAACTATGTGTCTATCAGTTAACTTCATATAGAAGATATGTTAGTTGAATATAACAACACATATTTCTTATTTAAGTAGATACAAAAAATATATTAGTTTATGCAGCTTCACGTGTATGTTAGTTAAGTTGACACATATTATAAAAGATACACTAAAATCAAACTGACACTATTTCGTAGACTTAACAGTATGAAAATTCTTCTATGTCGGACTTCTTTTGTTTTTCATCTTATTATAGTTCATAATAGAGTAGCCAATCATTTGCTTTCATGTAACAAGTTATATGTTTCGACATAAAGTTATTATCATTTATGATCTTGTCATAACCACACTACATCATATGATACATCATTCATGATATAAAAAATATGATAAAAAATATAATTTTTCCATATAGTTGTTTTATGCGAATATCGTAAATAGCTCATATTCATATTGAATTAACTAGAAAAAATATATAATTTTAGTTCTGTAATTTACGGTGGTTGCATTTTTAATCTTATAACTTATGAGAGGTTTGTATTTTTTGTCCTGGAACTTAGGGTGTTGGCAATTTTGATCCTGTATGAAATTGATTGATAAGAATAAAATTGCAACTTAATTAGGTTATGTGCAAGTCACGAGCAATTTTTGATCAAATTAGCTCAAAAAATAAAATTGCTGCAATTTTGAAGTTATAGGACTAAATTGAGAAAATCAATTCATACAAGACAAAAAATATCAATCCCTAAATCACAGGACTAAAATCATATTTTTTCTCAATTAATTATGACCATCCATACACAGCAAAAATTACATATCCGTACGCATTAAAAATTGCATTTCCGTAATGAAAATTATGTACGTAACAAAAATTCATATTAATTATATATGAACATATACGACCATATTAATGATCCATATACTTCTAAATTCTAATCATTAATATATTTGTTCATTTCTATATGCAACTAAAATTGTTTAGGAAAAATATAGATAACTAAAATTTTATTCGAGTACTAATATATGAATAATTACACATAAAACTTAAAAGTTCATATTGCACCGAGACCATATAGTAAATTTAGTATCCACTCCACAATAGCAGAAATGGAAAAATGCAAAATGCAGTCTATATACATACACTTTAATTACGATTATGTATCATTAATCTCATTAACAATAGGCTTTATATTTTTAAAAATCTCTTAAATTTCCAGCACATTTATAGAGAATCATGGAAAAGACATTTTATGATGTATATTATATGATTTACTATATTATGAATTATAAATGGTTAGTGAGTAACTTCGGACTCTAAAAATTTATGGTGGATTTTTTTTTATTTAGAAGTAATTTTTGCTAATTTAGTTAGATTAGTGTTATTTAAATTGGTGCAACATTATAAATGTTCCGATTTTGGACACAATCATAAATATACTCATATTTCGTATTAAAGTTTTGTTTATCTATTGTTGTTGTTGTTATTGCTTTCTTTTTCCTTTTGACTTGAAATCTTTTGTAATTAGCAATTTCATTCTATCTATTTATTCAAGGACTCGTAAGAAATTATATTTTAAAAAATATTTGCAATATTTGTTGTTCTATAGCACACAGTAAGAATCATATCACGTCAATACAATATGTTCACATGGCATCATTCTTGTTATTTGTTATGAGAAAATCTTATACAAGTCCGTGACATATTGTTAAACAAAATTATGGGAATTATCTCTATTACATTTATTTTTTATAATTTCACACACTCTCACATACATAATTAATTGTCTATTGATAGCTATCTCACCCTATTGTCTTTCTCCACTCCATTCTCTACTCTCTCTCTCTCTCTCTCTCTCTCTCTCTCTCACACACACACACACACACACGCATTCAAAGAACTCTTTGTATACACAAGTGAAGATGGAGCACAATTCAAACGAAGGGAGAAATGTAGATCTTTATTCAATAATTCAACTTCATTTGATTTTCAATTGTATTTTACAGTTTTATATAGGCTCTAACATATGTTCAATTTTACCTTGTAGATGGAAACAATACTTGAAAGAGATTATATCTATGGTTGTTGGAGAGTTAATGGTGTACTCTTCCCGTAGCCACTCGATTTTAATTTTCCAACACCTCCTCCGCCACCCCCTCCACAACCACCATCACGACAAGTACCTTTGAGAGTCCATCACAACACAGATCTTTCATTTTTTTTCTCTTTCTTTCATTTTTTTTTTCTCTTTCTTTTTTTCTAAAAAAAATATATGTTTGTGTCTTTGGTCTTCTTCTTTTGTTTAGATCTTTTATTTAAATATAAATTTTATAAGAAATACTAACGTAAAATCGGTAAGTGCTCAATATTAAAGTGTAAAAACAATTCTATTGTTTTTTCCTTTCAATTTTGAAATCAAGCTTTTCAGAAAAAAAAAATTCAAATTGGCATTTCTCAAATTTTTCTTTTTACATAGATTTCGATCTGTAGAAAAGATAATTTCTTCTCCATTTTAAAACTCTTTTTCTCTCTCTCTCTCCCTCTCTCTGGAGGGGAGTTTAGAGTTCGATCTGTGGAAAAGATTCTTTTCTATCTCTCTCTCTCTCTGGAAGGGAGTTTAGAGTTCGATCTATGGAAAAGATTCTTTTCTCTCTCTCTGTCTCTGGAGGGGAGTTTACAGTTTGATCTATGGAAAAAATTATTTTCTCTCCATCTTAAAATTATCTCTCTCTCTCTCTCTCTCTCTCTCTCTCTCTCTCTCTTCTCTTTTTATTTTATATTTTTTAATGTATTGATGAACACTAATTTGTGTATGAGAGTTACATGCATATTCAAATAATAAAGTCTCGACTCTGAAAATTGTTGAAAGTTGAGTGTTTATCAAAAAGCTAAGCATCAACTAAAAATTGTCAGAGATGTTGTTAAAGATTCAACCAAATTTAAAAATTTGATGATGTCATAATTCACAATAATAGTTTATTTTAAGACCAAAATTAATTAAATATTATGTTTATGTCTTGACTTACCTCTTGGTATATCTACTATGAAAAATTCAAAAGAGTTACTTTATAGTCAACACACATAAATATTTATTTTATTAATCATTTAACATTGTATAATTTTGTAAATTAAAAAAATTTATAAATTAACCTCTCGTACATTACTCATAAAGAATAAATTAAAAAAAAAAACTTGGAACATGGATTATAAATCATTCTCACCCTTTTAATTTTATCTTTTATTCTTATGTCTACTTCAACGAGTAACAATTAGGACTCAATTCTTGCAGGAGCAAGCAGGATCGAGGGTGGTGTTCCCAGTCACTGAAGAAATCTATCCCAATATAGAAAGCAAGTACCCACTGTCCATGAAAGAGCGTCTGGAAGGGAGATGGACTATCGAAGTTAGAGAGCGTACAGGAACCACCAAGACCGAAAAGGTACATTAACTAGATATAACTTCATGCGTTTCTTAATTAAGTAGATACTAAAGGTTTATGTAGATAGGTAAGATACGTTAGTTAAACTTGCACCTATCTCTTAACTAGGTATTTTTTAGTTAAATAGCTACATAGGATACGCTATATATTAATACAACTATGTGTCTCTTAGTAAGTAAATATAGAAGATACATTAATTAATATACTTCCACGCGTATCTTAATTAAGTAGATATAGAATATACGTTAATCAATATAACTACCCGTATTCCTTAATTATATAGATGTAGAAAAAAATACATTAATTAATATAACTACAAGCATATGTTAGTTAAGTAGACACATTATAAAAGATGCATTGAAATCAACATGATAATATTTCATAGACTTGTGCATGGTTATAATAATCACCGTTTGCTTTCATATAACAAGTTATATATTTCGACGTACAATTATTATCATTTATGATCTTATCTTTGCAACACTTCATCATATAATGCATCATTCATGATATGAAAATTTAGAGAGAAATTTATTTATTTTCAAAAAGAAATTCGCGAAACTATAAAATACTTGCACAACATCCAGAAGTTGAATGCCGTAAATATTGTGTTTTTAAAATATTATCCATTTGATTTAGATGTATACTTTTTCCATGAGCATCTATCTACTCATTAGAAGAGTTGTAATCATTTATGTTCCAAGAAACAAAATTTACTTGCACTAATTTTCTAACCAAAATTTCTTCTTCTTAGTTTTATTTTCATGAAAAGGTCAACAAAACCATCCGATCCATGAATGACGTTGCAACATTCATCATGTATCGTGTGATTTACTAAACTCTGGTGAGCACTTGGTCTCATGGATAATCAGACTTTCCAAAAAATTCTTCTAAAAATTTTAATTTACAACTTACCATCACTGAATTTTGATTATGCAGGTTTGAGAAGGAAGATGCACTCTGATGATGACCATGCCATGCAGCCTGCTTCCTTGCAATTCCATGTTTGAAAACTTTCAGTGTACTATGCTTGTTATTATTTCTCAATGCAATGCACCAGCCAAGAAAACTTTCAGTGTTGTATGTATCGTGTATGATATATTTAGACTATAAGTACTATTACATAAAAGTAAGGCGTGTGCATAACCCGTGCAAATGAAGAGTACTAACACTTGCATTTATAATTGATAGCTTATAAATACGCATGTTGGTGCATATCTAAACAATGATTTCTGTTCATATTTGACTTGATAAGGGTTGTTAAAATGCAAGAGTATTGAATGATAATTTGCATGAGTGTGTTAATACGATATTTTGGTTTATATTATCTAAGAACAAGTTTAATTAATAATTTAGTATGTTTTACTAATTTTGTAGTAAATAAATATTTAATATAATGTATATGAATTTTATTGTTACAATTTCAATATCTATTACATCAAAATGCAATTATTCATTATATATTAGAACTATTAGTCAATATCTCCTAAATTTAATACGTTTTAATAATCATTTTGTAAATAAATATTTTAATATAATTTATGTGAATGTTGTTGATGTTAGTCAAAAACTATAAGTAGTGGTATGAAACTTTGGTTACTTCTCATTAAACGATTATACCAAATGATTTTTCATGGCTTCCAATTTTCTTTCATTGTATTGCTCCTTTTTGCTAATTTTGTGAAAATTTTCTTCCTAGTTCTTATTTCGATTTTTTAATAATATATTTCAAATACTACAATAGTTCATATTTTTTTTCAATTCAAATATTCTTAAAAAAAAAATTAATTCGGCTCGAGCTCGGCACGTGTGAATTGAGCTCGAGCTCTAGCCAATTTTTTTCTGGCTCGTCGAGGTCGGTTAGGTTACAGCCCTAGTTCTTGGTAGTGTCGAAAAATATATATATAAAAAAAAGAAACTCGTATTATTTTACTACAAATTTCTTTACTTTTAACTCATGTTAGATCAAATTAAAAAAGATTATTATGTAAAAAAGCGTTAAAGAGGTATTTTTGAAGTCCCGGACTTCTTGACGCCTAAACAAATAAACTTAACGAGCTCGTATGTTTTATAAACCAATATTGTGAAGCATATATAAATCTTACAATTAAAAACATATGCATACAATTCCTCGAAATTTAGGTATTTTCTTTGTTGTTATTTTAATACTCTTACCTCATGAAAATTAAGATATTTCTCAATTTTATTGAATTTTCTATTCTTTCCGTTCAATATAAATTTCATATTTCTAAAAGAAGTACAATCTTTAGACCAGAAAAAAAATAACAATCTTTATTGCCTTATAAGAAAAAAACAAGTACAATCTTTCAGATTATACAGAGAATGCCGAAGTTCTATAAACAAAGTGTTCTAATTTACATAAAGAAAAGCCTCGAAAACCCATGAGGCTCATACTCGGAAGACAATCCGAGACAAGTTCTTCCTTATGAAGCAAGTTCAAGACAGGTTTGTCAGGCGAAACTCTTTTCTTGATATCAACGTCACTGGAGTTGTATGATCTGCCACTTCCATTACATCAGTCGATATTAACTTAAGCCATGCTTTCAAAGGCAATTTAATGTTAGCCTGAAGAAAACAAAAGACGAGAGACATTAACAGTAATGTATACCACACTTGTAATAATCTATGATCTATCCATACTCGTTTATTAAGACTCAAGGCTCTAGGGTCTATTTCGTTTTTCAATTCTACGCTTACCAAAATAACATCGTCCCACTAAGGACGATGCCAGAAACCAAAGGTTGAAATAAGAATTTAAACACTCAACTAAAACTGTTTCACATTGATTGCTTAAAAAAATGCATTTTTGACATCATCCAGAACCAAAGTTGTGTATCTGTCTCTTCCTCATTGTCATTTTCTAACGAAAAATAAACCTTTGTGCCTATCCATTCCCTCTCTACCAATTTTTTCCCATATTTAAAATTCAAGAAATGACAAACCATTGTATTCAAGAAATTTTATTGGAGTGCTCGCAGAGGAGACTACGTTTATCCACAGGTCCCTTGTGTTGCATGAATTGTCGAGGTCCTGTATTAGAGGCAGAATACCTTTGCTCATATGCTTTCATGGCAAATCCTTCCCCTATATCAGAGTATTTTGAGTTCACCATCCTTTGTCTCTCAATGCGTAGCACCATGTAATATGCTTTGTTGACGAGGGGAAGAGGTTCTAGAACCAAATTCTGACTACGAATGTTATCGTAGGAGTCATTCAAACCCATCAAAAACTTTATTAGTTGGTTTGCATCGTTTTGTTCCGCCTTGGTTTTGTTGCATCCGCAAATGCAAATGCCACATGAACACATAGCTGGTGGCAAAAGGCATAATAATTCATCCCAGAGTTGTTTCAATTTAGTGTAGTAACCAGTTACGCTCATATTACCTTGCAGATAGAACGAATTTTGCGTTGCAGCTTGTATAGCAGAGTTCCGTCACACTGACCGTACCTTGCTTCAAGCTCCAACCAGAGATTTCTAGAAGAACTTTCATACAGGTATGCGTTTACCAAGTCTTTGGAGATGGTGTTGATCCAAGTCCATACCATACAGTCTGTAATCCTCCACTATCTGTGTTGAGGAGTCCTAATCGCAGGCTGTAGTCCTGTGCCGTCGATAAATGGCAACTTATCCTTGCTTTCTTAAGTTATCCTTCTATACCTACTCCAGGATAGCCAATTGCTCCCACTGAATAGAGCAGAAACCATTACCATGTGATGATTCCCAGTTCCAATTGCTATGGAAGGAAAGACAGGCGTATCAGTTGATGAGCTCGCCATTCTCATCGAATGTAAGGTTAAGATAAGTGAAATTGATCGTTCAAAGCACTTCGTATGCAAAGACCATCAAGATGATTGCTCTGATACCATGATAAAATTAGGCATAAGCCCCATGGGTATTGGGTTACAGAGCAAGAAATGTAGAGGACTGAAGCTGTGTTTTCATTCATTCAACGAGAACTGGTACAATTTCAGTTTAAATACAGATACAAAGGCGGTGAAGAAGAAACTGTGTAACTAAATAAAACAAAAATAACAACTCTGATTCCAAATTAGTTGCCACCTAAGCCACTAATGCCAACTAATGAAAGTGTAAAGCACAACTAATAAAAATGTAACGAAGGAGAAACACGACTTCTTCGCTGCAGAACCAGAGTAGCGAAAACAGAGTTAGGAGAAGAAGATGTTGCAGTATGTGAAGGAGATGGAACTTATGGACTTACGTTAGGGTCATGTTTCGTGCAATTGTGAGAATGTTCAAAATTTAGTTGTATTGCATGATTTTTTTAAATAAAGTTTGTTTTCAATTCATACTAATTTGTAGTTATTATTACGTTTAATAAATTCACCACACAAAAGCATGGGTCTAGACCAACGTGTGGGTCAAGTTTCGTGAAATTCTGAGAACGTTCACAATTTAGTTGTTTTGCACGGTTTTGTTAAAGAAAGTTTGTTTTCCTTTCATACGAACATGTAGTCATTATTACGCTTAGCAAATTTAACACACAAATACATGGGTCTGGACGTACGTTTGGGTCAAGTTTCGTGGAATTGTGAAAGTGTTCAAAATTTCGATGTTTTGTTTGATTTTATTAAATAAATATGTTTTCCTTTCATACTAACTTACAGTAATTATTACGCTTACCACATTTACCTTACAAATGCATAGGTCTAGACCTACATTTGGGTCAAGTTTCATAGAATTCAGAGAATGTTCAAAATTTAGCAGTTTTGCACGGTTTTATTAAAGCAAGTTTGTTTACCTTTCATACTAACTTGTAATTATTATTATGATTTGTAAATTTACCACACAAATGCATGGGTCTAGACCTACGTTTGGGTCAAGTTTCGTGGAATCCTAAGAACGTTCAAAATTTAACTGTTTTGCACGTTTTTATTAAAGCAAGATTGTTTCCCTTCTATAGTAAGTTGTAGTTATTATTACTGTTACCAAATTTACCACACAAATGCATGGGTCTAGACCTATGTTTGGGTCATGTTTTGTGAAATTCTGAGAACGTTCAATATTTAGATGTTTTGCACAGTTTTATTAAGGAAAGTTTGTTTCCCTGTCATACTTACTTACAGATATTATTACGTGTAGCAAATTTACCACACAAATGCATTGGTCTAGACCTATGTTTGGGTGATGTTTTGTGGAACTTTGAGAAAACTTTCAAAATTTTGTTGTTTTGCACGGTTTTATAAAACAAAGTTTGTTTTCCTTCCATACTAACATGTAGTTATTATTCGCTTAGCAAATTTACCACACAAATGCATGGTCTGGACTTACGTTTGGGTCAAGTTTCATGGAATTGTGAGAATGTTCAAAATTTCGAAATTTTGCATGTTTTTTTTTAATAAAGTTTGTTTCCCTTTCATACTAACTTGTAGTTATTATTACGGTTAACAAATTTACCACACAAATGCATTGGACTAGACCAACGTTTGGGTCAAGTTTTTTGGAATTCTGAGAACATTCAAAATTTAGATGTTTTGTACGGTTTTATTAAAGAAAGTTTGTTTTTCTTTCATACTAATATGTACTTACTATACCGCTTAAAAAATTTACCACATAAATGCATGGGCCTAGACCTATACTTGGGTCAAGTTTCGTGGAACTTTGTGAAAACTTTCAAAATTTAGAAGTTTTGCACGGTTTTATTAATGAAAGTTTGTTTCCCTTTCACACTAACTTGTAGTTATTGTTACACTTAGCTAATATTCCATACAAATGCATGGGTCTGGACTTACGTTAGGGTCATGTTTCGTGCAATTGTAAGAATGTTCAAAATTTAGCAGTATTGCATTGTTTCTTTTAAATAAAGTTTGTTTCCCTTTCATACTAACATGTACTTATTATTACGCCTAGCAAATTTACCACACAAATGCATGGGTCTGGACTTACGTTTGGGTCAAGTTTCGTGGAATTGTGAGATTGTTCAAAATTTGGATGTTTTGCTTGATTTTATTAAATAAAGTTTGTTTTCCTTTCATAGTAACTTATAGTTATTATTACGCTTAACAAATTTTTCACACAAATGCATAGGTCTAGACCTACGTTTGGGTCAAGTTTCATGGAATTCAGAGAACGTTCAAAATTATAGCAGTTTTGCACGGTTTTATAAAAGAAAGTTTGTTTCCCATTCATACTAATATGTTCCGCGGAATTCTGAGAACGTTCAAAATTTCACTGTTTTGCACAGTTTTATTAAAGTATGTTTGTCTCCCTTTCATACTAACTTGTAGTTATTATTACGGTTAGCAAATTTACCATACAAATGCATGGGTCTAGAGCTGCATTTGGGTCAAGTTTCGTTCAATTTTGAGAATGTTCAAAATTTAACTGTTTTGCACGGTTCCATTAAAGCAAGTTTGTTTCCCTTTCATACTGACTTGTAGTTATTATTACGCTTAGCAAATTTAACAGACAAATGCATGGGTCCAGACCTACGTTTGGGTCTAGTTTCGTGAAATTCTGAGAACGTTCAAGATTTAGCTGTTTTGCACAGTTTTATTAATGCAAGTTTGTTTCCCTTTCATACTAACTTGTGGTTATTATTTTGCTTAGCAAATTTACTTCATAAATGCATGGATCTAGACCAACGTTTGGGCCATGTTTCGTGCAATTCTGAAAATGTTCAAAATTTAGCTGTTTTACACGATTTTCCACTACCTACGTTTGTGTCAAATTTTAGGGAATTCAGAGAACGTTCAAAATTATAGCAGTTTTGCACGGTTTTATAAAAGAAAGTTTGTTTCCCTTCCATACTAATATGTTCCGCGGAATTCTGAGAACGTTCAAAATTTCACTGTTTTGCACAGTTTTATTAAAGCATGTTTATCTCCCTTTCATACTAACTTGTAGTTATTATTACAATTAGCAAATTTACCATACAAATGCATGGGTCTAGACCTGCATTTGGGTCAAGTTTCGTTCAATTTTTAGAACGTTCAAAATTTAACTGTTTTGCACGGTTCCATTAAAGCAAGTTTGTTTTCCTTTCATACTGACTTGTAGTTATTATTACGCTTAGCAAATTTAACAGACAAATGCATGGGTCCAGACCTACGTTTGGGTCTAGTTTCGTGAAATTCTGAGAACGTTCAAGATTTAGCTGTTTTGCACAGTTTTATTAATGCAAGTTTGTTTCCCTTTCATACTAACTTGTGGTTATTATTTCGCTTAGCAAATTTACTTCATAAATGAATGGATCTAGACCAACGTTTGGGCCATGTTTCGTGCAATTCTGAAAATGTTCAAAATTTAGCTGTTTTACACGATTTTCCACACAAATGCATAGGTCTAGACCTACGTTTGTTTCAAGTTTCAGGGAATTCAGAGAACGTTCAAAATTATAGCAGTTTTGCACGGTTTTATAAAAGAAAGTTTGTTTCCCTTTCATACTAATATGTTCCGCGGAATTCTGAGAACGTTCAAAATTTCACTGTTTTGCACAGTTTTATTAAAGCATGTTTGTCTCCCTTTCATACTAACTTGTAGTTATTATTACAGTTAGCAAATTTACCATACAAATGCATGGGTCTAGACCTGCATTTGGGTCAAGTTTCTTTTAATTTTTAGAACGTTCAAAATTTAAATGTTTTGCACGGTTCCATTAACGCAAGTTTGTTTCCCTTTCATACTGACTTGTAGTTATTATTACGCTTAGCAAATTTAACAGACAAATGCATGGGTCCAGACCTACGTTTGGATCTAGTTTCGTGAAATTCTGAGAACGTTCAAAATTTAGCTGTTTTGCACAGTTTTATTAATGCAAGTTTATTTCCCTTTCATACTAACTTGTGGTTATTATTTCGCTTAGCAAATTTACTTCATAAATGCATGGATCTAGACCAACGTTTGGGCCATGTTTCGTGCAATTCTGAAAATGTTCAAAATTTAGCTGTTTTACACGATTTTCCACACAAATGCATAGGTCTAGACCTACGTTTGTGTCAAGTTTCAGGGAATTCAGAGAACGTTCAAAATTATAGCAGTTTTTCACGGTTTTATACAACAAAATTTGTTTACCTTTCATACTAACATGTTACGCGAAATTCTGAGAACGTTCGAAATTTCACTGTTTTGCACAGTTTTATTAAAGCATGTTTGTCTCCCTTTCATACTAATTTGTAGTTATTATTATGGTTAGCAAATTTACCATACAAATGCATGGGTCTAGACCTACATTTGGGTCAAGTTTCGTTCAATTTTTAGAACGTTCAAACTTTTACTGTTTTGCACGATTCCATTAAAGCAAGTTTGTTTCCCTTTCATACTGACTTGTAGTTATTATTACGCTTAGCAAATTTAACAGACAAATGCATGGGTCCAGACCTACGTTTGGGTCTAGTTTCGTGAAATTATGAGAACGTCCAAAATTTAATTGTTTTGCATAGTTTTATTAATGCAAGTTTGTTTCCCTTTCATACTAACTTGTAGTTATTATTTCGCTTAGCAAATTTACTTCATATATGCATGGATCTAGACCAACGTTTGGGCCATGTTTCATGCAATTCTAAAAATGTTCAAAATTTAGCTGTTTTACACGATTTTCCACACAACTGCATAGGTCTAGACGTATGTTTGGTTAAAGTTTCGTGAAATTCTGAGAACGTTCGAAATTAAGCTGGTTTGCACGGTTTTATTGCGCTTAACAAATTTACCACACAAATGCATGGGTCTAGACCAACGTTTGGGTCAAGTTTTGAGAATTGTGAGAACATTCAAAATTTAACTGTTTTGTACGGTTTTATTGAAGAAAGTTTGTTTTCCTTTCATACTAATTTTTAGTTACTATTACGCTTAACAAATTTACCACACAAATGCATGGTTCTAGACCAATGTTTGGGTCATGTCTCGTGGAACTTTGATACAACTTTCAAAATTTAGATGTTTTGCACGGTTTTATTAACGAAAATTTGTTTCCTTTTCATACGAACCTGTAGTTATTATTACGCTTAGCAAATATACCACACAAATGCATGGGTCTGGACTTACGTTAGGGTCAAGTTTCGTGGAATTGTGAAAATGTTCAAAATTTAGCTGTATTGCATGATTTTTTTAAATAAAGTTTGTTTTCCATTCATACTAACTTGTAGTTATTACTACGTTTAATAAATTCACCACACAAATGCATGGGTCTACACCAACATTTGGGTCAAGTCTCGTAAAATTCTGAGAACGTTCAAAACTTAGTTGTTTTGCTTGATTTTATTAAATAAAGTTTGTTTTCCTCTCATACTAACTTATAGTTATTATTACGCTTAACAAATTTACCACATAAATGCATAGGTCTAGACCTACGTTTGTGTCAAGTTTCATACAATTCAGAGAACATTTAAAATTTAGTCGTTTTACATTGTTTTTTATTAAAGCAAGTTTGTTTCCCTTTCATACTAACCTGTAATTATTATCCCGCTTAGCAAATTTACCACACAAATGCATGGGTCTGGACTTTTGTGGAACTTTGATAAAACTTTCAGAATTTTGTTGTTTTGCACGATTTTATAAAAGAAAGTTTGTTTCCCTTTCCTACTAATATGTAGTTATTATTACGCTTAGCAAATTTACCACATAAATGATGGCTCTGGACTTACGTTTGGGTCAAGTTTCGTGGAATTGTGAGAATGTTCAAAATTTTAATGTTTTGCATGATTTTATTAAATAAAGTTTGTTTTCCTTTCATACTAACTTGTAGTTATTATTACGCTTAACAAATTTACCACACAAATGCATGGGTCTAGACCATCGTTTGGGTCAAGTTTTGTAGAATTGTGAGAACATTCAAAATTTAACTGTTTTGTACGGTTTTATTGAAGAAAGTTTGTTTTCCTTTCATACTAATTTTTAGTTACTATTACGCTTAACAAATTTACCACACAAATGCATGGTTCTAGACCAATGACTGGGTCAAGTCTCGTGGAACTTTGAGACAACTTTCAAAATTTAGATATTTTGCACGATTTTATTAACGAAAGTTTGTTTCCCTTTCATACTTACTTGTAGTTATTATTACGCTTAACAAATATACCAGACAAATGCATGGGTCTGGACTTACATTAGGATCAAGTTTCGTGGAATTGTGAAAATGTTCATTGCAAGATTTTTTTAAATAAAGTTAGTTTCCCATTCATACTAACTTGTAGTCAGTACTATGTTTAATAGATTCATCACACAAATGCGTGGGTCTAGACCAACGTTTGGGTCAATTCTCGAGAAATTATGAGAACGTTCAAAATTTAGTTGTTTTGCACGGTTTTATTATAGAAAGTTTGTTTCCCTTTCATACTAACATGTAGTTATTATTACGCTTAGCAAATATCCCACCCAAATGCATGGTTCTAGACTTACGTTTGGGTCAAGTTTCGTGGAACTGTGAGAATGTTCAAAATTTCGATGAGTTGCACGGTTTTATTATTGCAAGTTTGTTTTCCTTTCATACTAACTTCTTGTTATTATTTCGCTTAGCAAATTTAACACACAAATGCATGGGTCTAGACTAACATTTGGGTCAAGTTTCGAGCAATTCTGTGAATGTTCAAAATTTATACTAAATTGTAGTTATTTTTATGCTTAGCAAATTTACCACAAAAATGCATGGGTCTGAACTTACGTTTGGGCCAGGTTTCGTGGAATTATGAGAATGTTCAAAATTTGGATGTTTTGCTTGATTTTATTAAATAAAGTTTGTTTTCCTTTCATAGTAACTTATAGTTATTATAACACTTATCAAATTTACCACTCAAATTCATAGGTCTAGACCTACGTTTGGGTCAATTTTCATGGAATTTAGAGAACGTTCAAAATTTAGTAGTTTTACATGGTTTTATTAAAGCAAGTGTGTTTCCATTTTATACTAATCTGTAATTATTACTACGCTTACCAAATTTACCACACAAATGCATGGGTCTAGACCAACGTTTGGGTCAAGTTTCGTGCAATTGTAAGAACATTCAAAATTAAGCTGTTTTGTACGGTTTTATTAAAGAAAGTTTATTTTCCTTCCATACTAACTTGTAATTGCTATTACGCTTAAGAAATTTACCACACAAATGCATGGTTTTAGACCTATGTTCAGGTCAACTTTCATGGAACTTTGAGAAAACTTTCAAAATTTAGATGTTTTACACGGTTTTATTAACGAAAATTTGTTTCCTTTTCATACTAACCTATAGTTATTATTACGCTTAGCAAATATACCATACAAATGCATGGGTCTGGACTTACGTTAGAGTCAAGTTTCGTGGAATTGTGAAAATGTTCAAAATGTAGCTGTATTGCATGATTTTTTTAAATAAAGTTTGTTTTCCGTTCATACTAACTTGTAGTTATTACTACGTTTAATAAATTCACCACACAAATGCATGGGTCTAGACCAACATTTGGGTCAAGTCTCGTGAAATTCTGAGAACGTTCAAAACTTAGTTGTTTTGCTTGATTTTATTAAATAAAGTTTGTTTTCCTCTCATACTAACTTATAGTTATTATTACGCTTAACAAATTTACCACACAAATGCATAGGTCTAGACCTACGTTTTTGTCAAGTTTGATACAATTCAGAGAACATTCAAAATTTAGTAGTTTTACATGGTTTTATTAAAGCAAGTTTGTTTCCCTTTCATACTAACCTGTAATTATCATCCAGCTTAGTAAATTTACCACACAAATGCATGGGTCTGGACCTACGTTTGGGTCAACTTTTGTGGAACTTTGAGAAAACTTTCAGAATTTTGTTGTTTTGCACGATTTTTTAAAAGAAAGTTTGTTTTCCTTTCCTACTAATATGTAGTTATTATTACGCTTAGCAAATTTGCCACACAAATGATGGGCCTGGACTTACGTTTGGGTCAAGTTTCGTGGAATTGTGAGAATGTTCAGAATTTCAATGTTTTGCATGATTTTATTAAATAAAATTTGTTTACTTTTCATACTAACTTGTAGTTATTATTACGCTTAACAAATTTACCACACAAATGCATGGGTCTAGACCAATGTCTGGGTCAAGTTTTGTACAATTGTGAGAACATTCAAAATTTAACTCGGTTTTATTGAAGAAAGTTTGTTTTCCTTTCATACTAATTTTTAGTTACTATTACGCTTAACAAATTTACCACACAAATGCATGGTTCTAGACCAATGTTTGGGTCAAGTCTCGTGGAACTTGGAGACAACTTTCAAAATTTAGATGTTTTCCACGATTTTATTAACGAAAGTTTGTTTCTCTTTCATACTAACATGTAGTTATTATTACGCTTAGCAAATATACCAGACAAATGCATGGGTCTGGACTTCCGTTAGGATCAAGTTTCGTGGAATTGTGAAAATGTTCATTGCATGATTTTATTAGATAAAGTTTGTTTTCCATTCATACTAACTTGTAGTTAGTACTATGTTTAATAAATTCACCACACAAATGCATGGGTCAAGACCAACGTTTGGGTCAAGTCTCGTGAAATTATGAGAACGTTCAAAATTTAGTTGTTTTGCACGGTTTTATTATAGAAAGTTTGTTTCCCTTTCATACTAACATGTAGTTGCTATTACACTTAGCAAATTTCCCACACAAATGCATGGTTCTAGACTTTCGTTTGGGTCAAGTTTCGTAGAATTGTGAGAATGTTCAAAATTTCGATGTATTGCACGGCTTTATTATTGCAAATTTGTTTCCCTTTTATACTAACTTGTTGTTATTATTTTGCTTAGCAAATCTAACACACAATGCATGGGTCTAGAGCAACGTTTGGGTCAAGTTTCGAGCAATTTTGAGAATGTTCAAAATTTAGAGGTTTTACACGGTTTTATTAAAGCAAGTTTGTTTCCCTTTTATACTAAATTGTAGTTATTATTATGCTTAGCAAATTTACCACACAAATGCATGGGTCTGAACTTACGTTTGGGTCAAGTTTCGTGGAATTATGAGAATGTTTAAAATTTCGATGTTTTGCTTGATTTTATTAAATAAAGTTTGTTTTCCTTTCATTGTAACTTATAGTTATTATAACGCTTATCAAATTTACCACTCAAATGCATAAGTCTAGACCAACGTTTGGGTCAAGTTTCGTGCAATTATGAGAACGTTCAAAATTTAGATGTTTTGCACGGGTTTATTAAAGAAAGTTTGTTTCCCTTTCATCGTAACATGCAGTTATTATTACGCTTACCAAATTTACCATACAAATGCATGGGTCTAGACCTACGTTTGGGTCAAGTTTCGAGGAACTTTAAGAAAATATTCAAAATTTTGTTGTTTTCCACGATTTTATTAAAGAAAGTTTGTTTCCTATCATACTAACTTGCAGTTATTATTACGCTTAGCAAATTTACCACACAAATGCATGGGTCTAGACCTACGTTTCGGTCAAGTTTCGTGGAACTTTGAGAAAAGTTTCAAAATTTTGTTGTTTTGCACGGTTTTATAAAAGAAAGTTTGTTTCCCTTTAATACTAACTTGTAGGTATTATTACACTTAACAAATTTACCACACAAATGCATGGGTCTAAACCTACGTTTGGATCAAATTTCGTGGAATTTTTGTAACTTTCAAAATTTAGATGTTTTGCACGGTTTTATTAACGAAAGTTTGTTTTCCTTTCATACTAACTTGCAGTTATTATTACGATTAGAAAATTTACCACCCAAATGCATGGGTCTAGACCTACATTTAGGTCAAATTTTGTGAAATTTTGGTAACGTTCAAAATTTAGATGTTTTGCACGGTTTTATTAAAGAAAATTGTTTCCCTTTCATACTAACCTGCAGTTATTATTACGCTTAGAAAATTTACCACCCAAATGCATGGGTCTAGACCTACGTTTGGGTCATGTTTCGTGGAACTTTAAGAAAATATTCAAAATTTTGTTGTTTTCCACGATTTTATTAAAGAAAGTTTGTTTTCGATCATACTAACTTGCAGTTATTATTACGCTTAGCAAATTTACCACACAAATGCATGGGTCTAGACCTACGTTTGGGTCAAGTTTCGTGGAACTTTGAGAAAAATTTCAAAATTTTGTTGTTTTGCACGGTTTTATAAAAGAAAGTTTGTTTCCCTTTAATACTACCTTGTAGGTATTATTACACTTAACAAATTTACCACACAAATGCATGGGTCTAGACCTACGTTTGGATCAAGTTTCGTGGAATTTTGGTAACGTTCAAAATTTAGATGTTTTGCACGGTTTTATTAAAGAAAGTTTGTTTTCCTTTCATACTAACTTGCAAATGTTATTACGCTTAGAAAATTTACCACCCAATTGCATGGGTCTAGACCTACGTTTGGGTCATGTTTCGTGGAACTTTAAGAAAATATTCAAAATTTTGTTGTTTTCCACGATTTTATTAAAGAAAGTTTGTTTCCTATCATACTAACTTGCATTATTATTACGCTTAGCAAATTTACCACACAAATGCATGGGTCTAGACCTACGTTTCGGTCAAGTTTCGTGGAACTTTGAGAAAAGTTTCAAAATTTTGTTGTTTTGCACGGTTTTATAAAAGAAAGTTTGTTTCCCTTTAATACTAACTTGTAGGTATTATTACACTTAACAAATTTACCACACAAATGCATGGGTCTAAACCTACGTTTGGATCAAATTTCGTGGAATTTTGGTAACTTTCAAAATTTAGATGTTTTGCACGATTTTATTAACGAAAGTTTGTTTTCCTTTCATACTAACTTGTAGTTATTATTACGCTTAGAAAATTTACCACCCAAATGCATGGGTCTAGACCTACGTTTAGGTCAAATTTCGTGGAATTTTGGTAACGTTCAAAATTTAGATGTTTTGCACGGTTTTATTAAAGAAAATTGTTTACCTTTCATACTAACCTGCAGTTATTATTACGCTTAGAAAATTACCACCCAAATGCATGGGTCTAGACCTACGTTTGGTTCATGTTTCGTGGAACTTTAAGAAAATATTCAAAATTTTGTTGTTTTCCACGATTTTATTAAAGAAAGTTTATTTCCGATCATACTAACTTGCAGTTATTATTACGCTTAGTAAATTTACCACACAAATGCATGGGTCTAGACCTACGTTTGGGTCAAGTTTCGTGGAATTTTGAGAAAAGTTTCAAAATTTTGTTGTTTTGCACGGTTTTATAAAAGAAAGTTTGTTTCCCTTTAATACTAACTTGTAGGTATTATTACACTTAACAAATTACCACACAAATGCATGGGTCTAGACCTACATTTGGATCAAGTTTCGTGGAATTTTGGTAACATTCAAAATTTAGATGTTTTGCACGGTTTTATTAAAGAAAGTTTATTTTTCTTTCATACTAACTTGCAGTTGTTATTACGCTTAGAAAATTTACCACCCAATTGCATGGGTCTAGACCTACGTTTGGGTCATGTTTCGTGGAACTTTAAGAAAATATTCAAAATTTTGTTGTTTTCCACGATTTTATTAAAGAAAGTTTATTTCCTATCATACTAACTTGCAGTTATTATTACGCTTAGCAAATTTACCACACAAATGCATGGGTCTAGACCTACGTCTCGGTCAAGTTTCGTGGAACTTTGAGAAAAGTTTCAAAATTTTGTTGTTTTGCATGGTTTTATAAAAGATAGATTGTTTCCCTTTCATTCTAACTTGCAGTTATTATTACGCTTAGCAAATTTACCACACAAATGCATGGGTTAGAAATACGTTTGGGTCAAGTTTCGTGGAATTTTGGTAACGTTCAAAATATAGATGTTTTGCACGGTTTTATGAAAGAAAATTGTTTCCCTTTCATACTAACCTACAGTTATTATTACGCTTAGAAAATTTACCACCCAAATGCATGGGTCTAGACCTACGTTTGGGTCATGTTTCGTGGAACTTTAAGAAAATATTCAAAATTTTGTTGTTTTCCACGGTTTTATTAAAGAAAGTTTGTTTCCGATCATACGAACTTGCAGTTGTTATTACGCTTAGAAAATTTACCACCCAAATGCATGGGTCTAGACCTACGTTTGGGTCATGTTTCGTGGAACTTTAAGAAAATATTCAAAATTTTGTTGTTTTCCACGATTTTATTAAAGAAAGTTTATTTCCTATCATACTAACTTGCAGTTATTATTACGCTTAGCAAATTTACCACACAAATGCATGGGTCTAGACCTACGTCTCGGTCAAGTTTCGTGGAACTTTGAGAAAAGTTTCAAAATTTTGTTGTTTTGCATGGTTTTATAAAAGATAGATTGTTTCCCTTTCATTCTAACTTGCAGTTATTATTACGCTTAGCAAATTTACCACACAAATGCATGGGTTAGAAATACGTTTGGGTCAAGTTTCGTGGAATTTTGGTAACGTTCAAAATATAGATGTTTTGCACGGTTTTATGAAAGAAAATTGTTTCCCTTTCATACTAACCTACAGTTATTATTACGCTTAGAAAATTTACCACCCAAATGCATGGGTCTAGACCTACGTTTGGGTCATGTTTCGTGGAACTTTAAGAAAATATTCAAAATTTTGTTGTTTTCCACGGTTTTATTAAAGAAAGTTTGTTTCCGATCATACGAACTTGCAGTTGTTATTACGCTTAGAAAATTTACCACCCAAATGCATGGGTCTAGACCTACGTTTGGGTCAAGTTTCGTGGAATTTTGGTAACGTTCAAAATTTAGATGTTTTGCACGATTTTATTAAGGAAAATTGTTTCCCTTTCATACTAACCTGCAGTTATTATTACGCTTAGAAAATTTACCACCCAAATGCATGGGTCTAGACCTACGTTTGGGTCAAGTTTCGTGGAACTTTGAGAAAACTTTCAAAATTTTGTTGTTTTGCACGGTTTTATAAAAGAAAGTTTGTTTCCCTTTCATACTAACATGTAGTTATTATTACGTTCAGCAAATTTACCACACAAATGATGGGTCTAGACTTACGTATGGATTAAGTTTCGTGGATTTGTGAGAATGTTGAAAATTTCAATGTTTTGCATGATTTTATTAAATAAACTTTGTTTCTCTTTCATACTAACTTGTAGTTCCTATTACGCTTAACAAATTTACCACACAAATGCAAAGTTCTAGACATATGTTTGGGTCAAGTTTCGTTGAAATTTGAGAAAACTTTGAAAATTTAGATGTTTTGCACAGTTTTATTAACAAAAGTTTATTTACCTTTCATATCAACTTGTAGTTAGTATTACGCTCAGCAAATATACCAAACAAATGCATGGGTTTGGACTTACGTTAGGGTCAAGTTTCGTGGAATAGTGAAAATGTTCAAAATTTAGCTATATTGCATCATTTTTTTAAATAAAGCTTGTTTCCCATTCATACAAACTTGTAGTTACTACTACGTTTAATAAATTCACCACGCAAATGCATTGGTTTAGACCAACTTTCGGGTCATGTTTCGTGAAACTCTGAGAAATTTCAAAATTTAGTTATTTTGCACACTTTTATTAAAGAAAGTTCATTACCCTTTCATATAAACATGTAGCTATTATTACGCTTATCAAATTTACCACACAAATCCATGGGTCTGGACTTACGTTTCGGTCATGTTTCGTGGAATTGTGAGAATGTTCAAAATTTTGATGTTTTGCTTGATTTTATTAAATAAAATTTTTTTTCCTTTTGTACTAACTTATAGTTATTATTACGCTTAACAAATTTACCACACAAATGCATAGGCCTAGACCTACGTTTGGGTCAAGTACTATGGAATTCAGAGGACGTTCAAAATTTAGTAGTTTTACATGGTTTTATTAAAGCAAGTTTGTTTCCCTTTCATACTAATCTGTAATTGTTATCACGCTTAGCAAATGTACCACACAAATTGCATGGGTCTAGACCTATGTTTTGGTCAAGTTTCGTGCAATTCTGGGAACGTTCAAAATTTAGCTATTTTGCACGGTTTTATTAAAGCAAGATTGCTTCCCTTTTATATTATCTTGCAATTATTATTATGCTTAGCAAATTTACCACACAAATGCATGGGTCTAGACCTACTTTTGGATCATGTTTCGTTCAACTTGGAAAAAACGTTCAAAATTTTGTTGTTTTGCAAGGTTTTATATAAGAAAGTTTGTTTTCCTTTCATAACATGTAGTTTTTATTACGCTTAACAAATTTACCGCACAAATGCATAGCTCTAGACGTAAGTTTGGGTC
Organism: Sesamum indicum; assembly: GCF_026168435.1. Classification (NCBI taxonomy): domain Eukaryota; kingdom Viridiplantae; phylum Streptophyta; class Magnoliopsida; order Lamiales; family Pedaliaceae; genus Sesamum; species Sesamum indicum. Next base: position 11,572,191 of record NC_142665.1, on the reverse strand, counting down.
AAGTTTCGTGCAATTCTGAGAACGTTCAAAATTTAGCTGGTTTGCACGGTTTTATTAAAGGTAGTATGTTTCCCTTTCATACTAACTTCTAGTTATTAACACGCTTAGAAATTTTACCACACTAATGCATGGGTTTGAATCTATGTTTGGCTCAAGTTTCATTCAATTCTAAGAACGTTCAAAATTTAGCCGTTTTGTACGGCTATATAAAACAAAGTTTGTTTTTCTTTCATACTAACATGTAGTAATTATTACGCTTAACAAATTTACCACACAAATGTTTGGGTCTAGACCTACATTTGGGTCAAGTTTCGTGGAATTTTGAGAACGTTCAAAATTTAGATGTTTTGCACGGTTTTATTAAAGAAAGTTTGTTTCCCTTTCATACTAACTTGCAGTTATTATAAAGCTAAGCAAATTTACCACACAAATGCATGGGTCTAGAACTACGTTTGGGTCAAGTTTCGTGGAACTTTGAAAAAACTTTCAAAATTTTGTTGTTTTGTACGGTTTTATAAAAGAAAGTTTATCTCCGTTTCATACTAACTTGTAGTTATTATTACACTTAATAAATTTACCACACAAATGCATCGGTCTAGATCTACGTTTGAGTCGTGTTTCGTGGTATTTTGAGAACGTTCAAAAATTAGATGTTTTGCATGCTTTTATTAAACAAAGTTTGTTTCCCTTTCATATTAACTTGCAATTATTATTACGCTTAGCAAACTTACTACCTAAATGCATGGTCTAGACCTACGTTTGGGTCGAGTTTTGTGGAACTTTGAGAAAACTTTCAAAATTTTTTTGTTTTGCGGTTTTATAAAAGAATGTTTGTTTCCCTTACATAGTAAAATGTAGTTATTATTACGCTTAGCAAATTTACGACACAAATGCATGGGTCTAGATCTATGTTTGGGTCAAGTTTCGTGCAATTTTAAGAACCTTCAAAATTTAGCTGGTCTGCACAGTTTTATTAAAGGAAGTATGCTTCCCTTTCATATTAACTTGTAGTTATTATTACGCTTAGAAATTTTACCAAACTAATGCATGGGTCTGAACCTACGTTTGGCTCAAGTTTTGTTCAATTCTGGGAACGTTCAAAATTTAGCTGTTATGTACGCCTTTATAAAACAAAGCTTGTTTTCCTTTCATACTAACTTGTAGTTATTATTATGCTTAACAAATTTACCACACAAATGCATGGGTCTAGACCTACGTTTGGGTCAAGTTTCGTAGAATTTTGAGAACATTCAAAATTTAGATGTTTTGCACGCTTTTATTAAAGAAAGTTTGTTTCCCTTTCATACTAACTTGCAGTTATTATTACGCTTAGCAAATCTACCACACAAATGCACGGGTCTAGACCTACGTTTGGATCACGTTTCGTGGATGTTTGAGAAAACTTTCAAAATTTTATTGTTTTGCACGGTTTTATAAAAGAATGTTTGTTTCCGTTTCATACTAACTTGTAGTTATTATTACGCTTAATAAATTTACCACATAAAGTCTTGACGTACGTTTGTGTCAAGTTTTATGGAATTTTGAGAACGTTCAAAATTTAGATGTTTTGCACGGTTTTATTAAAGAAAGTTTGTTTCCCTTTCATACTAACTTGCAGTTATTATAAAGCTAAGCAAATTTACCACACAAATGCATGGGTCTAGAACTACGTTTGGGTCAAGTTTCGTGGAACTTTGAAAAAACTTTCAAAATTTTGTTGTTTTGTACGGTTTTATAAAAGAAAGTTTATCTCCGTTTCATACTAACTTGTAGTTATTATTACACTTAATAAATTTACCACACAAATGCATCGGTCTAGATCTACGTTTGAGTCGTGTTTCGTGGAATTTTGAGAACGTTCAAAAATTAGATGTTTTGCATGCTTTTATTAAACAAAGTTTGTTTCCCTTTCATATTAACTTGCAATTATTATTACGCTTAGCAAACTTACTACCTAAATGCATGGTCTAGACCTACGTTTGGGTCGAGTTTTGTGGAACTTTGAGAAAACTTTCAAAATTTTTTTGTTTTGCGGTTTTATAAAAGAATGTTTGTTTCCCTTACATAGTAAAATGTAGTTATTATTACGCTTAGCAAATTTACGACACAAATGCATGGGTCTAGATCTATGTTTGGGTCAAGTTTCGTGCAATTTTAAGAACCTTCAAAATTTAGCTGGTCTGCACAGTTTTATTAAAGGAAGTATGCTTCCCTTTCATATTAACTTGTAGTTATTATTACGCTTAGAAATTTTACCAAACTAATGCATGGGTCTGAACCTACGTTTGGCTCAAGTTTTGTTCAATTCTGGGAACGTTCAAAATTTAGCTGTTATGTACGCCTTTATAAAACAAAGCTTGTTTTCCTTTCATACTAACTTGTAGTTATTATTATGCTTAACAAATTTACCACACAAATGCATGGGTCTAGACCTACGTTTGGGTCAAGTTTCGTGGAATTTTGAGAACATTCAAAATTTAGATGTTTTGCACGCTTTTATTAAAGAAAGTTTGTTTCCCTTTCATACTAACTTGCAGTTATTATTACGCTTAGCAAATCTACCACACAAATGCACGGGTCTAGACCTACGTTTGGATCACGTTTCGTGGATGTTTGAGAAAACTTTCAAAATTTTATTGTTTTGCACGGTTTTATAAAAGAATGTTTGTTTCCGTTTCATACTAACTTGTAGTTATTATTACGCTTAATAAATTTACCACATAAAGTCTTGACGTACGTTTGTGTCAAGTTTTATGGAATTTTGAGAACGTTCAAAATTTAGATGTTTTGCACGGTTTTATTAAAGAAAGTTTATTTCCTTTCATACTAACATGTAGTTATTATTACACTGAATAAATTTACCACACAAATGCATGGGTCTGGACTTACGTTTGGGTAAAGTTTCGTGGATTTGTGCGAATGTCCAAAATTTCGATGTTTTGGTTGATTTTATTAAATAAAGTTTGTTTTTCTTTAATACTAACTTAGAGTTATTATCACGCTTAACAAATTTACCACACAAATGCATAGGTCTAGACCTATATTTTGGTCAAGTTTCATTGAATTTATAGAACGTACAAAATTTAGTAGTTTTACATGGTTTTATTAAAGCAAGTTTGTTTCCCTTTCATACTAATATATAATTATTATTACGCTTACCAAATTTACCACACAAATGCATGGGTCTAGACCAACGTTCGGGTCAATTTCGTGCAATTATGAGAACGTTCAAAATTTAGATGTTTTGCATGGTTTTATAAAAGATAGATTGTTTCCCTTTCATTCTAACTTGCAGTTATTATTACGCTTAGCAAATTTACCACACAAATGCATGGGTTAGAAATACGTTTGGGTCAAGTTTCGTGGAATTTTGAGAACGTTCAAAATTTAGATGTTTTGCGCGGTTTTATTAAAGAAAGTTTGTTTCCCTTTCATACTAACTTGCAGTTATTATTACGCTTAGCAGATTTACCACACAAATGCATGGGTCTAGACCTACGTTTGGGTCAAGTTTGGTGGAACTTTGAGAAAACATTCAAAATTTTGTTGTTTTGCACGATTTTATAAAACTAAGTTTGTTTCCCTTTCATACTAACTTGTAGTTATTATTATGCTTAGCAAATTTACCATACAAATGCATGGGACTAGACCTACGTTTGGGTCAAGTTTCTTGGAATCTTTAGAATGTTCAAAATTTAGATGTTTTGCAGGGTTTTATTAAAGAATGTTTGTTTCGCTTTCATACTAACTTGCAGTTATTATTACGTTTAGCAAATTTATCGCACAAATGTATGTGTCTAAACCTACGTTTGGGGTCAAGTTTTTTGGAACGTTGAAAAAAGTTTCAAAAGTTTGTTGTTTTGCACGGTTTTATAAAAGAAAGTTTGTTTCCCTTTCATACTAACATGTAGTTATTATTATGCTTAGCAAATTTACCACACAAATGATGGGTCTGTACTTACGTTTGGGTCAATGTTTTGCATGATTTTATTAAATAAAGTTTTGCATGATTTTATTAAATAAAGTTTTACATGATTTTATTAAATAAAGTTTGTTTCCCTTTCATACTAACTTGTAGTTATTACTACGCTTAACAAGTTTATGCAATAGTTACGCTTAACAAATTTACCACACAAATGCATGGGTCTAGACCAACGTTTAGGTTAAGTTTCGTGGAATTGTGAAAACAAAGTTTGTTTTCCTTCCATACTAACTTGTAGTTACTACTACGCTTAATAAATCTACCAGACAAATGCATGGTTTTAGACCTATGTTTGGGTAATGTTTCGTGGAACTTTGAGAAAACTTTCGAAATTGATATATTTTGCACGGTTTTATTAACGAAAATTTATTTTCCTTTCATACTAACCTGTAGTTATTATTACGCTTAGCAAATATACCACATAAATGCATGGGTCTGGACTTACGTTAGTGTCAAGTTTCATGGAATCGTGAAAATATTCAAAATTTAGCTGTATTGCATGATTTTTTAAGTAAAGTTTGTTTCCCGTTCATACTAACTTGTAGTTATTACTACGTTTAATAAATTAACCACACAAATGCATGCGTCTAGACCAACGTTTGGGTCATGTCTCATGAAATTCTGAAAACGTTCAAAATTTAGTTGTTTTACATGGTTTTATTAAAGCAAGTTTGTTTCCCTTTCATACTAACCTGTTATTATTATTACACTTATCAAATTTACCACACAAATGCATGGGTCTACACCTACGTTTGGGTCAAGTTTCATGAAACTTTGAGAAAACTTTCAAAATTTTGTTGTTTTGCACGGTTTTATATAAGAATGTTTTTTTCCCTTTTATTGTAACTTGTAGTTATTATTATGTTTAGCAAATTTATTACACAAATACATGAGTTTAAACCTACGTTTGGGTCCAGTTTCGTGGAATTCTGAGAACATTCAGAATTTAACTGTTTCGCACGGTTTTGTTAATGCCTGTTTGTTTCCCTTTCATCTAACTTGTAGTTATTATTACGCTTAGCAAATTTAACAGACAAATGCGTGGGTCCAGACCAACGATTGGATCAAGTTTCGTGGAATTCTGAGAATGTTCAAAATTTAGCTGTTTTAAACAGTTTTATTAAAGCAAGTTTATTCTTAGAACGTTGAAAATTTAGATGTTTTGCACGGGTTTATTAAAGAAGGTTTGTTTCCCTTTCATACTAACATACAGTTATTATTACGCTTAGCAAATTTACCACACAAATGCATGGGTCTAGAACTACGTTTGGGTCAAGTTTCGTGGAACTTTGAGAAAACTTTCAAAATTTTGTTGTTTTGCACGGTTTTATAAAAGCAAGTTTCTTTTTCTTTGATACTAACATGTATTTATTATTACGCATAGCAAATTTCCCACACAAATGATGGGTCTGGACTTACGTTTGGGTCAAGTTTCATGAAATTGTGAGAATGTTCAAAATTTTTCGATATTTTGCATGATTTTATTAAATAAAGTTTGTTTTCCTTTCATACAAACTTGTAGTTATTATTACGCTTAACAAATTTACCACACAAATGCATAGGTCTAGACCTACGTTTGGGTCAAGTGTCTTTAAATTTTGAGAACGTTCAAAATTTTGATGTTTTGCACGGTTTTATTAAAGAAAGCTTGTTTCTCTTTCATGCTAACTTGCAGTTATTATTACGCTTAGCAAATTTACCACACAAATGCATGGGTCTAGACCTACTTTAGGTCATGTTTCGTGGAACTTTGAAAAAACTTTCAAAATGTTGTTGTTTTGCACGGTTTTATAAAAGAAAATTTGTTTTCTTTCATACTAAAATGTAGTTATTATTACGCTTAGCAAATTTACCACACAAATGATGGGTCTGGACTTACGTTTGGGTCAAGTTTCGTGGAATTGTGAGAATGTTCAAAATTAAGCTGTTTTGTACGATTTTATTAAATAAAGTTTGTTTCCCTTTCATACAAACCTGTAATTATTAGTACGCTTACCACATTTACCACCCAAATGCATGGGTCTAGACCTACGTTTGGGTCAAGTCTCGTGGAACATTGAGAAAACTTTCAAAATTATGTTGTTTTGCACGGTTTTTATATAAAAAAGTTTGTTTCCCTTTCATAGTAACTTGTAGTTATTATTATGCTTAGCAAATTTACTACACAAATGCAGGGGTCTAAACTTACGTTTGGGTCATGTTCCGTGGAATTCTGAGAATGTTCAGAATTTAACTATTTTGCACGGTTTCATTAAAGCCTGTTTGTTTACCTTTCATACTAACTGATAGTAATTATTACGCTTAGCAAATTTAACAGACAAATGCATGGGTCCAGACCTACGTTCGGGTCAAATTTCATGAAATTTTCTGAGAACGTTCAAAATTTAGTTGTTTTGCACAGTTTTATTAATGCAAGTTTGTTTCCCTTTCATACTAACTTGTTGTTATTATTTCGCTTAGCAAATTTACCACACAAATGCATCGGTCTAGACCAACGTTTGGGTCAGGTTTCGTGCAATTCTAAGAATGTTCAAAATTTAGCGGTTTTACACGGTTTTATTAAAGCAGGTTTGTTTTACTTTAATACTAACTTATAGTTATTATTACGCTTAGCAAATTTACGACACAAATGCATAGGTCTAGACCTACGTTTGGGTCATGTTTCGTGGATTTCTGAGAACGTTTAAAACTTAGTTGTTTTGCACGATTTTTTATAGCAATATTCTTTCCCTTTCATACTAATTTATAATTACTATTACACTTACCAAATTTACCACACAAATTCATGGGTCCAGACCAACGTTCGGGTCAAGTTTCGTACAATTATGAGAATGTTCAAAATTTAGACGTTTTGCATGGTTTTATAAAAGAAAGATTATTTCCCTTTCATACTAACTTGCAGTTATTATTACGCTTAGCAAATTTACCATACAAATGCATGGGTCTAGATGTACGTTTGGGTCAAGTTTCTTGCAATTCTGAGAACGTTCAAAATTTATCTGGTTTGCACGGTTTTATTTAAGGAAGTATGTTTCCCTTTAATACTAACTTGTAGTTATTATTATGCTTAGAAATTTTACCACACTAATGCATGGGTCTGGACCTACGTTTGGGTCAAGTTTCGTTCAATTCTGGGAACGTTCAAAATTTAGCTGTTTTGTACGGCTTTATAAAACAAAGTTTTTTTTCTTTTCATACTAACTTGTAGTTATTTTTACGATTAACAAATTTACCACACAAATGAATGGGTCTAGACCTAGGTTTGTGTCAAGTGTCGTGGAATTTTGAGAACGTTCAAAATTTAGATGTTTTGCACGGTTTTATTAAAGATGTTTGTTTCCCTATCATACTATGTTGCAGTTATTATTACGCTTAGCAAATTTACCACACAAATGCATGGGTCTAGACGTATGTTTGGGTCAAGTGTCGTGGAACTTTGAGAAAACATTCAAAATTTTGTTGTTTTGCACAGTTGTATAAAAAAATGTTTGTTTCCCTTTAATACTAACCTGTAATTGTTATTACGCTTAAAAAATTTACCACACTAATGCATGGGTCTAGACCTACGTTTGGGTCAAGTTTCATGGAATTTGTGGTAACGTTCAAAATTTAGATATTTTGCACGGTTTATTAAAGAAAGTTTGTTTTCCTTTCATACTAACATGTAGTTATTATTATGCTTAGCAAATTTACCACACTAATGATGGGTCTGGACTTACGCTTGGATCAAGTTTCGTGGATTTGTGAGAATGTTCAAAATTTTCAATGTTTTTCATGATTTTATTAAATAAAGTTTTTTTCCCTTTCATACTAACTTGTAGTTTCTATTACGCTGAACAAATTTACCACAGAAATGCTTGGCTCTAGACATATGTTTGGGTCCAGTTTCGTGAAACTTTGGGAAAACATTCAAAATTTAGATGTTTTGCACGATTTTATTAACGAACGCTTGTTTTCCTTTGATACTAACTTGTAGTTATTATTACGCTTAGCAAATATACCACACAAATGCATGGGTCTGGACTTACGTTAGGGTCAAGTTTCGTGGAATTGTGAAAATGTTCAAAATTTAGCTATATTGCATGATTTTTTTAAATAAAGTGTGTTTCCTATTTATACTAACTTGTAGTTATTACTACGCATAATAAATTCACCACACAAATGCATGGGTCTAGACCAACGTTTGGGTCAAGTCTCCTGAAATTCTGAGAACATTCAAAATTCTGTTGTTTTGGACAGTGTTATTAAAGAAAGTTTGTTTCCCTTTCATACTAACATGTAGTTATTATTACGTTTAGCAAATTTACCACACAAATGCATGGGTCTGAACTAACGTTTGGATCAAGTTTCGTGTAATTGTGAGAATGTTCAAAATTTCGACGTTTTGCTTGATTTTATTAAATAAAGTTTGTTTTCCTTTCATACTAACTTGTAGTTATTATTACGCTTAACGAATTTACCACACAAATGAATAGGTCTAGACCTACGTTTCGGTCATGTTTCGTGCAATTCTGGAAACGTTCAAAATTTAGCTATTTTGCACGGTTTTATTAAAACAAGATTGCTTCCCTTTTACAGTAACTTGTAGTTATTATTATGCATAGCAAATATACTACACACATGCATGGGTCTAGACCTACGCTTGGGTCAAATTCTGTGGAATTTTGAGAACGTTCAAAATTTAATTGTTTTGCATGGTTTTATTAAAGCCTGTTTGTTTCGCTTTCATACTAACTTGTACTTATTATTACCGTTTAGCAAATTTAACAGACAAATGCATGGGTCCAGACCTACGAATGGGTCAAGTTTCATGGAATCCTGAGAGCGTTCAAAATTTAGCTGTTTTACTCGGTTTTATTAATGCAAGTTTGTTTCCCTTTCATATTAACTTGTTGTAATTATTTCGCTTAGTAAATTTACCACACAAATGCATGGGTCTAGTCCAACGTTTGGGTCAAGTTTCGTGCAATTATGAAAATGTTCAATATTTAGCTGTTTTACACAGTTTATTGTAGTAAGTTTGTTTTTCTTTTATACTAACTTGTAGTTATTATTACACTTAGCAAATTTACAACACAAATGCATAGGTCTAGACCTACGTTTGGGTCTAGTTTTGTGAAATTCTGAGAACGTTCAAAATTTAGTTGTTTTGCACGATTTTTTAAAGCAAGATTCTTTCCCTTTCATACTAATTTATAATTATTATTACGCTTACAAAATTTACCACACGAATGCATGGGTCTAGACCAACGTTTGGGTCAAGTTTCGTGCAATTATGAGAACGTTCAAAATTTAGATATTTTCACGATTTTATTAAAAAAAGTTTGTTTCCCTTTCATACAGTTTTGAAGTTATTATTACGCTTAGCAAATATACCACACAAATGCATGGGTCTAAACCTACGTTTGGGTCAAGTTTCGTGGAACTTTGAGAAAACATTCAAAATTTTGTTGTTTTGCACGGATTTATATAAGAATGTTTGTTTCCCTTTCATACTAGCATATAGTTATTATTACGCTTAGCAAATTTCCCACACAAATGCATGGATGGGTCTAGACGTACGTTTGGGTCAAGTTTCGTGCAATTCTAAGAACGTTAAAAATTTATCTGGTTTGCACGGTTTTATTAAAGGAAGTATGTTTCCCTTTCATACTAACTTCTAGTTATTATTACGCTTAGAAATTTTACCACACTAATGCATGGGTCTAGACCTACGTTTGGCTCAAGTTTCGTTCAATTCTGGGAACGTTCAAAATTTCGATGTTTTGTACGGCTTTATAAAACAAAGTTTTTTTTCTTTTCATACTAACTTGTAGTTATTTTTACGCTTAACAAATTTACCACACAAATGAATGGGTCTAGACCTAGGTTTGTGTCAAGTGTCGTGGAATTTTGAGAACGTTCAAAATTTAGATGTTTTGCACGGTTTTATTAAAGATGTTTGTTTCCCTATCATACTATGTTGCAGTTATTATTACGCTTAGCAAATTTACCACACAAATGCATGGGTCTAGACGTATGTTTGGGTCAAGTGTCGTGGAACTTTGAGAAAACATTCAAAATTTTGTTGTTTTGCACAGTTGTATAAAAAAATGTTTGTTTCCCTTTAATACTAACCTGTAATTGTTATTACGCTTAAAAAATTTACCACACTAATGCATGGGTCTAGACCTACGTTTGGGTCAAGTTTCATGGAATTTTGGTAACGTTCAAAATTTAGATGTTTTGCACGGTTTATTAAAGAAAGTTTGTTTTCCTTTCATACTAACATGTAGTTATTATTATGCTTAGCAAATTTACCACACTAATGATGGGTCTGGACTTACGCTTGGATCAAGTTTCGTGGATTTGTGAGAATGTTCAAAATTTCAATGTTTTTCATGATTTTATTAAATAAAGTTTTTTTCCCTTTCATACTAACTTGTAGTTTCTATTACGCTGAACAAATTTACCACAGAAATGCTTGGCTCTAGACATATGTTTGGGTCCAGTTTCGTGAAACTTTGGGAAAACATTCAAAATTTAGATGTTTTGCACGATTTTATTAACGAAGGTTTGTTTTCCTTTGATACTAACTTGTAGTTATTATTACGCTTAGCAAATATACCACACAAATGCATGGGTCTGGACTTACGTTAGGGTCAAGTTTCGTGGAATTGTGAAAATGTTCAAAATTTAGCTATATTGCATGATTTTTTTAAATAAAGTGTGTTTCCTATTTATACTAACTTGTAGTTATTACTACGCATAATAAATTCACCACACAAATGCATGGGTCTAGACCAACGTTTGGGTCAAGTCTCCTGAAATTCTGAGAACATTCAAAATTCTGTTGTTTTGGACAGTGTTATTAAAGAAAGTTTGTTTCCCTTTCATACTAACATGTAGTTATTATTACGTTTAGCAAATTTACCACACAAATGCATGGGTCTGAACTAACGTTTGGGCCAAGTTTCGTGTAATTGTGAGAATGTTCAAAATTTCGACGTTTTGCTTGATTTTATTAAATAAAGTTTGTTTTCCTTTCATACTAACTTGTAGTTATTATTACGCTTAACGAATTTACCACACAAATGAATAGGTCTAGACCTACGTTTCGGTCATGTTTCGTGCAATTCTGGAAACGTTCAAAATTTAGCTATTTTGCACGGTTTTATTAAAACAAGATTGCTTCCCTTTTACAGTAACTTGTAGTTATTTTTATGCATAGCAAATATACTACACACATGCATGGGTCTAGACCTACGCTTGGGTCAAATTCTGTGGAATTTTGAGAACGTTCAAAATTTAATTGTTTTGCATGGTTTTATTAAAGCCTGTTTGTTTCGCTTTCATACTAACTTGTACTTATTATTACCGTTTAGCAAATTTAACAGACAAATGCATGGGTCCAGACCTACGAATGGGTCAAGTTTCATGGAATCCTGAGAGCGTTCAAAATTTAGCTGTTTTACTCGGTTTTATTAATGCAAGTTTGTTTCCCTTTCATATTAACTTGTTGTATTTATTTCGCTTAGTAAATTTACCACACAAATGCATGGGTCTAGTCCAATGTTTGGGTCAAGTTTCGTGCAATTATGAGAATTTTCAATATTTAGCTGTTTTACACGGTTTATTGTAGCAAGTTTGTTTTTCTTTTATACTAACTTGTAGTTATTATTACACTTAGCAAATTTACAACACAAATGCATAGATCTAGACCTACGTTTGGGTCTAGTTTTGTGAAATTCTGAGAACGTTCAAAATTTAGTTGTTTTGCACGATTTTTTAAAGCAAGATTCTTTCCCTTTCATACTAATTTATAATTATTATTACGCTTACAAAATTTACCACACGAATGCATGGGTCTAGACCAACGTTTGGGTCAAGTTTCGTGCAATTATGAGAACGTTCAAAATTTAGATATTTTCACGATTTTATTAAAAAAAGTTTGTTTCCCTTTCATACAGTTTTGAAGTTATTATTACGCTTAGCAAATATACCACACAAATGCATGGGTCTAAACCTACGTTTGGGTCAAGTTTCGTGGAACTTTGAGAAAACATTCAAAATTTTGTTGTTTTGCACGGATTTATATAAGAATGTTTGTTTCCCTTTCATACTAGCATATAGTTATTATTACGCTTAGCAAATTTCCCACACAAATGCATGGATGGGTCTAGACGTACGTTTGGGTCAAGTTTCGTGCAATTCTGAGAACGTTAAAAATTTATCTGGTTTGCACGGTTTTATTAAAGGAAGTATGTTTCCCTTTCATACTAACTTCTAGTTATTATTACGCTTAGAAATTTTACCACACTAATGCATGGGTCTAGACCTACGTTTGGCTCAAGTTTCGTTCAATTTTGGGAACGTTCAAAATTTAGCTGTATTTTACGGCTTTATAAAACAAAGTTTGTTTTCTTTCATACTAACTTGTAGTTATTATTACGCTTAACAAATTTGCCACAGAAATGCAGGGGTATGGACCTACGTTTGGGTCAAGTTTCGTGGAATTTTGAGAAAACTTTCAAAATTTGTTGTTTTGCACGGTTTTATAAAAGAAAGTTTGTTTCCCTTTCATACTAACATGTAGTTATTATTACGCTTAGCAAATTTACCACACAAATGATGGGTCTGGCCTTATGTTTGGATCAAGTTTCGTGGATTTGTGAGAATGTTCAAAATTTCAATGTTTTGCATGATTTTATGAAATAAAGTTTGTTTCCGTTTCATACTAACTTGTAATTCCTATTACGCTTAACAAATTTACCACACAAATCCATGGTTCAAGACCTAGGTTTGGGTCAAGTTTCGTGCAATTCTGAGAACGTTAAAAATTTATCTGGTTTGCACGGTTTTATTAACAAAAGTTTGTTTCCCTTTCATACTAACTTGTAGTTATTATTACGCTTATCAAATATACCACACAAATGCATGGGTCTGGACTTACGTTAGGGTCAAGTTTCATGGAATTGTGAAAATGTCCAAAATTTAGCTATCTTGCATGATTTTTTTAAATAAAATTTGTTTCCCATTCATATTAACTTGTAGATATTACTACGTATAATAAATTCACCACACAAATGCATGGCTCTAGACCAACGTTTGGGTCAAGTCTCGTGAAATTCTGAGAACGTTCAAAATTTAGTTGTTTTGCACGATTTTATTAAAGAATGTTTGTTTCCCTTTCATACTAACATGTAGTTATTATTACGCTTACCAAATTTACCACACAAATGCAAGGGTCTGGACTTTTGTTTGAGTCAAGTTTCATGAAATTGTGAGAATGCAAATTTTGATGTTTTGCTTGATTTTATTAAATAAAGTTTGTTTTGCTTTCATACTAACTTATAGTTATTATTACGCTTAACAAATTTACCACACAAATGCATAGGCCTAGACCTCGCTTGGGTAAAGTTTCATGGAATTCAGAGAACGTTCAAAATTTAGTAGTTTTACATGGTTTTATTAAAGCAAGTTTGTTTCCCTTTCATAATAATCTGTAATTGTTATCACGCTTAGGAAATTTACCGCACAAATTGCATGGGTATAGACTTATGTTTGGGTCAAGTTTCGTGCAATTCTTGAAACGTTCAAAATTTAGTTATTTTGCACGGTTTTATTAAAGTAAGATTGTTTTCCTTTTATAGTAACTTGCTGTTATTATTACGCTTAGCAAATTTACCACACAAATGCATGGGTCTAGACTTACGTTTGGGTCAAGTTTCGTGGAACTTTAAGAAAATATTTGGGTCAAGTTCTATCGAATTCTGAGAACGTTCAAAATTTGACTCTTTTGCGCGGTTTTATTAAAGCCTGTTTGTTTTGCTTTCATACTAACTTGTAGTTATTATTACGCTTAGCAAACTTAACAGACAAATGCTTGGGTCCAGACCTACGTATGGGTCAAGTTTCGTGGAATTATGAGAACGTTCAAAATTTACCTGTTTGGCACGATTTTATTAATGCAAGTTTGTTTCCCTTTCACACTAACTTGTTATTATTTCGCTTAGAAAATTTACCACACAAATGTATGGGTCTAGTCCAACGTTTGGGTTAATTTCGTGCAATTATGAAAATTTTCAAATTTTAGTTGTTTTACACGGTTTATTAAAGCAAGTTTATTTTTCTTTTATACTAACTTCTAGTTATTATTACGCTTAGCAAATTTAATTGACAAATGGATGGGTCCAGACCAACGTATGGGTCAAGTTTCATGGAATTCTGAGAACGTTCAAAATTTAGTTGTTTTGCACCATTTTTTAAAGCAAGATTCTTTCCCTTTCATACTAATTTATAATTATTATTACGCTTACCAAATTTACCACACAAATGCATGGGTGTAGACCAACGTTTGGGTCAAGTACTATGGGTTAAGTTTCGTGCAATTTTGAGAACGTTTAAAATTTAGATGTTTTGCACGGTTTTATTAAAGAAAGTTTGTTTTCCTTTCATACAGTTTTTAAGTTATTATTATGCTTAGCAAATTTACCACACAAATGCATAGGTCTAAATTTTGAGAAAAAACATTCAAAATTTTGTTTTGCACGGTTTTATATAAGAAAGGTTGTTTTCCTTTCATACTAACATGTAGTTATTATTACTTTAGCAAATTTACCACACAAATGTATGGGTCTAGACGTACGTTTGGGTCAAGTTTTATGCAATTCTGAGAACATTCAAAATTTAGCTGGTTTGCACGGTTTTATTAAAGGAAGTATGTTTCCCTTTCATACTAACTTGTAGTTATTATTACGCTTAGAAATTTTACCACACTAATGCATGGGTCTGGACCTACGTTTGGTTCAAGTTTCGTTCAATTCTGGGAATGTTCAAAATTTAGCTATTTTGTACGGCTTTATAAAACAATGTTTGTTTTCCTTTCATACTAACTTGTAGTTATTAATACGCTTAACAAATTTACCACACAAATGCATGGGTCTAGACCTACGTTTGGGTCAAGTTTCGTGGAATTTTGAGAACGTTCAAAATTTAGATGTTTTGCACGATTTTATTAAACAAAATTTGTTTCCCTTTCATACTAACTTGCAGTTATTATTACGCTTAGCAAATTTACCACACAAATGCATAGGTTTAGACCTAAGTTTGGGTCAAGTTTCGTAGAACATTGAGAAAACTTTCAAAATTTTTTGTTGTTCTGTACGGTTTTGTAAAAGAAAGTTTATTTCCCTTTCATACTAACTTGTAGTTATTATTACGCTTATCAAATTTACCACACAAATGCATGGGTCTAGACCTACGTTTGGGTCATGTTTCGTGGAATTTTGAGAATGTTCAAAGTTTTGATGTTTTGAACGGTTTTATTAAATAAAGCTTGTTTCTCTTTCATACTAACTTGCAATTATTATTACGCTTAGCAAATTTACCACACAAATGCATGGTCTAGACCTACTTTTGGGTCAAGTTTCGTAAAACCTTGAGAAAACTTTCAAAATTTTGTTGTTTTGCATGGTTTTATAAAAGAAAGTTTGTTTCCCATTCATAGTAACATGTAGTTATTATTACGCTTAGCAAATTTACCACACAAATTCATGGGTCCAGACCTACGTTTGGGTTAACTTTCGTGCAATTCTGAGAACGTTCAAAATTTAGCTGGTTTGCACGGTTTTATTAAAGGAAGTATGTTTCTCTTTCATACTAACTAGTAGTTATTATTACGCATAAAAATTTTACCACACTAATGCATGGGTCTAGACCTACGTTTGGCTCAAGTTTCGTTCAATGCTGGGAACGTTCAAAATTTAGCTGTTTTGTACGGCTTTATATAACTAAGCTTATTTTCCTTTCATACTAATTTGTAGTTATTATTATGCTTAACAAATTTACCACACAAATGCATGGGTGTAGACCTACGTTTGGGTCAACATTCGTGGAATTTTGAGAACGTTCAAAATTTAGATGTTTTGCACACTTTTATTAAAGAATGTTTGTTTTCCTTTCATACTAACATCCAGTAATTATTACACTTAGCAAATTTACTACACAAATGCATGGTTCTAGACCTACGTTTGGGTCAAGTTTCGTGAAACATTGAGAAAACTTTCAAAATTTTAATGTTGTGCACGGTTTTATAAAATAAAGTTTGTTTCCCTTTCATACTAACTTGTAGTTATTATTACCCTTAATAAATTTACCACATGAATGCATTGGTTTAGACGTACGCTTGGGTCAAGTTTCTTGAAATTTTGAGAACGTTCAAAACTTAGATGTTTTGCACGGTTTTATTAAAGAAAGTTTATTTCCCTTTCGTACTAACTTGCAGTTATTATTATGCTTACCAACTTTATCACACTAATGTATGGGTGTAGACCTACGTTTGGGTCAAGTTTCGTGGAACTTTGAGAAAACTTTCAAAATTTTGTTGTTTTGCACGATTTTATAAAAGAAAGTTTGTTGCCCTTTCATAGTAACATGTAGTTATTATTACGCTTAGCAAATTTACCACACAAATGCATGGGTCTAGACCTACGTTTGGGTCAAGCTTCGTGCAATTCTGATAACGTTTAAAATTTAGCAGGGTTGCCCGTTTTATTAAAGCACGTATGTTTCCCTTTCATACTAACTTGTAGTTATTATTACGGTTAGAAAATTTACCCCATTAATGCATGGGTCTGGACCTACGTTTGGCTCAAGTTTTGTTCAATTTTGCGAACGTTCAAAATTTAGCTGTTTTGTACGGGTTTATAAAACAATGCGTGTTTTCCTTTCGTACAAACTTGTAGTTATTATTACGCTTAACAAATTTACAACACAAATGCATAGGTCTAGAACTACGTTTGGGTAAACTTTCGTGGAACTTTTAGAACGTTTAAAATTTAGATGTTTTGCACGCTTCTATTAAACAAAGTTTGTTTCCCTTTCATACTAATTTGCTGTTATTATTACGATTAGCAAATTTGCCACACAAATTCATGGGTCTAGACCTACGTTTGGGACAAGTTTCGTGGAACTTTGAGAAAACTTTCAAAATTTTGTTGTTTTTCACGGTTTTACAAAAGAAAGTTTGTTTCCCTTTCATACTAACTTGTAGTTCTTATTACACTTACCAAATTTACCACACTAATACATGGGTCTAGACCTACGTTTAGGTCAACTTTCGTACAATTTTGAGAACGTTCAAAATTTAGATGTTTTGCACGCTTTTATTAAAGAAAGGTGTCCCGTTCATACTAACTTGTATTTTGCACAATTTTGAGAAAACTTTCAAAATTTAGATATTTTGCACTATTTTATTAATGAAAATTTATTTCCCTTTCATATTAACTTGTAGTTATTATTACGCTTAACAAATATACCACACAAATGCATGGGTCTCGACTTACGTTAGGGTCAAGTTTCGTGAAATTGTGAAAATGTTCAAAATTTAGCTTTATTGCATGATATTTTTAAATAAAATTTGTTTCCCATTCATACTAACTTTTAGTTATTACTATGTTTAATAAATTCACCACACAAATGCATGGGTCTAGACCAACGTTTTGGGCCAAGTCTCGTGAAATTTTGAGAACGTTCAAAATTTAGTTGTTTTGCACGGTTTTATTAAAGAAATTTTTTTTTCGTTTCATACTAACATGTTGTTATTATTATGCTTACCAAATTTACCACACAAATGCATGGGTCTGTACTTACGTTTGGCTCAAGTTTCATGGAATTGTGAGAATATTCAAAATTTCGATGTTTTGCTTGATTTTATTAAATAAAGTTTGTTTTCCTTTCAGACTAACATATAGTTATTATTACGCTTAATCAATTTACCACACAAATGCATAGGTCTAGACCTACGATTGGGTCAAGTTTCATGGAATTCAGAGAACGTTCAAAATTTAGTAGTTTTACATGGTTTTACTGAAGCAAGTTTGTTTCCCTTTCATACTAACCTGTAATTATTAATACGCTTAGCAAATTTACCATACAAATGCATGGGTCTACACCTATGTGTGGGTCAAGTTTTGTGCAATTTTGGGAACGTTCAAAATTTAGCTATTTTGCACGATTTTATTAAAGCTAGATTGTTTCCCTTTTATAGTAACTTGTAGTTATTATGCTTAGCAAATTTACCACACAAATGCATGTGTCTAGACCTACGTGTGGGTCAAGTTCCGTGGAACTTCGAGAAAACTTTGAAAATTTTGTTGTTTTGCACGGTTTTATAAAAGAAAGTTTGTTTCACTTTCATACAAACATGTATTTATTATTCCGCTTAGCAAATTTACCACACAAATGATGGGTATGGACTTACGTTTTGGTCAAGTTTTGTGGAATTGTGAGAATGTTCAAAATTTCAATCTTTTGCATGATTTTATTAAATAAAGTTTGTTTCCCTTTCATACTAACTTGTAGTGATTATTACACTTAACAAATTTAACATACAAATGCATAGGTGTAGACCAACGTTTGGGTCAAGTTTCGTGGAATTGTGAGAACATTCAAAATTTAGCTGTTTTGTACAGTTTTATTAAAGAAAGTTTATTTTCCTTTCATACTAACCGGTAGTAACTATTACGCTTAAAATATTTACAACACAAATGCATGGTTCTAGACCTATGTTTGGGTCAAGTTTCGTGGAACTTTGAGAAAATTTTCAAAATTTAGAAATTTTGAACGATTTTATTAACGAAAGTTTGTTTTCCTTTCATACTAACTTGTAGTTATTGTTACGCTTAGTAAATATACCACACAAATGCATGGGTCTGGACTTACGTTAGTGTCAAGTTTCGTGGAATTGTGAAAATGTTCAAAATTTAGCTGTATTGCATGATTTTTTTAAATATAGTTTATTTCCCATTCATACTAACTTGTAGTTATTATACGTTTAATAAATTCACACACAAATGCATGGGTCTAGATCAACGTTTGGGTCAAGTCTCGTGAAATTCTGAGAACGTTCAAAATTTACTTGTTTTGCACGGTTTTATTAAAGAAAGTTTGTTTCCCTTTCATACTGACATGTAGTTATTATTACGCTTAACAAATTTACCACACAAATGCATAGGACTAGACCTACGTTTGGGTCAAGATTCATGGAATTCAGAGAACGTTCAAAATTTAGTAGTTTTACATGGTTTTATTAAAGTAAGTTTGTTTCCCTTTCATACTAACCTGTAATTATTATTACGCTTAGTAAATTTACCACACAAATGAATGGGTCTACACCTATGTTTGGGTCATGTTTCGTGCAATTTTGGGTACGTTAAAAATTTAGCTATTTTGTACGGTTTTATTAAAGCAAGATTGTTTTCCTTTTATAGTAACTTGTAGTTATTATTATGCTTAGCAAATTTATCACACAAATGCATGGGTCTAGACCTACGTGTGGGTCAAGTTCCGTGGAACTTTGAGAAAACTTTCAAAATTTTGTTGTTTTGCACGGTTTTATAAAAGAAAGTTTGTTTCCCTTTCATACTAACATGTCGTTATTATTACGAATAGAAAATTTACCACACAAATGCATGGGTCTAGACGTACTTTATTGTCAAGTTTCGTGCAATTCTGAGAACGTTCAAAATTTAGCTGGTTTACACGGTTTTATTAAAGGAAGTATGTTTCCCTTTCATACTAACTAGTAGTTATTAGTACGCTTAGCAAATTTACCACACAAATGCATGGGTCTAGACCTGCGTTTGGTTCAAGTTTTGTGGAACTTTGAGAAAACCTTCAAAATTTTGCTATTTTGCACGGTTTATTCAAAGAAAGTTTGTTTGTCTTTCATACTAGCATGTAGTTATTATTACGCTTAACAAATTTACCACACAAATACATGGGTCTAGACCAACGTTTGGGTCAAGTTTCGTGGAATTCTGAGAACGTTCAAAATTTAGTTGTTTTGCACGATTTTATAAAAAGTTTGTTTTGCATTCATACTAACATATAGTTATTATTACGCTTAGTAAATTTAACACACAAATACATGGGACTAGACCTATGCTTGGGTCCACTATCATGGAATTTGAGAACGTTCAAAATTTAGTTGTTTTGCACGGTTTTATTAAAGAAAGTTTGTTTCCCGTTCATACTATCTTGCAGTTATTATTCACTTAGCAAATTTACCACACAAATGCATGGGTCTACGCTTACGTTTGGGTCAAGTTTCGTGGAATTTTGAGAAAATATTCAAAATTTAGCTATTTTGCACGGTTTTACTGAACAAAATTTGTTACCCTATAATACTAACATATAGTTGTTATTACGCTTAGCAAATTTACCACACAAATGCATGGGTCCAGACTTATGTTTGGGTCATGTTTTGTGGAATTTTAAAAACGTTCAAAATTTAGTTGTTTTCCACGATTTTATTGAATAAAGTTTGTTTCCCTTTCATACTATGTTGTAGTTATTATTACCATTACCAAATTTACCACACCAATGTATGGGTCTAGACCTTCGTTTAGGTCAAGTTCGTAGAATTTTGGGAACGTTCAAAATTTAGCTGTTTTGCACGGTTTTATTAAAGAAAGTTTATTTCCCTTGGATACTGATGTGTAGTTATTATTACTCTTAGCAAATTTACCACACAAATGCATAGTTCGAGACCTATGTCTGGATCCAGTTTTGTGGAATTTTCAAAATGTTCAAAATTTAGCTGTTTTGCACGGTTTTAGTAAAGAAATTTTGTTTTGCTTTCATACTAATTAATAGTTATTATTACGCTTAACAAATTTAACACACAAATTCATAGGTCTAGACCTACGTTTGGGTCAAGTTTCATGGAATTCTGAAAACGTTAAAAATTTAGCTGTTTGACACGATTTTTTAAAGAAAGTTTATTTCCCGTTCATTCTAACATCCAGTGATTATCACATTAGCAAATTTGCCAAACAAATGCATGGGTCTAGACTTACGTTTGCATCGAGTTTCGTGGAAATTTGAGAAAACTATCAAAATTTAGTTATTTTGCATGATTTTGTTAAATAAAGTTTGTTACCCTTTCATACTAACATGTATTTAGTATTACACTTAGCAAATTTGGGTCAAGTTTCATGGAATTCTGAGAACGTTTATAATTTAGCTGTTTTGCACGATTTTATTAAATAAAGTTTGTTTCCCTTTCATACTAACTTGTAGTTATTATTTCGCTTAATAAATTTAAACACACAAATGCATGAATCTAGATCAATGTTTGGGTCATGTTTAGTGGAATTCTGAGAACGTTCAAAATATAGCTATTCTGCACGGTTTTATAAAAAAAAGTTTGCTTCTCTTTCATACAAACTTGTTATTTATTATTACACTTAACCTTACCAAATGTGCGACGCAAATGCATGGGTATACATCCTACGTTCGGATCAAATTTCATAGATTTCTAAGAACGTTCAAAATTTAGTTGTTTTGCACGATTTTATTAAATAAAGTTTGTTTCCCTTTCATACTAACTTGTAGTTATTATTACCCTTAGCAAACTTTCCACACAGATGAATGTGTGTAAATCTATGTTTGGGTCAAGTTTCGTGTAATTCTGATAACGTTAAAAATTTAGATGTTTTGCAGGGTTTTATTGAAGACAATATGTTTTTCTTTTATACTAACTTGTAGTTATTATTGCGATTAGAAAATTTACAACACTAATGCATGGGTCTAGACCTAAATTTGGCTCATGTTCCGTGGAATTTTGGAAACGTTCAAAATTTAGCTATTTTGCATGGTTTAATTAAAGAAAGTTTGTTTCCCTTCCATACTAACATGTAGATATTAGTACGCTTAACAAATTTACCACACAAATGCATAGGTCTAGACTTGCGTTTTGTTCAAGTTTCGTGGAACTCTGAGAAAACCTTGAAAATTTTGCTATTTTACACGGTTTCATTAAAGAAAGTTTCTTTCTCTTTCATACTAACATGTAGTTATTACTATGCTTAACAAATTTACCACACAAATACACGAGTCTAGACCAACGTTTGGGTCAAGTTTCGTGGAATTCTGAGAACGTTCAAAATTTTGTTGTTTTGCACGATTTTATTAAAAAAAGATTATTTTCCTTTCATACTAACACGTAGTTATTGTTACGCTTAGTAAGTTTAACACAGAAATACATGGGACTAGACCTATGTTTGGGTCCACTATCGTGGAATTTTGAGAACGATCAAAATTTAGCTGTTTTGTACGGTTTTATTAAAGAAAGTTTGTTTCCCGTTCATACTAACTTGCAGTTATTATTACATTTAATAAATTTACCATACAAATGCATGGGTCTACACTTACGTTTGGTTCAAGTTTCCTGGAATTTTGAGAAAACATTCAAAATTTAGCTATTTTGCACGGTTTTACTAAACAAAATTTGTTACTCTATCATACTAACATTTAGTTGTTATTACGCTTAGCAAATTTACCACACAAATGCATGGGTCTAGACTTATGTTTGGGTCAAGTTTTGTGGAATTCTATGAACGTTCAAAATTTAGTTGTTTTGCACGATTTTATTGAATAAAGTTTGTTTACCTTTCATACTAAGTTGTAGTTATTACTGCCATTAGCAAATTTACCACACAAATGCACGGGTCTAGTCCTACGTTTGAGTCAAGTTCGTTGAATTTTGGGAATGTTCAAAATTTTGCTGTTTTGCACGGTTTTATTAGAGAAAGTTTGTTTCCCTTGGATACTGACATGTAGTTATTATTACTCTTAGCAAATTTACCACACAAATGCATGGTTCTAGACCTATGTTTGGGTCCAGTTTCGTGGAATTTTGGCAACGTTCAAAATTTAGCTGTTTTGCACGGTTTTAGTAAATAAAGTTTGTTTTCCTTTCATACTAACTTATAGTTATTATTGCGCTTAACAAATTTACCACACAATTTCATAGGTCTAGACCTACGTTTGGGTCAAGTTTCATGGAATTCTGAAAATGTTAAAAATTTAGCTGTTTGGCACGATTTTTTAAAGAAAGTCTGTTTCCCGTTCATATTAACTTCCAGTTATTATTACACTAGCAAATTTGCCACACAGAAGCATGGGTCTAGAGTTACGTTTGCATCGAATTTCCTGGAATTTTGAGAAAACTTTCAAAATTTAGTTATTTTGCACGGTTTTGTTAAATAAAGTTTGTTACCATTTCATACTAACACGTATTTATTATTACACTTAGCAAATTTATCACACAAATGCATGGGTTTAGACATAAGTTTGGGTCAAGTTTCATGGAATTCTGAGAACGTTTATAATTTAGCTGTTTTTCACGATTTTATTAAATAAAGTTTGTTTCCCTTTCATACTAACTTGTAGTTATTATTACGCTTATTAAATTTAAACACACAAATGCATGAATCTAGATCAACGTTTGGGTCATGCTTCGTGGAATTCTGAGAACGTTCAAAATTTAGCTATTTTGCACGGTTCCAATAAAAAAAATTTATTTCCCTTTCATATTAACATGTAGTTATTATCACCCTTAGCAAATTCACCACACAAATGAATGGGTCCAGCCCTAAGTTCGGGTCAAATTTCGTGGAATTTTGAAATTTGAAAACGTTAAAAATTTAGCTGTTATCCACTGTTTTAATAAAGAAAGTTTGTTTTATTATTATGCTTAACAAGTTTACCACACAAATGCATACGTCTAGACCTACGTTTTGGTTAAGTTTGTGAATTCTGAGAACGTTCAAAATATAGCTATTCTGCTCGGTTTTATAAAAAAATGTTTGCTTCCCTTTCATACTAACTTGTAGTTATTATTACGCTTAACCTTACCAAACGTGCCACGCAAATGCATGGGTATAGACTTACGTTCGGATCAAATTTTGTAGATTTCTAAGAACGTTCAAAATTTAGTTGTTTTGTATGATTTTATTAAATAAAGTTTGTTTCCCTTTCATCCTAACATGTAGTTATTATTACCCTTAGCAAACTTTCCACACAGATGAATGTGTCTAAATCTATGTTTGGGTCAAGTTTCGTGTATTTCTGAGAACGTTAAAAATTTAGATGTTTTGCAGGGCTTTATTGAAGACAGTATGTTTTTATTTCATACTAACTTGTAGTTATTATTGCGATTAGAAAATTTACCACACTAATGCATGGGTCTAGAACTAGATTTGTCTCAAATTTCGTGGAATTCTGGAAACGTTCAAAATTTAGCTGTTTTGCACGATTTAATTAAAGAAAGTTTGTTTCCCTTCGATACTAACATGTAGATATTAGTACGCTTAGCAAATTTACCACACAAATGCATGGGTCTAGACCTGCATTTTGTTCAAGTTTCATGGAACTTTGAGGAAACCTTCAAAATTTTGCTATTTTACACGGTTTTATTAAAGAAAGTTTCTTTCTCTTTCATACTAACATGTAGTTATTATTACGCTTAACAAATTTACCACACAGATACATGGGTCTAGACCAACGTTTGGGTCAAGTTTCGTGGAATTCTGAGAACGTTCAAAATTTTGTTGTTTTGCACGATTTTATTAAAAAAAAGATTATTTTTCTTTCATACTAATACGTAGTTATTATTACGCTTAGTATGTTTAACACAGAAATACATGGGACTAGACCTATGTTTGGGTCCACTATCGTGGAATTTTGAAAACGATCAAAATTTAGCTGTTTTGTACGGTTTTATTAAAGAAAGTTTGTTTTCCGTTCATACTAACTTGCAGTTATTATTACATTTAATAAATTTACCATACAAATGCATGGGTCTACACTTACGTTTGGTTCAAGTTTCCTGGAATTTTGAGAAAACATTCAAAATTTAGCTATTTTGCACGGTTTTACTAAACAAAATTTGTTACTCTATCATACTAACATTTAGTTGTTATTACACTTAGCAAATTTACCACACAAATGCATGTGTCTAGACTTATGTTTGGGTCAAGTTTTGTGGAATTCTATGAACGTTCAAAATTTAGTTGTTTTGCATGATTTTATTGAATAAAGTTTGTTTACCTTTCATACTAAGTTGTAGTTATTACTACCATTAGCAAATTTACCACACAAATGCACGGGTCTAGACCTACGTTTGAGTCAAGTTCGTTGAATTTTGGGAATGTTCAAAATTTTGCTGTTTTGCACGGTTTTATTAGATAAAGTTTGTTTCCCTTGGATACTGACATGTAGTTATTTTTACTCTTAGCAAATTTACCACACAAATGCATGGTTCTAGACCTATGTTTGGGTCCAGTTTCGTGGAATTTTGACAACGTTCAAAATTTAGCTGTTTTGCACGGTTTTAGTAAATAAAGTTTGTTTTCCTTTCATACTAACTTATAGTTATTATTACGCTTAACAAATTTACCACACAATTTCATAGGTCTAGACCTACATTTGGGTCAAGTTTCATGGAATTCTGAAAATGTTAAAAATTTAGCTGTTTGGCACGGTTTTTTAAAGAAAGTTTGTTACCCGTTCATATTAACTTCCAGTTATTATTACACTAGCAAATTTGCCACATAGATGCATGGGTCTAGATTTACGTTTGCATCGAATTTCCTGGAATTTTGAGAAAACTTTCAAAATTTAGTTATTTTGCACGGTTTTGTTAAATAAAGTTTGTTACCATTTCATACTAACAAGTATTTATTATTACACTTAGCAAATTTATCAGACAAATGCATGGGTTTAGACATAAGTTTGGGTCAAGTTTCATGGAATTCTGAGAACGTTTATAATTTAGCTGTTTTTCACGATTTTATTAAATAAAGTTTGTTTCCCTTTCATACTAACTTGTAGTTATTATTACGCTTATTAAATTTAAACACACAAATGCATGAATCTAGATCAACGTTTGGGTCATGCTTCGTGGAATTCTGAGAACGTTCAAAATTTAGCTATTTTGCACGGTTCCAATAAAAAAAATTTATTTTCCTTTCATATTAACATGTAGTTATTATCACCCTTAGCAAATTCACCACACAAATGAATGGGTCTAGCCCTAAGTTCGGGTCAAATTTCGTGGAATTTTGAAATTTGAAAACGTTCAAAATTGAGCTGTTATCCACGGTTTTAATAAAGAAAGTTTGTTTTATTATTACGCTTAACAAGTTTACCACACAAATGCATACGTCTAGACCTACGTTTTGGTTAAGTTTGTGAATTCTGAGAACGTTCAAAATATAGCTATTCTGCACGGTTTTATAAAAAAAAATTTGCTTCCATTTCATACTAACTTGTAGTTATTATTACGCTTAACCTTACCAAACGTGCCACGCAAATGCATGGGTATAGACTTACGTTCGGATCAAATTTTGTAGATTTCTAAGAACGTTCAAAATTTAGTTGTTTTGCATGATTTTATTAAATAAAGTTTGTTTCCCTTTCATACTAACCTGTAGTTATTATTACCCTTAGCAAACTTTCCACACAGATGAATGTGTCTAAATCTATGTTTGGGTCAAGTTTCGTGTATTTCTGAGAACGTTAAAAATTTAGATGTTTTGCAGGGCTTTATTGAAGACAGTATGTTTTTATTTCATACTAACATGTAGTTATTATTGCGATTAGAAAATTTACCACACTAATGCATGGGTCTAGAACTACATATGGCTCAAATTTCGTGGAATTCTGGAAACATTCAAAATTTAGCTGTTTTGCACGATTTAATTAAAGAAAGTTTGTTTCCCTTCGATACTAACATGTAGATATTAGTACGCTTAGCAAATTTACCACACAAATGCATGGGTCTAGACCTGCGTTTTGTTCAAGTTTCGTGGAACTTTGAGAAAACCTTCAAAATTTTGCTATTTTACACGGTTTTATTAAAGAAAGTTTCTTTCTCTTTCATACTAACATTTAGTTATTATTACGCTTAACAAATTTACCACACAGATACATGGGTCTAGACCAACGTTTGGGTCAAGTTTCGTGGAATTCTGAGAACGTTCAAAATTTTGTTGTTTTGCACGATTTTATTATAAAAAGATTATTTTTCTTTCATACTAATACGTAGTTATTATTACGCTTAGCAAACTTTCCACACAGATGAATGTGTCTAAATCTATGTTTGGGTCAAGTTTCGTGTATTTCTGAGAACGGTAAAAATTTAGATGTTTTGCAGGGCTTTATTGAAGACAGTATGTTTTTATTTCATACTAGCTTGTAGTT
The DNA here is from genome assembly GCF_026168435.1 of Sesamum indicum. NCBI lineage: Eukaryota > Viridiplantae > Streptophyta > Magnoliopsida > Lamiales > Pedaliaceae > Sesamum > Sesamum indicum. The sequence continues at coordinate 11,545,178 of NC_142665.1, read as the reverse complement.
ATTATTGCAATTAGAAAATTTACCACACTAATGCATGGGTCTAGAACTAGATTTGGCTCAAATTTCGTGGAATTCTGGAAACGTTCAAAATTTAGCTGTTTTGCACGATTTAATTAAAGAAAGTTTGTTTCCCTTCGATACTAACATGTAGATATTAGTACGCTTAGCAAATTTACCACACAAATGCATGGGTCTAGACCTGCATTTTGTTCAAGTTTCGTGGAACTTTGAGAAAACCTTCAAAATATTGCTATTTTACACGGTTTTATTAAAGAAAGTTTCTTTCTCTTTCATACTAACATGTAGTTATTATTACGCTTAACAAATTTACCACACAGATACATGGGTCTAGACCAACGTTTGGGTCAAGTTTCGTGGAATTCTGAGAACGTTCAAAATTTTGTTGTTTTGCACGATTTTATTAAAAAAAGATTATTTTTCTTTCATACTAATACGTAGTTATTATTACGCTTAGTAAGTTTAACACAGAAATACATGGGACTAGACCTATGTTTGGGTCCACTATCGTGGAATTTTGAAAACGATCAAAATTTAGCTGTTTTGTACGGTTTTATTAAAGAAAGTTTGTTTTCCGTTCATACTAACTTGCAGTTATTATTACATTTAATAAATTTACCATACAAATGCATGGGTCTACACTTACGTTTGGTTCAAGTTTCCTAGAATTTTCAGAAAACATTCAAAATTTAGCTATTTTGCACGGTTTTACTAAACAAAATTTGTTACTCTATCATACTAACATTTAGTTGTTATTACGCTTAGCAAATTTACCACACAAATGCATGGGTCTAGACTTATGTTTGGGTCAAGTTTTGTGGAATTCTATGAACGTTCAAAATTTAGTTGTTTTGCACGATTTTATTGAATAAAGTTTGTTTACCTTTCATATTAAGTTGTAGTTATTAGTACCATTAGCAAATTTACCACACAAATGCACGGGTCTAGTCCTACGTTTGAGTCAAGTTCGTTGAATTTTGGGAATGTTCAAAATTTTCCTGTTTTGCACGGTTTTATTAGAGAAAGTTTGTTTCCCTTGGATACTGACATGTAGTTATTATTACTCTTAGCAAATTTACCACACAAATGCATGGTTCTAGACCTATGTTTGGGTCCAGTTTCGTGGAATTTTGGCAACGTTCAAAATTTAGCTGTTTTGCACGGTTTTATTAAAGAAAGTTTGTTTTCCGTTCATACTAACTTGCAGTTATTATTACATTTAATAAATTTACCATACAAATGCATGGGTCTACACTTACGTTTGGTTCAAGTTTCCTAGAATTTTGAGAAAACATTCAAAATTTAGCTATTTTGCACGGTTTTACTAAACAAAATTTGTTACTCTATCATACTAACATTTAGTTGTTATTACACTTAGCAAATTTACCACACAAATGCATGGGTCTAGACTTATGTTTGGGTCAAGTTTTGTGGAATTCTATGAACGTTCAAAATTTAGTTGTTTTGCACGATTTTATTGAATAAAGTTTGTTTACCTTTCATACTAAGTTGTAGTTATTAGTACCATTAGCAAAATTTACCACACAAATGCACGGGTCTAGTCCTACGTTTGAGTCAAGTTCGTTGAATTTTGGGAATGTTCAAAATTTTGCTGTTTTGCACGGTTTTATTAGAGAAAGTTTGTTTCCCTTGGATACTGACATGTAGTTATTATTACTCTTAGCAAATTTACCACACAAATGCATGGTTCTAGACCTATGTTTGGGTCCAGTTTCGTGGAATTTTGGCAACGTTCAAAATTTAGCTGTTTTGCACGGTTTTAGTAAATAAAGTTTGTTTTCCTTTCATACTAACTTATAGTTATTATTGCGCTTAACAAATTTACCACACAATTTCATAGGTCTAGACCTACGTTTGGGTCAAGTTTCATGGAATTCTGAAAATGTTAAAAATTTAGCTGTTTGGCACGGTTTTTTAAAGAAAGTCTGTTTCCCGTTCATATTAACTTCCAGTTATTATTACACTAGCAAATTTGCCACACAGAAGCATGGGTCTAGAGTTACGTTGGCATCGAATTTACCACACAAAATTTAGTTATTTTGCACGGTTTTGTTAAATAAAGTTTGTTACCATTTCATACTAACACGTATTTATTATTACACTTAGCAAATTTATCACACAAATGCATGGGTTTAGACATAAGTTTGGGTCAAGTTTCATGGAATTCTGAGAACGTTTATAATTTAGCTGTTTTTCACGATTTTATTAAATAAAGTTTGTTTCCCTTTCATACTAACTTGTAGTTATTATTACGCTTATTAAATTTAAACACACAAATGCATGAATCTAGATCAACGTTTGGGTCATGCTTCGTGGAATTCTGAGAACGTTCAAAATTTAGCTATTTTGCACGGTTCCAATAAAAAAAATTTATTTCCCTTTCATATTAACATGTAGTTATTATCACCCTTAGCAAATTCACCACACAAATGAATGGGTCTAGCCCTAAGTTCGGGTCAAATTTCGTGGAATTTTGAAATTTGAAAACGTTAAAAATTTAGCTGTTATCCACGGTTTTAATAAAGAAAGTTTGTTTTATTATTACGCTTAACAAGTTTACCACACAAATGCATACGTCTAGACCTACGTTTTGGTTAAGTTTGTGAATTCTGAGAACGTTCAAAATATAGCTATTCTGCACGGTTTTATAAAAAAATGTTTGCTTCCATTTCATACTAACTTGTAGTTATTATTACGCTTAACCTTACCAAACGTGCCACGCAAATGCATGGGTATAGACTTACGTTCGGATCAAATTTCGTAGATTTCTAAGAACGTTCAAAATTTAGTTGTTTTGTATGATTTTATTAAATAAAGTTTGTTTCCCTTTCATACTAACATGTAGTTATTATTACCCTTAGCAAACTTTCCACACAGATGAATGTGTCTAAATCTATGTTTGGGTCAAGTTTCGTGTATTTCTGAGAACGTTAAAAATTTAGATGTTTTGCAGGGCTTTATTGAAGACAGTATGTTTTTATTTCATACTAACTTGTAGTTATTATTGCGATTAGAAAATTTACCACACTAATGCATGGGTCTAAACTAGATTTGGGTCAAATTTCGTGGAATTCTGGAAACGTTCAAAATTTAGCTGTTTTGCACGATTTAATTAAAGAAAGTTTGTTTCCCTTCGATACTAACATGTAGATATTAGTACGCTTAGCAAATTTATCACACAAATGCATGGTTCTAGACCTGCATTTTGTTCAAGTTTCGTGGAACTTTGAGAAAACCTTCAAAATATTGCTATTTTACACGGTTTTATTAAAGAAAGTTTCTTTCTCTTTCATACTAACATGTAGTTATTATTACGCTTAACAAATTTACCACACAGATACATGGGTCTAGACCAACGTTTGGGTCAAGTTTCGTGGAATTCTGAGAACGTTCAAAATTTTGTTGTTTTGCACGATTTTATTAAAAAAAAGATTATTTTTCTTTCATACTAATACGTAGTTATTATTACACTTAGTAAGTTTAACACAGAAATACATGGGACTAGACCTATGTTTGGGTCCACTATCGTGGAATTTTGAAAACGATCAAAATTTAGCTGTTTTGTACGGTTTATTAAAGAATGTTTGTTTTCCGTTCATACTAACTTGCAGTTATTATTACATTTAATAAATTTACCATACAAATGCATGGGTCTACACTTACGTTTGGTTCAAGTTTCCTGGAATTTTGAGAAAACATTCAAAATTTAGCTATTTTGCACGGTTTTACTAAACAAAATTTGTTACTCTATCATACTAACATTTAGTTGTTATTACACTTAGCAAATTTACCACACAAATGCATGGGTCTAGACTTATGTTTGGGTCAAGTTTTGTGGAATTCTATGAACGTTCAAAATTTAGTTGTTTTGCACGATTTTATTGAATAAAGTTTGTTTACCTTTCATACTAAGTTGTAGTTATTACTGCCATTAGCAAATTTACCACACAAATGCACGGGTCTAGTCCTACGTTTGAGTCAAGTTCGTTGAATTTTGGGAATGTTCAAAATTTTGCTGTTTTGCACGGTTTTATTAGAGAAAGTTTGTTTCCCTTGGATACTGACATGTAGTTATTATTACTCTTAGCAAATTTACCACACAAATGCATGGTTCTAGACCTATGTTTGGGTCCAGTTTCGTGGAATTTTGGCAACGTTCAAAATTTAGCTGTTTTGCACGGTTTTAGTAAATAAAGTTTGTTTTCCTTTCATACTAACTTATAGTTATTATTGCGCTTAACAAATTTACCACACAATTTCATAGGTCTAGACCTACGTTTGGGTCAAGTTTCATGGAATTCTGAAAATGTTAAAAATTTAGCTGTTTGGCACGGTTTTTTAAAGAAAGTTTGTTACCCGTTCATATTAACTTCCAGTTATTATTACACTAGCAAATTTGCACACAGAAGCATGGGTCTAGAGTTACGTTTGCATCGAATTTCCTGGAATTTTGAGAAAACTTTCAAAATTTAGTTATTTTGCACGGTTTTGTTAAATAAAGTTTGTTACCATTCCATACTAACACGTATTTATTATTACACTTAGCAAATTTATCACACAAATGCATGGGTTTAGACATAAGTTTGGGTCAAGTTTCATGGAATTCTGAGAACGTTTATAATTTAGCTGTTTTTCACGATTTTATTAAATAAAGTTTGTTTCCCTTTCATACTAACTTGTAGTTATTATTACGCTTATTAAATTTAAACACACAAATGCATGAATCTAGATCAACGTTTGGGTCATGCTTCGTGGAATTCTGAGAACGTTCAAAATTTAGCTATTTTGCACGGTTCCAATAAAAAAAATTTATTTCCCTTTCATATTAACATGTAGTTATTATCACCCTTAGCAAATTCACCACACAAATGAATGGGTCTAGCCCTAAGTTCGGGTCAAATTTCGTGGAATTTTGAAATTTGAAAACGTTCAAAATTTAGCTGTTATCCACGGTTTTAATAAAGAAAGTTTGTTTTATTATTACGCTTAACAAGTTTACCACACAAATGCATACGTCTAGACCTACGTTTTGGTTAAGTTTGTGAATTCTGAGAACGTTCAAAATATAGCTATTCTGCACGGTTTTATAAAAAAATGTTTGCTTCCATTTCATACTAACTTATAGTTATTATTACGCTTAACCTTACCAAACGTGCCACGCAAATGCATGGGTATAGACTTACGTTCGGATCAAATTTCGTAGATTTCTAAGAACGTTCAAAATTTAGTTGTTTTGTATGATTTTATTAAATAAAGTTTGTTTCCCTTTCATACTAACCTGTAGTTATTATTACCCTTAGCAAACTTTCCACACAGATGAATGTGTCTAAATCTATGTTTGGGTCAAGTTTCGTATATTTCTGAGAACGTTAAAAATTTAGATGTTTTGCAGGGCTTTATTGAAGACAGTATGTTTTTATTTCATACTAACTTGTAGTTATTATTGCGATTAGAAAATTTACCACACTAATGCATGGGTCTAGAACTACATTTGGCTCAAATTTCGTGGAATTCTGGAAACGTTCAAAATTTAGCTGTTTTGCACGATTTAATTAAAGAATGTTTGTTTCCCTTCGATACTAACATGTAGATATTAGTACGCTTAGCAAATTTACCACACAAATGCATGGGTCTAGACCTGCGTTTTGTTCAAGTTTCGTGGAACTTTGAGAAAACCATCAAAATTTTGCTATTTTACACGGTTTTATTAAAGAAAGTTTCTTTCTCTTTCATACTAACATGTAGTTATTATTACGCTTAACAAATTTACCACACAGATACATGGGTCTAGACCAACGTTTGGGTCAAGTTTCGTGGAATTCTGAGAACGTTCAAAATTTTGTTGTTTTGCACGATTTTATTAAAAAAAGATTATTTTTCTTTCATACTAATACGTAGTTATTATTACGCTTAGTAAGTTTAACACAGAAATACATGGGACTAGACCTATGTTAGGGTCCACTATCGTGGAATTTTGAAAATAATCAAAATTTAGCTGTTTTGTACAGTTTTATTAAAGAAAGTTTGTTTTCCGTTCATACTAACTTGCAGTTATTATTACATTTAATAAATTTACCACACAAATGCATGGGTCTACACTTACGTTTGGTTCAAGTTTCCTGAAATTTTGAGAAAACATTCAAAATTTAGCTATTTTGCACGGTTTTACTAAACAAAATTTGTTACTCTATCATACTAACATTTAGTTGTTGTTACGCTTAGCAAATTTATCACACAAATGCATGGGTCTAGACTTATGTTTGGGTCAAGTTTTGTGGAATTCTATGAACGTTCAAAATTTAGTTGTTTTGCACGATTTTATTGAATAAAGTTTGTTTACCTTTCATACTAAGTTGTAGTTATTATTACCATTAGCACATTTACCACACAAATGCACGGGTCTAGACCTACGTTTGGGTCAAGTTCGTTGAATTTTGGAAACGTTCAAGATTTAGCTGTTTTGCACGATTTTATAAGAGAAAGTTTGTTTCCCTGGGATACTGACATGTAGTTATTATTACTCTTAGCAAATTTACCACACAAATGCATGGTTCTAGACCTATGTTTGGGTCCAGTTTTGTGGAATTTTGGCAACGTTCAAAATTTAGCTGTTTTGCACGGTTTTAGTAAATAAAGTTTGTTTTCCTTTCATACTAACTTATAGTTATTATTACGCCTAACAAATTTACCACACAATTTCATAGGTCTAGACCTACGTTTGGGTCAAGTTTCATGATATTTTGAAAATGTTAAAAATTTAGCTGTTTGGCACGGTTTTTAAAGAAAGTTTGTTTCCCGTTCATACTAACTTCCAGTTATTATTACATTACCAAATTTTCCACACAAATGCATGGGTCTAGACTTACGTTTGGATCAAGTTTCATGGAATTTTGAGAAAACTTTCAAAATTTAGTTATTTTGTACGGTTTTGTTAAATAAAGTTTGTTACCGTTTCATACTAACACGTATTTATTATTACACTTAGCAAATTTACCGCACAAATGCATGGGTCTAGACATAAGTTTGGGTCAAGTTTCATGGAATATTGATAACGTTTATAATTTATCTGTTTTGCACGATTTTATTAAATAAAGTTTGTATCCCTTTCACACTAACTTGTAGTTATTATTACGCTTAACAAATTTAACACACAAATGCATGAATCTAGAACAACGTTTGGGTCATGTTTCGTTGAATTTAGAGACAGTTCAAAATTTTAGCTCTTTTGCACGAATCTATTAAAAAACATTATTTCCCTTTCATATTATCTTGTAGTTATTATCACCCTCAGCAAATTCACCTCACAAATGCATGGGTCTAGATCTATGCTTGGGTCAAGTTTCGTGGAATTTTAAATTTTGAGAACGTTCAAAATTTAGCTGTTTTGCACGGTTTTAGTAAAGAAAGTTTGTTTTCCTTTCATATTAATTTATAGTTATTATTACGCTTAACAAATTTACCACACCAATGTATAGGTCTAGACCAACGTTTGGGTTAAGTTTCGTGGAATTCTGAGAACGTTCAAAATATAGTTGTTCTGCACGGTTTTATAAAAAAAGTTTTCTTCCCTTTCAAACTAACTTGTAGTTATTATTACGCTTAACCTTACCAAATGTGCCACACAAATGCATGGGTATAGACTTACATATGGATCAAATTTCGTGGATTTCTAAGAACGTTCAAAATTTAGTTGTTTTGTACGATTTTATTAAATAAAGCTTGTTTCCTTTTCATACTAACTCGTAGTTATTATTACCCTTAGCAAACTTTCCACACAAATGAATGGGTCTAGACCTACATTTTGGTCAACTTTCGTGGAATTATAGGAACGTTCAAAATTTAGCTGTTTTGCACGATTTTATTGAAGACATTATGTTTACCTTTCACACTAACTTGTAGTTATTATTGCGCTTAGAAAATTTACCACACTAATGCATGGGTCTAGACCTACATTTGGCTCAAGTTTCGTGGAATTCTAGGAACGTTCAAAATTTAGTTGGTTTGCAAGGTTTAATTAGAGAAAGTTTGTTTCCCTTCCATACTAACATGTAGTTATTAGAACGCTTAGCAAATTTACCACATAAATGCATGGGTCTAGACCTGTGTTTGGTTCAAGTTTCGTGGAACTTTGAGAAAACCTTCAAAATTTTGCTATTTTGCACAATTTCATTAAAGAAAGTTTGTTTCGCTTTCATACTAACATGTAGTTATTATTACGCTTAACAAATTTACGACACAAATACATGGGTCTAGACCAATGTTTGGGTCAAGTTTCATGGAATTCTAAGAACGTTCAAAATTTAGTTGTTTTCCACGATTTTATTAAAAAAAGTTTGTTTGCCTTTCATACTAACATGTAGTAATTATTACGCTTAGTAAATTTAACACACAAATACATGGGACTAGACCTATGTTTGGATCCACTATCGTGGAATTTTTAGAACGTTCAAAATTTAGCTATTTCCTACGGTTTTATTAAATAAAGTTTGTTTCCCGTTTATACTAACTTGCAGTTGTTATTACGCTTAGCAAATTTACCACACAAATGCATGGGTCTAGACTTACGTTTGGGTCAAGTTTCGTGGAGTTTGAGAAAACATTCAAAATTTAGCTATTTTGCACGGTTTTACTAAGCAAAATTTGTTACTCTATCATACTAACATGTAGTTGTTATTTCGCTTAGCAAATTTACAACACAAATGCATGGGTCTAGACTTATGTTTGGGTCAAGTTTTGTGGAATTCTAAGAACGTTCAAAATTTACTTGTTTTGCACGATTTTATTGAATAAAGTTTGTTTAGCTTTCATACTAAGTTGTAGTTATTATTACCATTAGCAAATTTACCGCACAAATGCACAGGTCTAGACCTACATTTCGGTCAAGTTCGTAGAATTTTGAGAACGTTCAAAATTTAGCTGTTTTGCACGGTTTTATTAGAGAAAGTTTGTTTCCCTTGGATACTGACATGTAGTTATTATTACTCTTAGCAAATTTACCAGACAAATGCATGGTTCTAGACCTATGTCTGGGTTCAGTTAAATGGAATTTTGGGAACGTTTAAAATTTAGCTGTTTTGCACGATTTTTGTAAAGAAAGTTCGTTTTCCATTCATACTAACTTATACTTATTATTACGCTTAACAAATTTACAACACAAATTCATAGGTCTAGACCTGCGTTTGGGTCAAGTTTCATGAAATTTTGAAAATGTTAAAAATTTAGTTGTTTGGCACGGTTTTTTAAAGAAAGTTTGTTTCCCATTCATACTAACTTCCAGTTATTATTACATTACCAAATTTTCCACACAAATGCATGGGTCTAGACCTACGTTTGGATCAAGTTTCATGGAATTTTGGTAAAACATTCAAAATTCAGTTATTTTGCATGGTTTTATTAAATAAAGTTTGTTAACCTTTCATACCAACATGTATTTATTATTACACTTAGCAAATTTACCACACAAATGCATGGGTCTAGACATAAGTTTGGGTCAAGTTTCAGGGAATTTTGATAACGTTTATAATTTAGCTGTTTTGCACGATTTTACTAAATAAAGTTTGTATCCCTTTCACACTAACTTGTAGTTATTATTACGCTTAACAAATTTAACACACAAATGCATGAATCTAGAACAACGTTTGGGTCATGTTTCGTGGAATTCTGAGAGCGTTCAAAATTTAGCTCTTTTGCACGGTTCTATTAAAAAACATTTATTTCCCATTCATATTAACATGTAGTTATTATCACCCATAGCAAATTCACCACACAAATGAATGGGTCTAGACCTACGTTTGGGTCAAGTTTGGTGGAATTTTGAAATTTGAGAACGTTCAAAATTTAGCTGTTTTGCACGGTTTTACTAAAGAAAGTTTGTTTTATTATAACGCTTAACAAGTTTACCACACAAATGCATACGCCTAGACCAATGTTTGGGTCAAGTTTAGTTGAATTCTGAGAAAGTTCAAAATTTAGCTGTTTTGCACGGTTTTATAAAAGAAGTTTTTTTCCCTTTAATACAAACTTGTAGTTATTATTACGCTTAACCTTACCAAATGTGCCACACAAATGCATTGGTATAGACTTACGTTTGGATCAAATTTCGTGGATTTCTAAGAACGTTCAAAATTTAGTTGTTTCGCACGATTTTATTAAATAAAGTTTGATTCCCTTTCAAAGTAACTTGCAGTTATTATTACCCTTAGCAAACTTTCCACACATATGAATTGGTCGACACCTACGTTTGGGTCAAGTTTCGTGTAATTTTGAGAACGTTCAAAATTTAGCTGTTTTGTATGGTTTTATTATAAAAAGTTTGTTTCCCGTTAATACTAACTTGCAGTTATTATTATGCTTAGCAAATTTTTCACATAAATGCAGGGGTCTAGACCTACGTTTGGGTCAAGTTTCATGGAGCTTTGAGAAAACTTTCAAAATTTTGCTGTTTTGCATGGTTTATTAAAGAAAGTTTATTTTCCTTTCATACTAACATGTAGTTATTATTACGCTTAACAAATTTATCACACAAATGCATGGGTCTAGACTTACGTTTAGGTCAAGTTTCGTGGAATTGTGAGACTGTTCAAAATTTAGCTGTTTTGCACGATTTTATTAAATAAAGTTTGTTTCCCTGACCTACAAAGTTGTAATTATTATAACGCTTAACAAATTTAACAAACAAATGCATAGGTCTAGACCAATGTTTGGGTCTAGTTCGTGGAATTCTGAGATGTTCAAAATTTAGTTGTTTTGCACGTTTTATTAAATAAAGTTTGTTTCCTTTTCATACTAACATGTAGTTATTATTACGCTTAGTAAATTTAACACACAAATGCAATGGTCTAGACCTATGTTTGGGTCCACTTTCTCAGAATTTTGGGTAAGTTCAAAATTTAGCTGTTTTGCACGATTTTATTAAAGAAAGTTTGGTTTTCTTTCATACTAACTTATAGTTATTATTACGGTTATCAAATTTACCATACAAATGCATAGGTCTAGACTTATATTTGGGTCAAGTTTTGTGCAATTCTAAGAACGTTCAAAATTTAGTTGTTTTGCACGATTTTATTTAATAAAGTTTGTTTCGCTTCATACTAAGTTGTAGTTATTATTACTATTAGCAAATTTACCACACAAATGCAAGGGTGTAGCCCTACATTTGGGTCAAGTTCGTAGAATTTTGGGAACATTCAAAATTTAGCTGTTTTGTATGATTTTATTAAAGAAAGTTTGTTTCCCTTGGATACTGACATGTAGTTATCATTACTCTTAGCAAATTTATCACACAAATGCATGGTTCTAGTCCTATGTCTGGGTCCAGTTTCGTGGAATTTTGGGAACGTTCAAAATTTAGTTGTTTTGCACGGTTTTAGTAAAGAAAGTTTGTTTTCCTTTCATACTAACTTATAGTTATTATTACGCTTAACAAATTTACCACCCAAATTCATAGGTCTAGACCTACGTTTGGGTCAAGTTTCATGGAATTCTGAAAACGTTAAAAATTTAGCTGTTTGACACGGTTTTTTAAAGAAAGTTTGTTTCCCGTTCATACTAACTTCCAGTTATTATTACATTAGCAAATTTGCCACACAAATGGATGTGCCTAGACTTACGTTTGGATCGAGTTTCGTGGAATTTTGAGAAAACTTTCAAAATTTAGTTATTTTTTACGGTTTTATTAAATAAAGTTTGTTACCCTTTCATACTAACATGTATTTATTATTACACTTAGCAAATTTACCACACAAATGCAAGGGTCTAGACATAAGTTTGGGTCAAGTTTCATAGAATTCTGAGAACGTTTATAATTTAGCTATTTTGCACGATTTTAGAAAATAAAGTTTGTTTCCCTTTCATACTAACACACAAATGCATGAATCTAGACCAACGTTTGGGTCATGTTTCGTGGAATTCTGAGAACGTTCAAAATTTAGCTCTTTTGCATGGTTCTATTAAAAAGAAATTATTTCTCTTTCATATTAACATGTAGTTATTATCACCCTCAGCAAATTCACCACACAAACGCATGGGTCTAGATCAATGTTTGGGTCAAGTTTCGTGGAATTTTAAATTTTGAGAACGTTCAAAATTTAGCTGTTGTTGCACGGTTTTAGTAAAGAAAGTTTGTTTTCCTTTCATATTAACTTATAGTTATTATTACGCTTAACAAATTTACCACACAAATGCATAGGTCTAGACCAACGTTTGGATTAAGTTTCATGGAATTCTAAGAACGTTCAAAATATAGCTGTTCTGCACGGTTTTATAAAAAAACGTCTGATTCCCTTTTAGACTAACTTGTAGTTATTATTACGCTTAACCTTACAAAAATGCATGAGTCTAGACCAACGGTTGGGTCAAGTTTCATGGAATTCTAAGAACGTTCAAAATTTAGTTGTTTTTCACGGTTTTATTAAATAAAATTTGTTTCCCTTTCATACTAACATGTAGTAGTTATTACGCTTAGTAAATTTAATACAGAAATGTTTGGGTCTAGACCTATGTTTTGGTCCACTTTCGTGGAATTCTGGTAACGTGCAAAATTTAGCTGTTCTGCACGATTTTATTAAAGAAAGTTTATTTTTCTTTCATACTAACTTATAATTATTATTACGCTTAACAAATTGACTACACAAATGCATAGGAATATCCCTATGCTTGTTTTGCACGCTTAGCAAATTTACCACACAAATGCTTGGGTGTAGACTTGCATTGGGGTCAAGTTTCGTCGAATTTTGACAAATCTTTCAAAATTGAGCAATTTTGCACGGTTTTATTGAATAAAATTTGTTTCCCTTTCATACTAACATGTGATTATTATTATGCTTAGCAAATTTACCACATAAATGCCTGGGTATATACTTATGTTTGGGTCAAGTTTTGTAGAATTGTGAGAACATTCAAAATTAAACTGTTTTGCACGATTTTATTAAATAAAGTTTGTTTTCCTTTTATATTAACTTGTAGTTATTATCACGTTTAACAAATTTAACACAAATTCCTGAGTCTAGACCAACGTTGGGGTCAGGTTTCGTGATATTCCGAGAACGTTCAAAATTTAGCTATTTTGCACGGTTTTATTAAAAAAAGTTTATTTTCCTTTCATATTAACATGTAGTTGTTATTACACTTACCAAATGTGCCACACAAATGCAAGGGTCTAGACTTACATTTGGATCAAGTTTCGTGGAATTCTAAGAACGTTCAAAATTTAGTTATTTTGCACGATTTTATTGAATAAAGTTTGTTTCCCTTTCATACTAAGTTGTAGTTATAATTACTCTTAGCAAATTTACCACACAAATGCACGGGTGTAGACCTACGTTTGGGTCAAGTTTCGTGCAATTCTGAGAACATTAATTAGCTGTTTTGCATGGTTTTATTAAAGGAAAAACTTTTGCCTAAATTTAACACACAAATGCATGAGTCTGGACCAACGTTTGGGTCAAGTTTCATGGAATTCTAATAACGTTCAAAATTTAGCTCGTTTGCACGGTTTTATTAAAAAAAGTTTGTTTGAATTTCATATGAACATGTAGTTATTATTACGCTTAGAAAATTTACCACACAAATGCATGGGTGTAGACCTACGTTTGGCTCAAGTTTCGTGTTATTGTGCGAATATTCAAAATTTAGCTGTTTTGCACGGTTTCATTAAAGAAAGTTTGTTATCCATTCATACTAACTTGCAGTTATTATTATGATTAGCAAATTTGCCACACAAATGCATGGGTCTAGACCTACGTTTGGTTCAAGTTTCGTGAAATTCTGAGAACGTTCAAAATTTAGTTATTTTGCACGATTTAATTAAAAAAAGTTTGTATTTCCTTTCATACTAACATGTAGTTTTTATTACGCTTAGTAAATTTAACACACAAATACATAGGACTAGACCTATGTTTGGGTCCAGTATCGTGGAATTTTGAGAACATTCAAAATTTAGCTGTTTTGTAGTGATTCGGGTCGAAATCTATGCGACCTCCTTGGTTTGATCTCCCAAGTGGTTCGAGGTCGCTCCTCCCCCAGACTAGTGATTGGGTCCTGAGAAAAGAAGCAGATCGTTAGGCTTGCTGGGGTGGCCCCCATCTAAGGCCCTCCGATGCTCAAATCAGTGTTTGGTTTTGAGGTCGAAATATGGGGTCGCTTAAAAAAATAGCGAGCTGAAGCGACCTGAAGGTAAAATGCGGTCAAGACGACGTCCCTTTAATGCACTGACTGGGAGGTATTTATAGAGAACCTGGGGGTCTATTGATCCGCTATGCGCGTGCCATGTATCTCAGGTCGTCGCGACCCGACCCGGTAAACGAGGCGCGGGTCATGATGGCAAACTTGCAATTTTGGGCCCCGTCAGGGGCAAAGTTGTCTTTTTATGAGAGAATAGGGTTTTACCCACATCATGTAGGATTTTATTAAAGAAAGTTTGTTTCCCATTCATATTAACTTGGAGTTATTATGACGCTTAGCAAATTTACCATACAAATGCATGGGTCTAGATTTACGTTTGTGCCAAGTTTCATGAAATTTTGAGAAAACATTCAAAATTTAGTTATTTTGCACGGTTCTACTAAACAAAATTTGTTACTCTTTCATACTAATATGTAATTATTATTACGCTTAGCAAATTTACCACACAAATACATGGGTCTAGACTTATATTTGGGTCAAGTTTTGTGGAATTGTGAGAATGTTCAAAATTTAACTGTTTTGCACGATTTTATTAAATAAAGATTGTTTCCCTTTCAAACTAACTTGTAGTTATTATTACGATTAACAAATTTAACACAAAAACGCATGGGTCTAGATCTACGTAAGGATCAAGTTTCGTGGAATTATGAGAACGTCCAAAATTTGGGTCAAGTTTCGTGGAACTTTGAGAAAACTTTAAAAATTTTGCAGTTTTGCACGGTTTTATTACTGAGAGTTTGTTTCCCTTTCATGCTAACATGTAGTTATTATTACACTTAACAAATTTACCATACAAATCTTTGGGTCTAGACTTACGTTTGGGTAATGTTTTCTGAAATTGTGAAAACGTTCAAAATCTAATTGTTTTGCACGATTTTATTAAATAAAATTTATTTCCCTTTTATACTAATCTGTAGTTATTATTACGTTTAAAAAATTTAACACACAAATGCATGAGTCTAGACCAACGTTTGGGTCAAGTTTTGTGGAATTATGAGAACGTTCAAAATTTAGCTGTTTTGCACAGTTTTATTAAAAAAAGTTTGTTTCCTTTTCATATTAACATGTAGTTATTATTTACAAATTTACCACACAAATGCGTGGGTCTAAACTTATGTTTGGGTCAAGTTTCGTGGAATTCAGAGTACGGTGAAATTTTAGCTGTTTTGCACAATTTTATTAAATAAAGTTTGTTTTCCTTTCATACTAACTTGTAGTTATTATTACGATTAACAAATTTACCACACAAATGCATGGTCAAGACTTACGTTAGGGTCAAGTTTCGTGGAATTCTGAGAACGTCCAAAATTTAGACGTTTTGCAGTTTTATTAAAGTACGTTTCCTTTTCATACTATCATTCGGTCTAGACCTACGTTTGGGTGAAGTTTCGTGGAATTCAGAGAATGTTCAAAATTTAGCTCTTTTGCACGTTCAAAATTTAGCTCTTTAATACTAACTTGTTGTTATTAGTATGCTTAGCAAATTTACCACACTAATACATGGGTCTCTAGCTACGTTTGGGTCAAGTTTCATTGAATTCTGCGAACTTTCAAAATTTAGCTGTTTTGCACGGTTTTATTTAAAGAAGTATATTTCGCTTACACACTAAATTGTAGTTATTATTAGGCTTAGGTAATTTATCATACAAATGCGTGGGACTAGACCTACGTTTGGGTCAAGTTGTACTTATTACTACGCTTAACAAATTTACTACACAAATGCATGGACCTACATTTGGGTCAAGTTTGGTGGAATTTTGAGAACGTTCAAAATTTAGTTGTTTTGCACGGTTTTGTTAAAGTACGTTTCCCTTTCATACTAACTTGTAGTTATTATTACGTTTAGCAAATTTACCACACTAATGCATAGGTCTAGATCTACGTTGAAAATGTAACTGTATTACACGGTGTTATTAAACAATGTTTGTTTTCCATTCATACTAACATGTAGTTATTATTACGCCTGGCAAATTTACCACACAAATGCATGAGTCTAGACCTTTGTTTGGGTTAAGTTTCGTGGATTTTTGAGAATGTTCATAGTTTAGCTGTTTTGCACGGTTTTATTAAACAAAGTTTGTTTACCTTTCATTTTAACTTGTAGTTATTATTATGGTTAGCAAATATACCACACAAATGCATGGGTCCAGATTTACATATGCGTCATGTTTCGTGGAATTCTGACAACGTTCAATATTTAGCTCTTTTGCACGGTTTTATTAAAGAAAGTTTGTTTTCCTTTCATACTAACTTGTAGTTATTATTACGCTTAGCAAATTTACGACACAAATGCATGGGTCTAGACTTACATTTAGCTCAGGTTTCATGCAATTCTGAGAACGATCAATATTTAGCTGTTTTGCACGATTTTATTAATTAAAGTTTGTCTCCCTTTCATACTAACTTGCAGTTATTATTACGCTTAGCAAATTTCCCACCCAAATGCATAGGCCTAGACGAATGTCTGGGTCAAATTTCGTGGAATTCTGAAAACGTTCAAAATTTAGCTCTTTTGCACGGTTTTATTAAAGAAAGTTTGTTTCCCTTTCATACTAACTTGCAGTTATTGTTACGCCTAGAAAATTTACAACACAAATGCATGGGTATAAACTTACATTTTTGGGTCAAGTTTCATGGAATTTTCAGAAAACGTTCAAAAAAATTAGCACCTTTGCACGGTTTTATTAGAGAAAGTTTGTATTTCATTCATACTAACATGTAGTTATTATTACGCTTAGCAAATTTACCGCACAAATACATGGGTCTAGACCTTCGTCTTGGTCAAGTTTCGTGAATTTTTGAGAACGTTCAAAATTTAGCTGTTTTGCACGATTTTATTAAATAAAGTTTGTTTACCTTTCATACTAACTTGTAGTTATTATTATGCTTAGCAAATTTACCACACAAATGCATGGGTCTAGATCTACGTTTGCGTCATGTTTCGTGAAATTCTGAGAACGTTCAAAATTTAGCTCCTTTGCACGGTTTTTATAAAGAAAATTTGTTTTCCTTCCATACTAACTTGTAGTTATTACTACGCTTAGCAAATTTACCTTACAAATGCATGGGTCTAGACTTAAGTTTGGGGCAAGTTTCATGGAATCTGAGAATGATATAAATTTAGTTGTTTTGCACGGTTTTATTAATTAATGTTTGTTTCGCTTTCATACTAACTTGTAGTTATTATTACGCTTAGAAAATTTACCACACAAATGCATGGTTCTAGACCTACATTTGGGTCAAGTTTCGTGGAATTATGAGAACGTACAAAATTTAGTTGTTTTGGACGGTTTTATTAAATAAAGTATGCTTCCAAGCCTTACGTTTGGATCATGTTTCGTGGATTCTGAAAACGTTCAAAATTAAGCTGTTTTGTACGGTTTTATAAAAGCATGTTTGTTTTCCTTTTATACTAACTTGCAGTTGTTATTACACATAAATGCATGGGTCTAGACCTACGCTTAGGTCAAGTTTCTTGAAATTCTGATAACGTTCAAAATTTTGCTGTTTTGCACGATTTTATTAAATAAAAGTTTGTTTCCCTTTCATACTAACTTGTCGTTATTATTACGCTTAGCAAATTTACCACACAAATGCATGGGTCTAGACTTACGTTTGGATCAGGTTTCGTGGAATTCTGAGAAAACTTTTGAAATTTAGTTGTTTTGCACGATTTTATTAAAGAAAGTTTGTTTTCCTTTCATACTAACATGTAGTTTTTATCACGCTTAGTAAATTTAACACACAAATACATGGGATTAGACCTATGTTTGGGTCCAGTATCGTGGAATTTTGAGAACATTCAAAATTTAGCTGTTTCGTACGGTTTTATCAAAGAAAGTTTGTTTCTCATTCATACTAACTTGCAGTTATTATGACGCTCAGCAAATTTACCACACAAATGCATGGGTCTAGATTTACATTTAGGCCAAGTTCCGTGGAATTTTGAGAAAACATTCAAAATTTAGCTATTTTGCACGGTTCTATTAAACAAAATTTGTTACTCTTTCATACTAACATGTAGTTATTATTACGTTTAGCAAATTTACCACACAAATGCATGGGTCTAGACTTATGTTTTGGTCAAGTTTTGTGAAATTGTGAGAATGTTCAAAATTTAACTGTTTTGCACGATTTTATTAAATAAAGATTGTTTCCCTTTCAAACTAAGTTATTATTACGCTTAACAAATTTATCACACAAATGCATGGGTCTAGACCTACGTTACGGTCAAGTTTCGTGGAATTCTGAGAACGTCCAAAATTTGGGTCAAGTTTCGTTGAACTTTGAGAAAACTTTCAAAATTTTGCTATTTTGCACGATTTTATTACTGGAAGTTTGTTTTCCTTTAATACTAACATGTAGTTATTATTACACTTAACAAATTTACCACACAAATCTTTGGGTCTAGACTTACTTTTGGGTCAAGTTTTCTGAAATTGTGAAAACGTTCAAAATCTAATTGGTTTGCACGATTTTATTAAATAAAATTTGTTTCCCTTTTATACTAATCTGTAGTTATTATTACGTTTAAAAAATTTAACACACAAATGCATGAGTCTAGACCAACGTTTGGGTCAAGTTTTGTGAAATTATGAGAACGTTCAAAATTTAGCTGTTTTACACGGTTTTATTAAAAAAATTTTGTTTCCTTTTCATATTAACATGTAGTTATTATTTGCAAATTTACCACACAAATGCGTGGTCTAAACTTACGTTTAGGTCAAGTTTCATGGAATTCAGAGTACGTTGAAACTTTAGCTGTTTTGCACAATTTTATTAAATAAAGTTTGTTTATCTTTCATACTAACTTGTAGTTATTATTACACTTAACAAATTTACCACACAAATGCATGGGTCAAGACCTACGTTAGGATCAAGTTTCGTGGAATTCTGAGAACGTCCAAAATTTAGACGCTTTGCAGTTTTATTAAAGTAAGTACGTTTCATTTTCAACTATCCTTCGGTCTAGACCTACGTTTGGGTGAAGTTTCGTGGAATTCTGATAACGTTCAAAATTTAGCTCTTTTGCACGGTTTTATTACAGGAAGGATGTATCCCTTCCATACTAACTTGTAGTTATTAGTACGCTTAGCAAATTTACCACACTAATACATGGGTCTACGTTTGGGTCAAGTTTCATGGAATTCTGAGAACGTTCAAAATTTAGTTGTGTTACACGGTTTTATTTAACTAAGTATATTTCACTTACATACTAAATTGTAGTTATTAGGCTTAGGTAATTTACCATACACATGCATGGGACTAGACCTATGTTTGGGTCAAGTTGAACTTATTACTACGCTTAACAAATTTACTACACAAATGCATGGACCTACGTTTGGGTCAAGTTTCGTGGAATTCTGAGAACGTCCAAAATTTAGTTGTTTTACACGGTTTTGTTAAAGTACGTTTCCCTTTCATACTAACTTGTAATTATTATTACGTTTAGCAAATTTACCACACTAATGCATACGTCTAGATCTACGTTTGGTCAAGTTACGTGTAATTCTGAGAACGTTCAAAATATAACTATTTTACACGGTTTTATTAAACAATGTTTGTTTTCCATTTATACTAACATGTAGTTATTATTACGCCCAAATTTACCACACAAATGCATGAGTCTAGACTTTTGTTTGGGTCAAGTTTCGTGGATTTTTGGAAACGTTCATAGTTTAGCTGTTTTGCACGGTTTTATTAAACAAAGTTTCTTTACCTTTCATATTAACTTGTAGTTCTTATAATGGTTAGCAAATATACCACACAAATGCATGGGTCCAGGTTTACGTTTGCGTCATGTTTCGTGGATTCTGACAACCTTCATAATTTAGCTCTTTTGCACGGTTTTATTAAAGAAGGTTTGTTTTCCTTTCATACGAACTTGTAGTTATTATTACGCTTAGCAAATTTACGACACAAATGCATGGGTCTAGACTTACATTTGGCTCAAGTTTCATGCAATTCTGAGAACGATCAATATTTAGCTGTTGTGCACGGTTTTATTAATTAAAGTTTGTCTCCCTTTCATACTAACTTGTAGTTATTATTACGCTTAACAAATTTACCACCCTAATGCATAGGCCTAGACCAATGTCTGGGTCAAATTTCGTGGAATTCTGAGAACGTTCAAAATTTAACTCTTTTGCACGTTTTTATTAAACAAAAGTTTGTTTCCCTTTCATACTAACTTGCAGTTATTGTTACGCCTAGAAAATTTACAACCAAATGCATGGGTATAAACAAACGTTTTTGGGTCATGTTTCATGGAATTTTGAGAAAACTTTCAAAAAAATTAGCAGCTTTGCACGGTTTTATTAGAGAAAGTTTGTATTTCATTCATACTAACATGTAGTTATTATTACGCTTACCAAATTTACCGCACAAATGCATGGGTCTAGACCTTCGTCTGGGTCAAGTTTCGTGGATTTTTGAGAACATTCAAAATTTAACTGTTTTGCACGATTTTATTAAATAAAGTTTGTTTACCTTTTATACTAATTTGTAGTTATTATTATGCTTGCAAATTACCACACAAATGCATGGGTCTAGATCTACGTTTGCGTCATGTTTTGTGAAATTCTGAGAACGTTCAAAATTTAGCTCTTTTGCACGGTTTTTATAAAGAAAATTTATTTTCCTTTCATACTAACTTGTAGTTATTACTACGCTTAGCAAATTTACCTTACAAATGCATGGGTCTAGACTTAAGTTTGGGACAAGTTTCATGGAATCTGAGAATGATATAAATTTAGTTGTTTTGCACGATTTTATTAATTAATGTCTGTTTCCCTTTCATACTAACTTGTAGTTATTATTACGATTTGAAAATTTACCACACAAATGCATGGTTCCAGACCTACATTTGGGTCAAGTTTCGTGGAATTCTGATAATGTACAAAATTTAGTTGTTTTGGACGGTTTTAATAAATAAAGTATGCTTCCAAGCCTTACGTTTGGATTATGTTTCGTGGATTCTGAAAACGTACAAAATTGAGTTATTTTGTACGGTTTTATTAAAGCAAGTTTGTTTTCCTTTTATACTAACTTGCAGTTGTTATTACGCTTAGCAAATTTACCACATAAATGCATGGGTCTAGACCTACGTTTAGGTCAAGTTTCTTGAAATTCTGATAACGTTCAAAATTTTGCTGTTTTGCACGATTTTATTAAATAAATGTTTGTTTCCCTTTCGTACTAACTTGTAGTTATTACTACGCTTAGCAAATTTACCACACAAATGCATGGTTCTAGACTTACGTTTGGATCAAGTTTCGTGGAATTCTGAGAAAACTTTCAAAATTTAGTTGCTTTGCACGGTTTATTAAAGAAAGTTTGTTTTCCTTTCATACTAAAATGTAATTATTACTACGCTTAACAAATTTACCACACAAATACATGAGTCTAGACTTACGTTTGGGTCAAATTTTGTGGAATTCTGAAAACGTTCAAAATTTAGCTGTTTTGCACGGTTTTATTGAAAAAAGTATGTTTCCATTTCATACTAACTTGAAGTTATTATTACGCTTAGCAAATTTACCACACTATTACATGGTTCTATACCTATGTTTGGGTCAAGCTTCGTGGAATTCTGAGAATGCTCAAACTTTAGCAGTTTTGCACGGTTTTATTAAAGAAAGTTTGTTCCCTTTAATACTTACTTGTAGTTATTATTATGCTTAACAAATTTACAATACAAATGCATGGGTCCAGACCTATGTTTGGGACAAGTTTAGTGGAATTCTCAAAACGTTCAAAATTTAGTTGTTTTTGCACGATTTAATTAAAAAAAGTTTGTTTTCCTTTCATACTAACATGTAGTTATTATTACGCTTAGTAAATTTAACACACAAATACATGGGACTAGACCTATGTTTGGGTCCAGTATCGTGGAATTTTGAGAACATTCAAAATTTCGCTGTTTCGTACGGTTTTATCAAAGATAGTTTGTTTCTCATTCATACTAACTTGCAGTTATTATGATTCTTAGCAAATTTACCACACAAATGCATGGGTCTAGATTTAGCTATTTTGCACGGTTCTACTTAACATAATTGAGCTATTTTGCACGGTTCTACTTAACAAAATTTGTTACTCTTTCATACTAACATGTAGTTATTATTACGCTTAGCAAATTTACCACACAAATGCATGGGTCTAGACTTATGTTTGGGCCAAGTTTTGTGGAAGTGTGAGAATGTTCAAAATTTAATTGTTTTGCACGATTTTATTAAATAAAGATTGTTTCCCTTTCAAACTAACTTGTAGTTATTATTACGCTTAACAAATTTACCACACAAATGCATGGGTCTAGACCTACGTTAGGGTCAAGTTTCATGGAATTCTGAGAACGTCTAAAATTTGGGTCAAGTTTCGTGGAACTTTGAGAAAACTTTCAAAATTTTGCTATTTTGCACGGTTTTATTACTGAAAGTTTGTTTCCCTTTCATACTAACATGTAGTTATTATTACACTTAACAAATTTACAACACAAATCTTTAGGTCTAGACTTACGTTTGGGTCAAGTTTTCTGAAATTGTAAAAACGTTCAAAATCTAATTGTTTGGTACGGTTTTATTAAATAAAATTTGTTTCCCTTTTATACTAATCTGTAGTTATTATTACGTTTAAAAAATTTAACACACAAATGCTTGAATCTAGACCAACGTTTGGGTCAATTTTTGTGAAATTATGAGAACGTTCAAAATTTAGCTGTTTTGCACGGTTTTATTAAAAAAAGATTGTTTCCTTTTCATATTAACATGTAGTTATTATTTGCAAATTTACCACACAAATGCGTGGGTCTAAACTTATGTTTGGGTCAAGTTTCGTGCAATTCAGAGCACGTTGAAATTTTAGCTGTTTGGCACAATTTTATTGAATAAAGTTTGTTTTCTTTTCATACTAACTTGTAGTTATTATTACACTTAACAAATTTACCACACAAATGCATGGGTCAAGACCTACGTTAGGGTATGGAATTGTCCAAATTGGCTATAACAATATTCAAATCTAATGAATTTAATAATCTAATTAACCAACGATATCATTTTTATATTAAATTTAATATTTAATTCAATATTATTTTAAATAGCCAAACTCGTCAAATATTCCGGTTAAATAGTACACCGCTCAATATAATCAACATTTAATAAATGAACTAAATAATAATATAATTATATAAATTAATAGAAATTAAAATAAAACTTACCTCCCGCTGCGAATTGCCGAACAGAGAAGGAAATTGCAAATTTATAAATGTGATATTGTGATAATTGGCTCACATATATATATATGTAGGGGGTGTGGCGGTGGGTGAGGGCCCACCCCCAAACCTTTTCCTTCCTTTCTTCTTCTTTTTTTCTTTTCTTTTTGGCTTTTATTATTATTATTATTATTATTATAATATTATTTATTTAATTAAACTTTTCTCAAAATACCATTTACGTCCTTCCTAATTTTCTTAATTAATAGAAATTGTCCCAAAATATTATAACGAACTCTAATTTAATTCATTCAAGTGTTATTATATTCCAATTATGACCCATAATTTAGTGGCTAATTAACTAAATTTCATAAAAATTTACCAATTAATCCTACAATTATGTATTATAATATTTGGGGTGTCACAATTCTCCCCTCCTAATAAAAATTTCGTCCTCGAAATTTAACTAACTTACCAGCTCAGGGAATAAATATAGGTATTTTTCTCTCATGTTCTACTCAACTTCCCAAGTGGCTTCCCTTGGAGAGTAGTGACTCCATTTGACCTTCACCATTGGTATTTCTTTATTTCTTAACTTCTTTATACTCCGATCTAGAATTTTCATTGGCTCTTCTATATATGTCAATCCCTCTGATATCTCCATCTCTGACTCATGCAAAATATGACTGGGATCGGATCGGTATTGCCGTAGCAAAGAAACGTGAAACACGTCATTTATCTGCGATAATTGTGTCGGTAATGCTAACCGATAGGCTAGTGGTCCAACTCGCTCCAGAATTTCATATGGCCCAATATATCGCGGACTCAGCATTCCTTGCTTTCCGAATCTTAAGATTCCTCTCCATGGTGATACTTTTAGAAAAACTTTTTCACCTACTTCGTATTCCATCTCTCTGTGATGCTTATCGACGTAACTCTTCTGTCGATCTTGTGCTGCTTTCAAACACTTTTTAATTATTTTTATCTTGTCCACTGTTTCTTGAACTAACTCCGGCCCTTCAAGTTGTCTCAATCCCTCAATATCCCAACAGATCGGACTTCGGCATTTTCTTCCATACAAAGCTTCATATGTAGCCATACCAATACTGGAATGAAAGCTATTATTATAAGCAAATTCCATCAATGGTAGTGGATCATCCCAGTTTCCTTTGAATTCAATTACACAGGCTCTCATCATATCCTCTAATGTCTGAATCGTTCTTTCTGACTGTCCATCCGTCTGAGGATAAAACGTTGTACTGAAATGCAATTTTGTACCTAGCGCCGTTTGCAAGCTTCCCCAGAAATGGGAAGTAAATCGAGGATCTGTATCAGAAACTATGGAAGTAGGAATACCATGTAATCTCACAATCTCTGAAACATATAATTCGGCGAGCTTATCCAAGGAATCATTTTGACGGATTGGCAGGAAATGTGCAGATTTAGTCAATCTGTCAACAATCACCCAAATAGCATCATGTCTTCTGAACGTACGTGGTAACCTAATGACAAAATCCATAGCAATCTTTTCCCACTTCCATGCAAGTATAGTCAAAGGATGAAGTTTACCAGCTAGTGCTTGGTGTTCTGCTTTTACCTGCTGACAAGTTAAACATTTCGCTATGAACTCTGCCACATTTTTCTTCATTGTTGGCCACCAGTAATAGGGTCTCAAATCCCGATACATCTTGGTACTGCCAGGATGTATAGCATACGGTGCGTAGTGCGCCTCGTGCATAATTTCCATTCTCAACTCCTCTACGTTTTCCATTGAACAATGTACCATATTCTTGGATTATAAATTGATCACTCTTTCCTTTTTGCACCTTAGCTTTCATCCTCTGTAGATATGGATCTTTAGCCTGTGCATCTTTAATTTTATCCTTGAGGGAGGGCTTCACCTGTATCGTAGCCAGTAGAATATCACCACCAATGCTAAAGTGTACATCCATAGCTCTGAGGGCAGTCAAATACTCCATGTTATAGCAGATCATACCTGCAAGTTGGTCCACCGTCTTTCTACTTAAAGCATCTGCTACAATGTTTGCCTTCCCCGGATGATAGTCAATGGTGCAATCATAATCTTTCAAAAGCTCCATCCACCTTCTTTGCCTCAAATTCAATTCTTTCTGTGTTGGGATATACTTTAGACTTTTGTGATCTGTAAATATTTGAAACGTCTCCCCGTATAAGTAATGCCTCCAGATCTTCAATGCATTTACTATGGCTGCTAACTCCAGATCATGGGTCAGATAGTTCATCTCGTGTGGCCTCAACTGCCTCGAAGCATAAGCTATAACTCTCCCATGCTGCATCAAAACACACCCAAGTCCTTGTCGTGAAGCATCAGTAAATACTACATATCCTCCATTCCCAGACGGCAAAGCAAGGATAGGTGCTGAAGTGAGTCTCTTCTTCAACTCCTCAAAACTCTGAGCACATTTGTCATTCCAATTAAATGGTGCATTCTTCTTCAACAAGTTCGTCAGAGGTTTTGCGATTATAGAGAAGTCCTTTACACATCTTCTATAATAACTAGCCAATCCCAGAAAACTTCGTATCTCCGACACATTTTTAGGTGGTTCCCATTCTAAAATAGCCTTAACTTTTGCTGGATCAGGTTCTACCCCTTCTTTAGAAACAACGCGCCCCAAAAAAGAAATTTCCTCCATCCAAAACTCACATTTGCTGAATTTACCGTAGAACTGTTTCTCTCTCAAGATCTGTAAAATTGTCCGTAAATGTTGTTTATGTTCCTCGGGACAACTCGAATATATCAAAATATCATCAATAAACACAATCACAAATTGATCAAGAAATGGTTGTAACGTCTTGTTCATCAGAGCCATGAAAGTTGCAGGGGCATTCGTCAATCCAAATGGCATAACGACAAATTCATAGTGGCCATACCTGGTCCTGAAAGCTGTCTTTGAGATTGACTCTTCCTCAATCCGTAATTGCCAATATCCTGACCTCAAATCAATTTTAGAGAACACAGTGGCACCCTTTAGCTGATCAAGCAGATCGTCAATCCGTGGCAGAGGATACTTATTCTTGATTGTGATTCGGTTCAGCTGTCTATAATCGACACATAATCTCATACTCCTATCCTTCTTCTTTACGAATAATACTGGTGCTCCCCACGGTGAAATACTAGGTCGGATGAACCCTTTATCCAATAGCTCTTCTAACTGCTTCTTTAATTCTTTCAATTTTGACGAAGCCATTTTATACGGTGCAATTGAAATAGGTGTCGCCCCAGGAATAGTATCTATTTTAAAGTCTACTTCTCGATGAGGTGGTAGTCCAGGTAATTCATCCGGAAAAACATCAGGAAATTCCCTCACCACTGGAACGTCTAATACACCCGGACTAACTTTCATGGTATCATGCACACTGGCTAGATACGCCTCACACCCTTCTTTAATTAGATTAAAAGCGGTCACAGCAGAAATTAAGCAGTTAGGTATCACTTTTCTTTCCCCCACTATAACCGTCTTCATCTGCCCATTGACTTCAACCATCACGTCTTTTGTTTGACAATCCACTAGAGCATGATTACTAGCTAACCAGTCCATCCCCAGAATGACATCAAATTCCCTAAGGTCTATTACAACCAAATCTGCATATAAAGTAACACCCTCCACCACTACTGGACAAGATCTCACCATCGTATTCACTAATACAAACCCACCAGCAGGCATAGACACATGTAAATCATGTCCAAATGGTTCTATTTTAGCATGTACATGAGATGCAAAATCACGTGATATAAATGAACAAGTATATCCTGGATCAATCAATACATGTGCACTAAAATCGCAAATAGAAGAGGAACCAGTGATAACCTTGGGTGTCATAAGAGCTTGTTCTTTTGTGATTGCATACACCCTGGCTTGTGGTTGAGGCTGACTACTTTGTCCGGTTGACGTCATAGAAAGATTCCCGCTACCTCGACCACCTTTACCTCGTCCTCTACTTGTACCTGCCCGTTGTGAGTTTTCCCCCACACTGCTAAACTCTGAAGTCTGAGGTCTTCTGGAATTATCCCTCCATGTAGGATAGTCCCGGATAATGTGTCCTGGTTGATGGCAACGATAACATACAATTGGTTGAACTCCCCAACATTCACCAGTGTGTCTCCTACCGCAATTAGCAGAAGAGGGAATAGATCTTCCACTAAACGATCTGGCTGGACCTGGTCTTGCTCCAGATCTAACCGAAGTAGGCCTGCCTCTACTCGAAAATACTAAAGAAGACCTGCTAGTTTGATCCACTCCTCGGCCTCTGAACCAACCTCTCTGCGGACCGCTAAAGGAAACTGCACCACTTTGTCCCGCTGTAGGATTCAGGTTACCTGTCAATTTTCTTCGTTTAGCTTCAGTAGAACTCCTTTCAAGTGACGTCTCGTGACGTCTCTTCTGCCCTCAGTGCCGCTTCCAGCAGTGCACCACAACTTGGAGGTTTGATTGCTATTTTCTCCCGAATCTCAAGTCTGAACCCCCTTTCAAATCTGTCTCTTCTCAATTCATCAGTGTTCACTTCTTCTGGGCATATTTTGATAAGCTCACTAATTGCAGTTCATATTCAGCAACAAATAACTCATTCTGCTTTAATTTCAGGAATTCAACTTTTTTACAGTTTCTGTAGACTGGTGGAGTATATTTGTCTGCAAATTCTTTCAAAAAGTCATACCAAGTCAAAGTGGCGGGTCGGCTCCTGCTCCCTGGGACTGTTTCCCACCAATCTAAGGCATCTTTCTCCAGTAAGGACACTGCATACCTCAACTTTTGCTCAGAAGTACACTCGATCGTGTCCAACACCCTTTCCGTGTTTCTCAGCCATTCCTCTGCTTCAGCAGGATTAGTTGTACCGGCAAATACCTTCGCCCCCTGTCTCCTTACTATTTCATAATTTTTATCAATAACTGCATCATGTAGTTGTGATTGTGGCGATGGAGCCATCCTCTATATCATTTCCATAAATTGTTGCATAAAACGGTTTATTTCTGGTTGTGGGGCATTTCTATTTTGGGATTATAATCCCTGATGTTCTGATACTAAATCATGACCCTACACAGATTCTATTGACTCAGTTGAGCCAGCAGCGTTTTCTCTTGACGCTTCCATCCTATATAAAATACACACATGTGAGTAGATTCCTAACATATACACCTTACGTATAAAATAACATTTCATCTACTATCCCAAGGAAATCTAATCCCTGCTCTGATACCACCTAATGTAGCATCCCCTTTGCTACAAGGGCTATATCTACCCTAAACGTCATACTTATAATAATCCCTGTGTTTATATATATAAATGCACATAATCATCTATCAATATGCATACGTAGTCACAATATCATAACGACATAGTCAACCCACAACATCACATGTATACAAATCAAACACCACAGGTGATCCACCACAGTTGATCGCTACGCCTATGTTCTCTTTATACAAATAAAATAAGATTTGTACTCTAGCTGACAAGAGGAGAAAACAGCATACTGGCCCGACCTGCCTGGGTATAGTGCGTAGACCTATTCTTCAACAGTCAGACACCTCAAAGTCTACTCCTGAAAGCTAATGTCAACAGAGGAATGAGCCTGCCACTCAGTAGGTAAATAATCAGCCCTATCTATATATGTATATGAAACATAGCCAAATAGGACAAGTAGGCAACATGCATGGGTTACAGTCAATTTAACTCCAACATAATCAATTGTAGTACACCACATAGCTATCTCACAATAAAATAATCAATTAAACTTCCTTTTTCCTAGTTTGCTTACCAGAAGGTGATATCGTGTTTTTCCCGCCAACTCAATCTCACCGTTATATAAATTTAAGTGAATCCCCTTGACAGCCGGCTCATCAATCTCATTTCGCATCATAGCTCTTTCAATTCGCATCATAGCTCTTTTATTTCGCATCATAGCTCTTTTCACATCACATCTTTTTCATATCGCATCAAAGCTCTTTTCATTTCATTTCTCTCATATCGCACAAAGCTCTTTTCATTTCATTTCGCCTTATAGGCTTTTCAACACGTCAAGGGGTATTCACGCCACAATATATATTCGATTTCCACCACTCCCTCATTTTCACATATCACCATTCTTGTAAGCAACTAGTAACGTAAAACCGTATTTCCATATATTCTCATTTAGACATCCACAACACATCAAACAACAAACATAATATTTTAACGTATTTTCTCATTCCACGTACACAATACCATCAATCAAATTAAATCATCCATCACTCATATACTTTCAAATAAATCCATATCAGCATGAACCACAAATTCAGATAACAATAAAATCACAATTAAAGATACATATATAGATAATAATAATTATTTACTTACCTCAACCTCACAACGTTTCTTTCTACTCAATCGCTAACTGTCAGTTCTTTCACCTCACCCCCGTATCCTATAATGAGTTATACCACATACAATTAATATATCGAGAATATCATAATTTCTTTTAAATATAAGATTCAATATCATTTGTACAATTTCTAATAATTCTTTAATATTTCATTTCTATCTAATAAATCTTTTTTTTTTCTCTTTATTAACATACCATTTATTAAATATAATTTTCAGAATATTTCTATGAATTTTCTATAAATTTCTCGCTATTATATTCTTTAATTGAACAATAATACATATAATTGCGTATTTGGTTAACAATTCCGATGGAATTGTCTAAATTGGGTATAACAATATTCAAATCTAATGAATTTAATAATCTAATTAACCAACGATATCATTTTTATATTAAATTTAATATTTAATTCGATATTATTTTAAATAGCCAAACTCGTAAAATATTCCGGTTAAATAGTACACTGCTCAATATAATCAACATTTAATAAATGAACAAAATAAATAATATAATTATATAAATTAATAGAAATTAAAATAAAACTTACCTCCCGCTGCGAATTGCCGAACAGAGAAGGAAATTGCAAATTTATAAATGTGAGATTGTGATAATTGGCTCACATATATATATATGTTGGGGGTGGGGCGGTGGGTGAGGGCCCACCCCCAAACCTTTTCCTTCCTTTCTTCTTTTTTTTTCTTTTCTTTTTGGCTTTTTTATATATATATATACATATGTTACTTACACATATATATTATTAGTAATATATATTTTATATATTATTATTATATTATTTATTTAATTAAACTTTTCTCAAAATACCATTTACGTCCTTCCTGATTTTCTTAATTAATAGAAATTGTCCCAAAATATTATAAACAACTCCAATTTAATTCATTCAAGTGTTATTATATTCCAATTATGACCCATAATTTAGTGGCTAATTAACTAAATTTCATGAAAATTTACCAATTAATCCTACAATTACGTATTATAATATTTGGGGCGTCACAACTAGACCTACATTTGGGTCAACTTGTACTTATTACTATGCTTAACAAATTTACTACACAAATGCATGGACCTACGTTTGGGTCAAGTTTCGTGGAATTATGAGAACGTTCAAAATTTAGTTGTTTTACACGGTTTTGTTAAAGTACGTTTCCCTTTCATACTAACTTGTAGTTATTATTATGTTTAGCAAATTTACCACACTAATGCATAGGTCTAGATCTACGTTTGGTCAAGTTACGTGTGAGAACGTTCAAAATATAACTGTTTTACACGGTTTTATTAAACAATATTTGTTTTCCATTCATACTAACATGTAGTTATTATTATGCCTAGCAAATTTACCATAAAAATGCATGAGTCTAGACCTTTGTTTGGGTCAAGTTTCGTGGATTTTTGAGAACGTTCATAGTTTAGATGTTTTGCACGGTTTTATTAAACAAAGTTTGTTTACCTTTCATATTAACTTGTAGTTATTATTATGGTTAGCAAATATACCACACAAATGCATGGGTCCAGGTTTACGTTTGCGTCATGTTTCGTGGAATTCTGACAACGTTCAAAATTTAGCTCAAAATTCTGACAACGTTCAAAATATACCACATAACAAGGTTTGTTTTTCTTTCATACAAACTTGTAGTTATTATTACGCTTAGCCAATTTACGACACAAATGCATGGGTCTAAACTTACATTTGGCTTCAGTTTCATGCAATTCTGAGAACGATCAATATTTAGCTGTTTTGCACGATTTTATTAATTAAAGTTTGTCTCCCTTTCATACTAACTTGTAGTTATTATTACGCTTAGCAAATTTACCACCCAAATGCATAGACCTAGACCAATGTCTGGGTCAAATTTCGAGGAATTCTGAGAACGTTCAAAATTTAACTCTTTTGCACGGTTTTATTAAAGAAAGTTTGTTTCCCTTTCATACTAACTTGCAGTTATTGTTACGCCTAGAAAATTTACAACACAAATATGGGTATAAACTTACGTTTTTGGGTCAAGCATAATGGAATTTTGAGAAAACTTTCAAAAAAATTAGCAGCTTTTCACGTTTTTATTAAACAAAGTTTGTATTTCATTCATACTAACATGTAGTTATTATTATGCTTAGCAAATTTACTGAACAAATACATGGGTCTAGACATTCGGCTGGGTCAAGTATCGTGGATTTTTTAGAACGTTCAAAATTTTGCTGTTTTGCACAATTTTATTAAATAAACTTTGTTTACCTTTCATACTAACTTGTAGTTATTATTATGCTTAGCAAATTTATCACACAAATGCATGGGTCTAGATCTACGTTTGTGTCATGTTTCGTGAAATTCTGAGAACGTTCAAAATTTACTATGCTTAGCAAATTTACCTTACAAATGCATGGGTCTAGACTTAAGTTTGGGACAAGTTTCATGGAATCTGAGAACGATAAAAATTTAGCTGTTTTGCACGATTTTATTAATTAAAGTTTGTTTTCCTTTCATACAAACTTGTAGTTATTACGCTTAGTCAATTTACGACACAAATGCATGGGTCTAAACTTACATTTGGCTTCAGTTTCATGCAATTCTGAGAACGATCAATATTTAGCTGTTTTGCACGATTTTATTAATTAAAGTTTGTCTCCCTTTCATACTAACTTGTAGTTATTATTACGCTTAGCAAATTTACCACCCAAATGCATAGACCTAGACCAATGTCTGGGTCAAATTTCGAGGAATTCTGAGAACGTTCAAAATTTAACTCTTTTGCTCGGTTTTATTAAAGAAAGTTTGTTTCCCTTTCATACTAACTTGCAGTTATTGTTACGCCTAGAAAATTTACAACACAAATATGGGTATAAACTTACGTTTTTGGGTCAAGCATAATGGAATTTTGAGAAAACTTTCAAAAAAATTAGCAGCTTTTCACGTTTTTATTAAAGAAAGTTTGTATTTCATTCATACTAACATGTATTTATTATTATGCTTAGCAAATTTACTGAACAAATACATGGGTCTAGACATTCGGCTGGGTCAGTTTTTAGAACGTTCAAAATTTTGCTGTTTTGCACAATTTTATTAAATAAACTTTGTTTACCTTTCATACTAACTTGTAGTTATTATTATGCTTAGCAAATTTATCACACAAATGCATGGGTCTAGATCTACGTTTGTGTCATGTTTCGTGAAATTCTGAGAACGTTCAAAATTTACTATGCTTAGCAAATTTACCTTACAAATGCATGGGTCTAGACTTAAGTTTGGGACAAGTTTCATGGAATCTGAGAACGATAAAAATTTAGCTGTTTTGCACGATTTTATTAATTAAAGTTTGTTTCCCTTTCATACAAACTTGTAGTTATTATTACGCTTAGCCAATTTACGACACAAATGCATGGGTCTAAACTTACATTTGGCTTCAGTTTCATGCAATTCTGAGAACGATCAATATTTAGCTGTTTTGCACGATTTTATTAATTAAAGTTTGTCTCCCTTTCATACTAACTTGTAGTTATTATTACGCTTAGCAAATTTACCACTCAAATGCATAGACCTAGACCAATGTCTGGGTCAAATTTCGAGGAATTCTGAGAATGTTCAAAATTTAACTCTTTTGCACGGTTTTATTAAAGAAAGTTTGTTTCCCTTTCATACTAACTTGCAGTTATTGTTACGCCTAGAAAATTTACAACACAAATATGGGTATAAACTTACGTTTTTGGGTCAAGCATACTGGAATTTTGAGAAAACTTTCAAAAAAATTAGCAGCTTTTCACGTTTTTATTAAAGAAAGTTTGTATTTCATTCATACTAACATGTAGTTATTATTATGCTTAGCAAATTTACTGAACAAATACATGGGTCTAGACATTCGGCTGGGTCAAGTATCGTGGATTTTTTAGAACGTTCAAAATTTTGCTGTTTTGCACAATTTTATTAAATAAACTTTGTTTACCTTTCATACTAACTTGTAGTTATTATTATGCTTAGCAAATTTATTACACAAATGCATGGGTCTAGATCTACGTTTGTGTCATGTTTCGTGAAATTCTGAGAACGTTCAAAATTTACTATGCTTAGCAAATTTACCTTACAAATGCATGGGTCTAGACTTAAGTTTGGGACAAGTTTCATGGAATCTGAGAACGATAAAAATTTAGCTGTTTTGCACGATTTTATTAATTAAATTTTGTTTCCCTTTCATACTAACTTGTAGTTATTATTACGCTTACAAAATTTACCACACAAATGCATGGGTCCAGGTTTACGTTTGCGTCATGTTTCGTGGAATTCTGACAACGTTCAAAATTTAGCTCTTTTGCACGGTTTTATTAAAGAAGGTTTGTTTTTCTTTCATACGAACTTGTAGTTATTATTACGCTTAGCCAATTTACAACACAAATGCATGGGTCTAAACTTACATTTGGCTCAAGTTTCATACAATTCTGAGAACGATCAATATTTAGCTGTTTTGCACGATTTTATTGATTAAAGTTTGTCTCCCTTTCATACTAACTTGTAGTTATTATTACGCTTAACAAATTTACCACCCAAATGCATAGGCCTAGACCAATGTCTGGGTCAAATTTTGAGGAATTCTGAGAACGTTCAAAATTTAACTCTTTTGCACGGTTTTATTAAAGAAAGTTTGTTTCCCTTTTATACGAACTTGCAGTTATTGTTACGCCTAGAAAATTTACAACACAAATATGGGTATAAACTTACGTTTTTGGGTCAAGCTTAATGGAATTTTCAGAAAACTTTCAAAAAAATTAACAGCTTTTCACGTTTTTATTAAAGAAAGTTTGTATTTCATTCATACTAACATGTAGTTATTATTACGCTTAGCAAATTTACTGAACAAATACATGGGTCTAGACATTCGGCTGGGTCAAGTATCGTGGATTTTTTAGAACGTTCAAAATTTAGCTGTTTTGCACAATTTTATTAAATAAAGTTTGTTTACCTTTCATACTAACTTGTAGTTATTATTATGCTTAGCAAATTTATCACACAAATGCATGGGTCTAGATCTACGTTTGCGTCATGTTCCGTGAAATTCTGAGAACGTTCAAAATTTACTATGCTTAGCAAATTTACCTTACAAATGCATGGGTCTAGACTTAAGTTTGGGACAAGTTTCATGGAATCTGAGAACGATAAAAATTTAGCTGTTTTGCACGATTTTATTAATTAAAGTTTGTTTTCTTTTCATACTAACTTGTAGTTATTATTACGCTTACAAAATTTACCACACAAATGCATGGGTCCAGGTTTACGTTTGCGTCATGTTTCGTGGAATTCTGACAACGTTCAAAATTTAGCTCTTTTGCACGGTTTTATTAAAGAAGGTTTGTTTTTCTTTCATACGAACTTGTAGTTATTATTACGCTTAGGCAATTTACAACACAAATGCATGGGTCTAAACTTACATTTGGCTCAAGTTTCATGCAATTCTGAGAACGATCAATATTTAGCTGGTTTGCACGATTTTATTAATTAAAGTTTGTCTCCCTTTCATACTAACTTGTAGTTATTATTACGCTTAGCAAATTTACCACCCAAATGCATAGGCCTAGACCAATGTCTGGGTCAAATTTCGAGGAATTCTGAGAACGTTCAAAATTTAACTCTTTTGCACGGTTTTATTAAAGAAAGTTTGTTTCCCTTTCATACTAACTTGCAGTTATTGTTACGCCTAGAAAATTTACAACACAAATATGGGTATAAACTTACGTTTTTGGGTCAAGCTTAATGGAATTTTGAGAAAACTTTCAAAAAAAATAGCAGCTTTTCACGTTTTTATTAAAGAAAGTTTGTATTTCATTCATACTAACATGTAGTTATTATTACGCTTAGCAAATTTACCGAACAAATACATGGGTCTAGACATTCGTCTGGGTCAAGTATCATGGATTTTTTAGAACGTTCAAAATTTAGCTGTTTTGCACGATTTTATTAAATAAAGTTTGTTTACCTTTCATACTAACTTGTAGTTATTATTATGCTTAGCAAATTTACCACACAAATGCATGGGTCTAGATCTACGTTTGCGTCATGTTTCATGAAATTCTGAGATAGTTCAAAATTTACTATGCTTAGCGAATTTACCTTACAAATGCATGGGTCTAGACTTAAGTTTGGGACAAATTTCATGGAATCTGAGAACGATAAAAATTTAGTTGTTTTGCACGATTTTATTAATTAAAGTTTGTTTCCCTTTCATACTAACTTGTAGTTATTATTACGCTTACAAAATTTACCACACAAATGCACGGGTCTAGACCTACATTTGGGTCAAGTTTCGTGGAATTCTGATAACGTACAAAATTTAGTGGTTTTCAACGGTTTTATTAAATAAAG
Organism: Sesamum indicum; assembly: GCF_026168435.1. Taxonomy (NCBI): domain Eukaryota; kingdom Viridiplantae; phylum Streptophyta; class Magnoliopsida; order Lamiales; family Pedaliaceae; genus Sesamum; species Sesamum indicum. The sequence continues at coordinate 11,508,996 of NC_142665.1, read as the reverse complement.
TATGCTTCCAAGCCTTACGTTTGGATCATGTTTCGTGGATTTTGAAAACGTTCAAAATTGAGCTGTTTTGTAGGGTTTTATTAAAGCAAGTTTGTTTTCCTTTTATACTAACTTGCAGTTGTTATTACGATTAGCAAATTTACCACATAAATGCATGGGTCTAGAGCAACGTTTCGGTCAAGTTTCTTGGAATTTTTAGAACGTTCAAAATTTAGCAATTTTGCACGGTTTTATTAAAGAAAGTTTGTTTCCTTTTCATATGAACTGGTAATTATTATAACGCTTAGCACATTTACAATACAAATGCATGGGTCTAGACCTATGTTTGGGTCAAGTTTAGTGGGATTCTGAGAATGTTCAAAATTTAGTTATTCTGCACGGTTTTATTGAAATAAGTACGTTTCCCTTTCATACTAACTTGTTGTTATTATTACTCTTAGAAAATTTGCCACACAAATGCATGGATCTAGACCTATGTTTGGGTCAGGTTTCGTGGAATACTGAGAACGTTCAAAATTTAGTTGTTTTGCATGATTTTATTAAAGAATGTTTGTTTCCAATTATATTAACTTGTAGTTATTATTACGCATAGCAAATTTACCATAAATGCATGGGTCTCGACCAACGTTTGGGTCCAATTTCTTGAAATTCTTAGAACGTTCAAAATTTAGTTGTTTTGCACAATTTTATTAAAGAAAGTTTGTTTCCCTTTCATAGTAATTTATAGTGTTCTTATTACACTTAGCAAATATTCCACATTAATGCATGGCACTAGACTTATATTTAGGTCAAGTTTTGTGGAATTTTGATAACTTTCAAAATTTAGTTGTTTTGCACGGTTTTATTTAAAGAAGTATATTTCGCTTACATACTAAATTGTAGTAATTATTAAGCTTAGGTAATTTACGATACAAATGCATGGGACTAGACCTACATTTGGGTCATGTTTTGTGGAATTCTTTGAACGTTCCAAATTTAGTTGTTTTGCACGATTTATTTACAAAAGTTTGTTTTCCTTTCATACTAACTTGTAGTTATTATTACGCTTAGAAAATTTACCAAACAAATGTATAAGTCTAGAGCAACGTTTCGGTCAAGTTTCTTGGAATTTTTAGAACGTTCAAAATTTAGCAATTTTGCACGGTTTTATTAAAGAAAGTTTGTTTCCTTTTCATATGAACTGGTAATTATTATAATGCTTAGCACATTTACAACACAAATGCATGGGTCTAGACCTATGTTTGGGTCAAGTTTAGTGGGATTCTAAGAATGTTCAAAATTTAGTTATTCTGCACGGTTTTATTGAAATAAGTACGTTTCCCTTTCATACTAACTTGTTGTTATTATTACTCTTAGAAAATCTGCCACACAAATGCATGGATCTAGACCTATGTTTGGGTCAGGTTTCGTGGAATACTGAGAACGTTCAAAATTTAGTTGTTTTGCTCGGTTTTATTAAATCAAGTTTGTTTCCCTTTCATACTAACTCGTAGTTATTATTATGCTTCTCAAATTTACCACACAGATGCATGGGTCTAGACCTACATTTGGGTCATGTTTCGTTGAATTCTGAAAATTTTCATAATTTAGCTGTTTTGCATTGTTTTATTAAAGAAAGTTTGTTTCCTTTTATTACTAACTTGTAATTATTATTATGCTTAGCAAATTTACCACACTAATGCATAGGTCTAGACCTATGTTTGAGTCAAGTTTAGTAAAAGTCTGAGAACATTCAAAATTTAGTTGTTTTGCACGATTTTATTAAAAGAAGTATGTTTCGCTTTCATACTTACTTGTAGTTATTATTTCTCTTAGAAAATTTACCACACAAATTCATGGGTCTAGACCTGCGGTTGGGTCAAATTTCGTTAAATTCTGAGAACGTTCAAAATTTAGTTGTTTTGCATGGTTTTATTAAAGAAAGATTGTTTCCATTTCATGTTAACTTGTAGTTATTATTACGCTTAGCAAATTTTCCACACTAATGCGTGGGTCTAGACCTACTTTTCGGTCATGTTTCGTGCAATTCTGATAACGTTCAAAATTTAGTTGTTTTGAACGATTTTGTTACAGAATGATTCTTTTGGTTTCATACTAACTTGTAGTTTTTATTACACTTAGTAAATTTAACACACCAATGTATGGGTCTAGATCTACATTTAGGTCAAGTTTCGTGGAATTCTGAGAATGTTCCAAATTTAGCTGTTTTGCGCGATTTTATTAACGAAAGTTTGTTTTCCTTTCATACCAACTGCTAGTTATTATGCCGCTTAGCAAATTTACAACACAAATTCATGGGTTTAGATCTACGTTTGGGTCAAATTTTTTGGAATATTGAGAACGTTCAAAGTTTAGTTGTGTTGCACGGTTTTATTAAATCAAGTTTGTTTCCCTTTCATACTAACTTGTAGTTATTATTACGCATATAAAATTTACGACACAAATACATGGGTTTAGACCTATGTTTGGATCAAGTTTCGTGGAATTCTGATAGCGTTCAAAATTTTGCTATTTTCCACGGTTTTATTAAAAAATGTTTGTAACCCTTTCATGCCAACTTGTGGTTATTTACGCTTAGCAAATTTACCAAACAAACACATGGCTCAAGACCTACGCTTTGGTCAAGTTTCGTGTAATTTTGAGAACGTTCAAAATTTAGTTGTTTTGCACGATTTTATTAACGAAATTTTGTTCGTTTCAATATTTACTTGTAGTTCTTATTACGCTTCACAAATTTACCACACAAATGCATGGGTGTAGACAAGGTATGGATCAAGTTTCTTGGAATTTTGAGAACGTTCAAAATTTAGTTGTTTTGCACGATTTTATTAAATAAAATTTGTTTTCCTTTCATTCCAACTAATAGTTGTTATTATGCGTAGCAAATTTACAACACAAATGCATGGATGTACAAATACGTATGGGTCAAATTTTGTGGAATACTGAGAACGTTGAAAATTTAGTTGTTATACACGGTTTTATTAAAGAAAGTTTATTTCCGTTTCATACTAACTTGCATTTATTATTACGCTTAGCAAATTTTCCACACTAATGCATTGGTCTAGACTTATATTTGAGTCAAGTTTCATGTAATATTGAGAACGTTCAAAATTTAGTTGTTTTGCACGGTTTCATCAACAAAAGTTTGTTTCGTATTCATACTAACTTGTAGTGATTATAACGCTTCACAAATTTACCACACAAATGCATGGGTCTAGACCAACGTTTGGGTCAAGTTTTTTAGAATTTTTAGAACGTTCAAAATTTAGCTGGTTTGCACGGTTTTATTAACGAAAGTTTGTTTTCCTTCATACTAACTTGTAGTTATTATTACGCTTCGGTAGTTTGCCACACAAATACATGGGTCTAGCCAACGTTTGGGTCAAGTTTTTTGGAATTTTGAGAACGTTCAAAATTTAGTTGTTTTGCATAGTTTAATTAAATATAGTTTGTTTCCATTTCATACCAACTGATAGTTAATTATTACGCTTAATAAATTTAAAACACAAATGCATGGGTCTAGACCTATGTATGGGTCTAATATCGTGGAATACTGAGAACGTTCAAAATTTAGTTGTTTTGCATAATTTTATTAAAGAATGTTTGTTTCCCTTTATATTAACTTGTAGTTATTATTACGTATAGCAAATTTACCATAAATGCATGGGTTTCGACCAACGTTTGGGTCAAATTTCTTGGAATTCTTAGAACGTTCAAAATTTAGTTGTTTTGTATGATTTTATTAAAGAAAGTTTGTTTCCCTTTCATAGTAATTTGTAGTGTTCTTATTACACTTAGCAAATGTTCCACATTAATGCATGGCTCTAGACTTATATTTAGGTCAAGTTTCTTGGAATTTTGATAACTTTCAAAATATAGTTGTTTTGCACGGTTTTATTTAAAGAAGTATATTTTGCTTACATACTAAATTGTAGTTATTATTAGGCTTAGGTAATTTATGATACAAATGCATGGGACTAGACCTACGTTTGGGTTAGATTTTGTCGAATTCTTCGAACGTTTCAAATTTAATTGTCTTGCACGGTTTATTTACAAAAGTTTGTTTTCCTTTCATAATAACTTGTAATTGTTATTACGCTTAGCAAATTTACCAAAAAATGTATAGGTCTAGAGCAACGTTTCGGTCAAGTTTCTTGGAATTTTTAGAACGTTCAAAATTTATCAATTTTGCACGGCTTTATTAAAGAAAGTTGTTTCCGTTTAATACGAACTAGTAATTATTATTACGCTTAGCAAATTTACAACACAAATGCATGGGTCTAGACCTACGTTTGGGTCAAGTATAGTGGAATTCTGAGAACGTTCAAAATTTAGTTGCTTTGCAGGGTTTTATTAAAATAAGTACGTTTCGCTTTCATACTAACTTGTAGTTATTATTACTCTTAGCAAATTTACCGAACAAATGCATGGCTCAAGACCTACGCTTGGGTCAAATTTCGTGGAATTTTGAGAACGTTCAAAATTTAGTTGTTTTGCACTGTTTTATTAACGAAAGTTTGTTTCGTTTTCATACTTACTTGTAGTTATTATTATTCTTCACAAATTACCACACAAATGCATGGGTGTAGACCAAGTTTGTGTCAAGTTTCTTGAAAATTTACCACACAAATTTATTAAATTAAGTATGTTTTGCTTTTATACTAACTTCTAGTTATTATTACTCTTAAAAATTTATCACACAAATGCATGGGTCTAGAACTATGTTTGGGTCAGGTTTCGTGGAATTTTGAGAACATTCAAAATTTAGTTGTTTCGCATGGTTTTATTAAAGAAAGTTTGTTTCGCTTTCATACTAACTTGTAGTTATTATTTCGCTTAGCAAATTTTCCACACTAATGCATAGTTCTAGACCTACATTTGGGTAAAGTTTCGTGGAATTCTGAGAACGTTCAAAATTTAGTTATTTTGCACGATTTTATTAAAGAATGTTTCATTCGCTTTCATACTAACCTGTAGTTATCATTACGCTTAATAAATTTAACATACAAAGCATGGATCCAGACCTACATTTGGGTCAAGTTTTGTGGAATTCTGAGAATGTTCAAACTATAGCTGTTTTGCACGATTTTATTAACAAATGCACGGGTATAGATCTACGTTTGGGTCAAGTTTCATGGAACACAGAAAACATTCAAAATTCAGTTGTTTTACACGGTTTTATTATTGAGTGTTTGTTTTCCTTTTCATACTAACTTGTAGTTATTATTACGAATACCAAATTTACGACAAAAGTGTTTGTGTTGAGACCTATGTTTGGGTCATGTTTCGTGAAATTCTGATAACGTTCAAAATTTTGTTGTTTTGCACGGTTTTATTAAAGAAAGTTTGTTTCCCTTTCATGCCAAGTTGTGGTTATTATTACGCTTAGCCAATTTACCAAACAAATGCATGGCTCGAGATCTACGTTTGAGTGAAGTTTTGTGTAATTCTGCGAGTGTTCAAAATTTAGTTGTTTTGCATGGTTTTATTTAGGAAAGTTTGTTTTCCTTTCATACTAACTTGTAGTTATTATTACGCATAGGAAATTTACCACACAAATGCATGGCTCTAGACCAATGTTTGTGTCAAGTTTCTTGATATGTTGATAACACTCAAAATTTAGCTGTTTTGCACGATTTTCTTAACTAAAGCTTGTTTTCCTTTCATACCAACTGGTAGTTATTATTACGCTTAGCAAAATTACAACACAAATTCATGGGTCTAGATCTACGTTTGGGAAAAGCTTCGTGTAATATTGAGAACGTTCAAAATTTAGTTGTTTTGCACGGTTTTATTAGAAAATATTTGTTTTCCTTTCATACTAACTTGTAGTTCTTATTACGCATACGAAATTCACAACACAAATGCATGGGTTGAGACCTATGTTTGGATCAAGTTTCGTGGAATTTTCAGAACGTTCAAAATTTAACTGTTTTGCACGGTTTTATTAAAGAAAGTGTGATTCACTTTCATACTAACGTGTAGTTATTTATTATGCTTAGAAAATTTACCACACAAATGCATGGGTCTATATCTACGTTTTGGTTAAGTTTCATGGAATTCTGAGAACGTACAAAATTTAGTTGTTTTGCACGGTTTTATTTTGATTCCCTTTCATACTAAATTGTAGTTATTATTACGCTTAGAAAATTTTCCACACTAATGCATAGGTGTAGACCTACGTTGGGTCAAGTTTCGTGGAATTATGAGAACGTTCAAAATATTGTTGTTTTGCACGATTTTATTAAAAAATGTTTCTTTCGCATTCATACTAACTTTAGTAAATTTAACATACAAATGCAAGAGTCTAGACCTACGTTTGGGTCAAGTTTCGTGGAATTCTTAGAATGTTCAAAATTTATCTGTTTTGCACGGTTTTATTAACGAAAGTTTATTTCCCTTTCATACCAACTGGTAGTTATTACACTTAACAAATTTACAACACAAATGCATGGGTATAGATCAACGTTTGGGTGAAGTTTCATGGAATACTGAGAAACGTTCAAAATTTAGTTGTTTTGCACGATTTTATTAAAGAATGTTTGTTTTCCTTTCATACTAACTCATAGTTATTATTACACTTTGCAAATTTACCACACAAATGCATGGGTCTAGACCTACGTTTGGGTCATGTTTCGTGGAATACTAAAAACGTTCAAAATTTAGTTGTTTTGCACGGTTTTATTAAAGAAAGTTTGTTTCGCTTTCATACTAACTCGTAGTTATTATTACGCTTAGCAAATTTTTCACACTAATGCATGGGTCCAGACCTACGTTTAGGTCAAGTTTCGTGCAATTCTGAAAACGTTGAAAACTTAGTTGTTTTGCACGATTTTATTAAAGAACGTTTCGTTACGCTTTCATACTAACTTGTAGTAATTATTACGCTTAGTGAATTTACTATACAAATGCATGGGTCTACACCTACGTTTGGGTCAAGTTTCGTGGAATGATGAGAATGTTCAAAATTTAGCTGTTTTGCACGGTTTTATTAACGAAAGTTTGCTTCCCTTTCATACCAACTACTAGTTATTATTACACTTAGCAAATTTATAGGACAAATGCATGGGTCTAGATCTACGTTTGGGTCATGTTTTGTGGAACACTGAGAAACTTCAAAATTTAGTTGTTTTACACGGTTTTATTAAAGAATGTTTGTTTTCCTTTTCATACTAACTTGTAGTTATTATTAAGCATAGCAAATTTGCGATAGAAATGCATGGTTGAGACCTATGTTTGGGTCAAGTTTCGTGGAATTCTAAGAACGTTCGAAATTTAGTTGTTTGCACGGTTTTATTTACGAAAGTTTGTTTTGCTTTCATACAAACTTGTAGTTATTATTATGCTCAAATTTACCATCCAAATACATGGGTGTAGACCACCGTTAGGGTCAAGTTTCTGGAAATTTTGATAACGTTGAAAATTTAGCTGTTTTGCACGGTTTTATTAAAGAAAGTTTGTTTCCGTTTCATATGAACTGGTAACTATTATTACGCTTAGCAAATTTACAACACAAATGCATGGGTCTAGACCTACGTTGTGTCAAATTCATGGAATACTGAGAATGCTCGAAATTTAGTTGTTTTGCACGGTTTTATTAAAGAAAATTTATTTCACTTTCATACTAACCTGTAGTTATTATTATGGTTATCAAATTTACCAGCATGGGTCTAGACCTATGTTTGGGTCAAAATTATGAGAACGTTCAAAATTTAGTTGCTTTCCACGGTTTTATTAAAAGAAGTACGTTTCGCATTCATACTAACTTTTAGTTATTATTACTCTTTAGCAAATTTACCACACAAATGCATGAGTCTAGAACTACGTTTGGGTCAAGTTTAATGGAATTCTGAAAACGTTCAAAATTTAGTTGTTTTGCACGGTTTTATTAAAGAAAGTTTGTTTCCCTTTCATACTAACTTGTAGTTATTATTACACTTAGCAAATTTTCCACACTAATGCATGGGTCTAGACTTATATTTGGGTCAATTTTTGTGGAATTTTGATAACGTTCAAAATTTAGTTGTTTTGCATGGTTTTATTAAAGAAAGTACGTTTCGCTTTCATACTAACTTTTAGTTACTATTACGCTTTGCAAATTTACCATACAAATACATGGGTCTAGACCTCCGTTTGGGTCAAGTTTCCTGGAATTCTTAGAACGTTCAAAATTTAGTTGTTTTGCACGGTTTATTAACGAAAGCTTGTTTCGTTTTCATACTAACTTGTAGTTATTATTATGCTTCACAAATTTACCACACAAATGCATGCGTCTAGACCAATGTTTGGGTCAAATTTTTTGGAATTTTGGGAACGTTCTAAATTTAGTTGTTTTGACGTTTTATTAAATGAAGTTTGTTTTCCTTTCGTACCAACTGGAAGTTGTTATTACACTTAGAAAATTTACAACACAAATACATGGATCTAGATCTACGTTTGGGTCAAGTTTCGTGGAATACTAAGAACGTTCAAAATTTAGTTGTTTTGCACGGTTTTATTACGCTCAGTAAATTTACCAAACAAATGCATGGATTAGACCAACGTTGGGGTCAAGTTTCGTGGAATTTTGAGAACGTTTAAAATTTAGCTATTTTCCACAGTTTTAACGAAATTTTGTTTCCAATTTATACTAACTTGTAGTTATTATTACGCTTAGAAAATTTACAACACAAATGCATGGGCCTAGACCAACGTATGGGTCATGTTATATGGAATACTGAGAGTGTTCAAAATTTAGTTGTTTTGCATGGTTTTATTAAAGAATGTTTGTTTACCTTTCATACTAACTTGTAGTTACTATTACACTAGCAAATTTACCACACAAATGCATGGGTATCGACCAACGTTTGTGTCAAGTTTCGTGGAATTCTGTGAACGTTCAAAATTTAGCTGTTTTGCACGCTTTTATGAAAAAAAGTTTGTTTCCCTTTCCTATAGTTATTATTACGCTTGAAAAATTTACCACACAAATTCATGGGACTAGACCTACGTTAGGGTCATGTTTAGTGGAATTTTGAAAACGTTCAAAATTTATCTGTTTTGCACGGTTTTTCTAAAAAAAGTTTGTTTTCTTTTCATACTAAACTGTAGTTATTATTACGCTTAGCAAATTTTACCACACAAATGCATGGGTCTAGACCATCGTTTGGTTCAAGTTTCCTGGAACTATGATAATGTTTAAAATTTGGTTCAAGGAATTTGTTTCGCTTTCATACTAACTAGTAGTTATTATTACTCTTAGCAAATTTACCAAACAAATGCATGGGTCGAGACCTATGTTTGGTCAAGTTTCGTGAAATTCTGAGAACGTTCAAAGTTCAGCTGTTTTGTACTATTTTATTAAAGGAAGTTTGATCGCCTTTCATACTTGTAGTTATTATTATGCTTAGTACATTTACCACACAAATTCATGGGTCTAGACCTACATTTCATACCAACTTGTGGTTATTAATATACTTATCAAATTTACCACACAAATGCATGGGTCTAGACCTACGTTTGGGTCATGTTTAGTGGAATTCTGAGAACGTTCAAAATTTAGCTATTTTACACGGTTTTATTAAAGAATGTTTGTTTCCCTTTCATACTAATCGGTTGTTATTATTACGCTTAGCATATTTTTACCTCAGAAATGCATGGGTCTAGACCTACATATACTTCAAGTTCATGGAATTCTGAAAACGTTCAAAATTTAGCTGTTTTGCACGATATTTATCAAAGGAAGTTTGTTTCCATTTCATACTAACTTGTAGTTATTATTACTTTTAGCAAATGGTCGAGACCAACGTTTGGGTCAAGTTTCGTGGAATTCTTAGAACGTTCAAAGTTTAGTTGTTTTACACGGTTTTATTAAAGAAAGTTTGCTTTCCTTTCATACTAACTTGTAGTTATTATTACGCTTTGCAAATTTAACACACAAATGCATAGGTTTAGACCTATGTTTGGGTCAAGTTTCGTGGAGTTCTGAAAACGTTCAAAATTTAGTTGGTTTGCACGATTTTTAGCAAAGGAAGTTTGTTTCCGTTTCATACTAACTTGTAGTTATTATTACTCTTAGCAAATATACCACCCAAATGCATGGGTCGAGACCTACGTTTGGGTCAAGTTTCGTGGAATTCTTAGAACGTTCAAAGAAAGTTTGTTTCCCTTTCACACTAACTTATCGTTATTATTACGCTTAGCAAATATTCCAGACAAATGCATGGGTCTAGTCCTACGTTTGTGTCAGGTTACGTGAAATTCTGAGAACGTTCTAAATTTAGTTGTTTTGCATGATTTTATAAAATAAAGTTGGTTTCCCTCTCATGCTAACCGGTAGTTATTATTACGTTTAGCAAATTTTTACCACACAAATGCATGGGTCTAGACCTACGTTTGGTTCAAGTTTCGTGGAATTCTGAGAAAGTTCAAAGTTTAGCATTTTGCGCGGTTTATTAAAGGAAGATTGTTTCCCTTTCATACTAACTTGTAGCTATTATTACGTTTAGCAAATTCACCTCACAAATGTATAGGTCTACACCTACGTTTGGGTCAAGTTTTTTTAAATTCTAAAAATATTCAAAATTTAGCTGTTTTGCACAGTTTTATTAAAGAAGCTTCCCTTTCATACTAACTTCTAGTTATTATTACGCTTTGCAAATTTACCAGACAAATGCATGGGCCTAGACCTATGTTTGGATCTAGTTTCGTGAAATTTTGCGAACGTTCAAAATTTAGCTGTTTTACACGATTTTCAGAAAGAAAGTTTGTTTCCCTTTCATACTAACATGTAGTTATTATTACGCTTAGAAAATTTACCACACAAATTCATGGGACTAGACCTACATTTGGGTCAAGTTTAGTGGAATTCTAAGAGTGTTCAAAATTTAGCTATTTTGCATGATTTTAATAAAGAAAGTTTGTTTCCTTTTCATACTAACCTGTAGTTCTTATTACGCATAGCAAATTTTTACCACATAAATGCATGGGTCTAGAGCTACATATGGGTCAAGTTTCGAGGAATTCTGCGAATTTTTAAAATTTAGTTGTTTTGCACAGTTTTATTAAAGAAAGTTTGTTTCTCTTCCATACTAACTTGTAGTTATTGTTACGCTTAGAAAATTTACCACACAAATGCATGGGTCTAGGCCGATGTTTGGGTCATGTTTAGTGGAATTTTGAAAACATTCAAAATTTAGTTGTTTTGCACGGTTTTATTAAAAAAAGTTTGTTTCCCTTTAATACAAACATGTAGACATTATTACATTTAGCAAATTTACCACACAAATTCATGGGTCTAGACCAACGTATGGGACAAGTTTTATGAAATTCTGAGAACGTTCAAAATTTAATTGTTTTGCACGGTTATATAAACAATGTTTGTTTCTCTTTCATACTAACGCATAGTTATTATTACACTTAACAAATTTTTCCACACAAATGCATGGGTCGAGACCTAGGTTTGGGTCATTTTTCGTGGAATTCTAGAATGTTCACAATTAAGTTGTTCTGCACGGTTTTATATAGAAAGTTTGTTTCCCTTTTATACTAACTTGTAGTTATTATTATACATAGCAAATTTAGCAGACAAATGCATGGGTCTAGACCTATGTTTGGATCAAGTTTCGTGAAATTCTGAGATCATTCAAAATTCAACTGTTTAGCACGGTTTTATTAAAAAAGTTTCGTTCTATTTCATATTAACCTGTAATTATTATTATGCTAAGAAAATTTACCAAACAAATGCAGGGATCTAGACCTACGTCTGGGTCATCTTTAGTGGAATTTTGAGAACGTTCGAAATTTAGTTGTTTTACACGGTTTTATTAAAGAATGTTTGTTTTCTTTTGATACTAACTTATAGTTCTTATTACGCTTAGCAAATTTGTACAACACAAATGCATGGGTCTAGACTAACGTTTTGTTTAAGTTTTGTGGAATTCTTATAGTGGTCAAAATTTAGCTGTTTTGCGCGGTATTATCAAAGGAAGCTTGTTTCTCTTTCATACTAACTTGTAGTTATTATTACGCTTATCAAATTTACCACACAAATGCATGGGTCTAGACCTACGTTTGTGTCATGTTCTGTGAAATTCTGAAAACGTTCAAATTTTAGCTATTTTACATGGTTTTATCATAGGAAGTTTGTTTTCCTTCCATACCAACTTGTAGTTATTATTACGCTTAGCAAATTTACCACATAAATGCTTGGGTCTAGACCTACGTTTGGGTCAAGTTTCGTGAAATTCTGAGAACGTTCAAAATTTAGCTGTTTTGCATTGTCTTATTAAAGAAAGTTTGTTTCCCTTTCAGACTAACTTGTAGTTAGTATTATGCTTAAGAAATTTACCAGACAAATGCATGGGTCTAGACCGATGTCTGGGTCAAGTTCCTTGAAATTTTGAGAACATTCAAATTTAGCTATTTAGCACGGTTTTATTAAAGAAAGTTTGTTTCGCTTTCATAGTAACCTCTAGTTATTATTACGCTAAGAAAATTTACCACACAAATGCATTGATCTAGACCTATGTTTGGGTCCTGTTTAGTGCAATTCTAAAAACGTTCAAATTTAGTAGTTTTGCATGGATTTATTAAAGAAAGTTTGTTTTCTTTTCATACTAACCTGTAGTTATTATAACGCTTAGCGAACTTTACCAGACAAATGCATGGGTCTAGACCAATGTTTGGTTCAAGTTTCCTAAAATTCTGATAACATTCAAAATTTATCTGTTTTGCACGGTTTTATCAAAGAAAGTTTGTTTTCCTTTCATACTAACTTGTTGTTATTATTACGCTTAGCAAATTTACCATACAAAATGCATGGGTTGAGACCTACGTTTGGGTCATGTTTCGTGGAATTTTGAGAACGTTAAGTATTTGTTTTCCTTTCATACTAACCTGTAGTTGTTGTTATGCTTAACAAATTAACCACACAAATGCATGGGTCGAGATCTACATTTGGGACAAGTTTCGTAGAATTCTGAGAACGTTCAAAATTTTGTTGTTTTACACAATTTTATCAAAGGAAGTTTGTTTTCCTTTCATACCAACATGTAGTTATAATTACGCTTAGCAAAATTACCACACAAATGCATGGGTCTAGACCTACGTTTCGGTCAAGTTTCGTGAAATTCTGAAAACGTTCAAAATTTAGCTGTTTCGCATGGTTTGATCGAATGAAGTTTGTTTTTCTTTCATACCAACTTGTAGCTTTTTTTTATGTAAATGTAAATTTCATTATGTAAAGAATGGTACAGTACAACAATGTGGTTTTTAGATGGTTCCTCCCTCGACAGCCCAAGGGATACACCAATGTTCCCTCGGCTGAATTTGCATCGGAAGAATAAATGTGAATGGAATTCCGTAATTCCCTCGTCGCTTAACGTACAAGCCCCTAAGTGGGATAGCCAAGGTTTGTCCGTAGTGGGTAGCTTGCCAAGAATTGCGAGCCACAAAATGAACAAGTGACGAGGGATCTTCAGAGGACCCGAAAGTAGTGAAGACCAACCTACTTTCGGCCTTAGGGGATCAATTAACTGATAGAGGATCTGTGTTTTGGATTGTCCCTTGTCACATTTTCAAACAACTCGATTCTCTCTTCCATAAATATGCGGTAGAGTATGAGTAATCTCCAAACATTCAAAATCCGTGATGGGGGGCCATTGCCATTCTCCTCCTGAAATCAGCAAGATGGCCTGGGCCCTATGGGAACCGCTCAATAAATGGTCCAAGATGGTGCCATGGGTCCTGCCAATAATAAAAACTCTCTCCGTTACCAATCGGGTATTCCATAATAGAGCGGAGATAAGGCCAGAGTCTCAACATATTCCGCCATCCCCAAGAACTACCATGTTCCCGTATAGTCCAGACCAATGCGTCCCGTAAACGGCCATGATATAGCCATTGCACCCAAATGGAGGTCCTATCACACCTGATAATATCATAAAGTTTCTTGTTCATTAGTGCACGATTCAAGGTAGTAATGTCCTTGAACCCAAGTCCCCCCTCATCCACCAGTCAACACACATCATTCCATGCTACCTTTGTGTAGCCACTATTCGTTGTCCCCTTCCAGAGGAACTTTCTAAGTCTCTTCTCAATTTCATTAATAACCTTCTTCGGTTTATAAAACCATAAGCCCAGTATAAGCTCAATGTTGAAAGTACTGATTTGATAATCTGTACTCTCCCATCATAACAAGATACCTTCCTAATCAGAGATACGTGCATCTATTTATGATAAAAGTGGTTGGCAGTCAGCAGTAGACAGTCTAGAAGAGATAAGAAGTAGACCCAGGTACCTCATAGGGAGCTTCCCCTCCTGGAATCCCAAAATCACCAACATCTGTTCTTTCCATTCTTGAGTGGACCAGGAGATAATTAAGTGGCTCTTTTGTACGTTGAGCCAGAGGCTCGAAAACTCTGCAAATCCTGTGAGAATGTAATGCATAGTTGGTTTGCTTCCTCAACAGTAAGGATGTGCCTCGCCCATGATCTCAGAAAACGAACATCCACCGTCGACCGTTTTGTCTGTCAGAGTTCACTAATTGTTGGGCCTCATCAAGAAATCCTTTGCCTTTTGGACATTCAGTGTCAAATCCCCCTTATTCCTCCATTGTAGTCGGAAGACCGGTTTAAGAGAAAGTTCAAAATTTAGATGTTTTGCACGGTGTTATCAAAGAAAATTTGTTTCCCATTCTAACTAACTTGCAATTATTATTACGCTTAGCAAATTTACCACACAAATGCTTGGGTCTAGACCTACGTTTGGGCCAAGTTTTGTGGAACTTTGAGAAAACATTCATAATTTTGCTGTTTTGCATGGTTTTATTAAAGAAAGTTTGTTTCTCTTTCATACTCACATGTAGTTATTATTACGGTTAGCAAATTTACCGTACAAATGTATGTGTCTAGACTTACGTTTGGGTCAAGTACCGTGGGATTGTGAGAATGCTCAAAATTTAGCTGTTTTGCACGATTTTAATAAATAAAGTTTTCTTAGCTTTTATACTAACTTGTAGTTATTATTACATTTAATAAATTTAGCACACAAAATGCATGGGTGTAGACCTACGTTTGGGTAAAGTTTCATGGAACTTTGAGAAAACTTTCTAAATTTTACTATTTTGCACGGTTTTATTATTGAAAGTCTGTTTCCTTTTAATACTAACATGTAGTTATTATTACGCTTAGCTAATTTACCACACAAATGCATGGGTCTAAACCTATGTTTGCGTCCAGTTTCATGAAATTTTGGGAACGTTCAAAATTTAGCTGTTTTGCACGGTTTTATTGAAGAAAGATCATTTTCCTTTCATAGCACCTTAATGTTATTATTACGCTTAACAAATTTACCGTACAAATGCATAGGTCTAGATTTACATATGGGTCAAGTTCATGGAATTATGAGAACAAAGTTTAGATGCTTCTCACCGTCTTATTAAAGAAAGTTTGTTTCCCTTTCTTACTAACCTGCAGTTATTATTACGCTTAACAATTTTACCACACAATTGCATGGGTCTAGACCTGTGTTTGCGTCCAGTTTCGTGGAATTTTGCGAAAACGTTCAAAATTTAACTATTTTGCATGGTTTTACTAAAGAACATTTGTTTTTCTTTCATACTAACTTATAGTTATTATTAAGTTTAACAAATTTACTACACAAATGCATAGGTCTAGACCTACGTTTGGGTCATGTTTTGTGGAATTCTGAGAACGTTCAAAATTTAGATGTTTTGCACGGTATTATTAAAGAAAGTTTGTTTCCCTTTCTTACTAACATCCATTTATTATTACGCTTAGCAAATTTAACACACAAATACATGGGTCTAGACTTACATTTGGGTGAAGTTTCGTGGAATTGTGAGAATGTTCAAAATTAAGTCATTTTGCACGATTTCAGTACATAAAGTTTGTTTCTCTTTCATACTAACTTATAGTTAGTATTACGCTTTACAAATTAACACACAAATGCATGGGTCTAGACCAATGTTTGGGTCAAGTTTCGTGGAATTCTTAGAAAGTTCCAAATTTAGTAGTTTCGCACGATTTTATTAAAGAATGTTTGTTTTCCTTTCATACTAACATGTATTTAATAATACGCAGAACAAATTTACAAGACAAATTAATGGGTCTAGACCTATGTTTGGGTCCAGTTTTGTGAAATTCTGGGAAACTTCAAAATTTAGCTGTTATAAACGGTTTTATTAAAGAAAGTTTGTTTTTCTTTCATACTAACTTATAGTTATTATTACGCTTAACAAATTTACAACACAAATGCATAGGTCTAGACCAACGTTTGAGTCCAGTTTCGTGGAATTCTGAGGACGTTCAAAATTTAGATGTTTTGCACGGTGTTATTAAAGAAAGTTTGTTTCCCTTCTAACTAACTTGTAGTTATTATTACGCTTAGAAAATTTACCACATAAATGAATTGGTCTACACCTACGTTTGTGTCAAGTTTCGTGGAACTTTGAGAAAACTTTCATAATTTTGCTTTTTTGCACGGTTTTATTAAAGAAAGTTTGTTTCTCTTTCATACTAACATGTAGTTATTATTGCACGTTTACGAAATTTACCATACAAATGCATATGTCTAGACCTACGTTTGAGTCAAGTTTTGTGGAATTCTGAGAACGTTCAAAATTTAGATGTTTTGGACGGTGTTATTAAAGAAGGTTTGTTTCCCTTTCTTGCTAACTTGCAGATATTATTACGCTTAGCAAATTTACCACACAAATGCATGGGTCTAATCCTACATTTGGGTCAAGGTTCGTGGAATTGTGAGAATGTTCAAAATTAAGTCGTTTTACACGGTTTCATCACATAAAGGTTGTTTTCCTTTCATACTAACTTGTAGTTAGTATTATGTTTTACAAATTTATGAAAGAAATGCATGGGTTTAGATCAACGTTTGGGTCAAGTTTCGTGGAATTCTGAGAACGTTCCAAATTTAGTAGTTTCGCATGGTTTTATTAAAGAATGTTTGTTTTCTTTTCATACTAACATGTCGTCATTATTACACAGAACAAATTTACCTCAGAAAGCCATGGGTCTAGACCTATGTTTGGGTCCAGTTTCGTGGAATTCTGAGAAACATCAAAATTTAGCTGTTTCGCAGGGTTTTATTAAAGAAATTTTGTTTTTCTTCCATACTAACTTATAGTTATTATTACGCTTAACAAATTTACCACACAAATGCATAGGTCTAGACCAACGTTTGGGTCAAGTCTCGTGGAATTATGAGAACGTTCAAAATTTAGATGTTTTGCACGGTGTTATCAAAGAAAATTTGTTTCCCTTTCTAACTAACTTGCAATTATTATTACGCTTAGCAAATTTACCACACAAATGCTTGGGTCTAGACCTACGTTTGGGCCATGTTTTGTGGAACTTTGAGAAAACATTCATAATTTTGCTGTTTTGCATGGTTTTATTAAAGAAAGTTTGTTTCTCTTTAATACTCACATGTAGTTATTATTACGGTTAGCAAATTTACCATACAAATGTATGTGTCTAGACTTACGTTTGGGTCAAGTTCCGTGGGATTGTGAGAATGCTCAAAATTTAGCTGTTTTGCACGATTTTAATAAATAAAGTTTTCTTAGCTTTTATACTAACTTGTAGTTATTATTACATTTAATAAATTTAGCACACAAAATGCATGGGTGTAGACCAACGTTTGGGTGAAGTTTCATGGAACTTTGAGAAAACTTTCTAAATTTTACTATTTTGCACGGTTTTATTATTGAAAGTCTGTTTCCTTTTAATACTAACATGTAGTTATTATTACGCTTAGCTAATTTACCACACAAATGCATGGGTCTAAACCTATGTTTGCGTCCAGTTTCATGAAATTTTGGGAACGTTCAAAATTTAGCTGTTTTGCAAGGTTTTATTGAAGAAAGTTCATTTTCCTTTCACAGTACCTTAATGTTATTATTACGCTTAACAAATTTACCATACAAATGCATAGGTCTAGATTTACATTTGGGTCAAGTTTCATGGAATTATGAGAACAAAGTTTAGATGCTTCTCACCGTCTTATTAAACAAAGTTTGTTTCCCTTTCTTACTAACCTGCAGTTATTATTACGCTTAACAATTTTACCGCACAATTGCATGGGTCTAGACCTATGTTTGCGTCCAGGTTCGTGGAATTTTGGGAAAACGTTCAAAATTTAACTGTTTTGCATGGTTTTACTAAAGAACATATGTTTTTCTTTCATACTAACTTATAGTTATTATTAAGTTTAACAAATTTACTACACAAATGCATACGTTTGGGTCATGTTTTGTGGAATTCTGAGAACGTTGAAAGTTTAGATGTTTTGCACGGTATTATTAAAGAAAGTTTGTATCCCTTTCTTACTAACATCCATTTATTATTACGCTTAGCAAATTTAACACACAAATGCATGGGTCTAGACTTACATTTGGGTGAAGTTTCGTGGAATTGTGAGAATGTTCAAAATTAAGTCGTTTTGCACGATTTCAGTACATAAAGTTTGTTTCTCTTTCATACTAACTTATAGTTAGTATTACGCTTTACAAATTAACACACAAATGCATGGGTCTAGACCAACGTTTGGGTCCAGTTTCGTGGAATTCTGAGGACGTTCAAAATTTAGATGTTTTGCACGGTGTTATTAATGAAAGTTTGTTTCCCTTCTAACTAACTTGTAGTTATTATTACGCTTAGCAAATTTACCACACAAATGAATTGGTCTACACCTACGTTTGTGTCAAGTTTCGTGCAACTTTGAGAAAACTTTCATAATTTTGCTTTTTTGCACGGTTTTATTAAAGAAAGTTTGTTTCGCTTTCATACTAACATGTAGTTATTATTGCACGTTTAACAAATTTACCATACAAATGCATAGGTCTAGACCTACGTTTGAGTCATGTTTTGTGGAATTCTGAGAACGTTCAAAATTTAGATGTTTTGGACGGTGTTATTAAAGAAGGTTTGTTTCCCTTTCTTGCTAACTTGCAGATATTATTACGCTTAGCAAATTTACCACACAAATGCATGGGTCTAGACCTACATTTGGGTCAAGGTTCGTGGAATTGTGAGAATGTACAAAATTAAGTCGTTTTACACGGTTTCATCACATAAAGGTTGTTTCCCTTTCATACTAACTTGTAGTTAGTATTATGCTTTACAAATTTACGACACAAATGCATGGGTCTAGACCAACGTTTGGGTCAAGTTTCGTGGAATTCTGAGAACGTTCGAAATTTAGTAGTTTCTCATGGTTTTATTAAAGAATGTTTGTTTTCCTTTCATACTAACATGTCGTCATTATTACACTGAACAAATATACCTCAGAAAGCCATGGGTCTAGACCTATGTTTGGGTCCAGTTTCGTGAAATTCTGGGAAACATCAAAATTTAGCTGTTTCGCACGGTTTTATTAAAGAAATTTTGTTTTTCTTCCATTCTAACTTATAGTTATTATTACGCTTAACAAATTTACCACACAAATGCATAGGTCTAGACCAATGTTTGGGTCAAGTCTCGTGCAATTATGAAAACGTTCAAAACTTAGATGTTTTGCACGGTGTTATCAAAGAAAATTTGTTTCCCTTTCTAACTAACTTGCAATTATTATTACGCTTAGCAAATTTACCACACAAATGCTTGGGTCTAGACCTACGTTTGGACCAAGTTTTGTGGAACTTTGAGAAAACTTTCATAATTTTGCTGTTTTGCATGGTTTTATTAAAGAAAGTTTGTTTCTCTTTCATACTCACATGTAGTTATTATTACGCTTAGCAAATTTACCACACAAATGCTTGGGTCTAGACCTACGTTTGGGCCAAGTTTTGTGGAACTTTGAGAAAACATTCATAATTTTGCTGTTTTGCATGGTTTTATTAAAGAAAGTTTGTTTCTCTTTCATACTCACATGTAGTTATTATTACGGTTAGCAAATTTACCGTACAAATGTATGTGTCTAGACTTACGTTTGGGTCAAGTTCCGTGGGATTGTGAGAATGTTCAAAATTTAGCAGTTTTGCACGATTTTAATAAATAAAGTTTTCTTAGCTTTTTTACTAACTTGTAGTTATTATTACATTTAATAAATTTAGCACACAAAATGCATGGGTGTAGACCTACGTTTGGGTGAAGTTTCATGGAACTTTGAGAAAACTTTCTAAATTTTACTATTTTGCACGGTTTTATTATTGAAAGTCTGTTTCCTTTTAATACTAACATGTAGTTATTATTACGCTTAGCTAATTTACCACACAAATGCATGGGTCTAAACCTATGTTTGGGTCCAGTTTCATGAAATTTTGGGAACGTTCAAAATTTAGCTGTTTTGCACGGTTTTATTGAAGAAAGTTCATTTTCCTTTCACAGTACCTTAATGTTATTATTATGCTTAACAAATTTACGTTTGTGTCAAGTTTGTGTCAAGTTTGTGTCAAGTCTACACCTACGTTTGTGTCAAGTTTCGTGGAACTTTGAAAAAACTTTCATAATTTTGCTTTTTTGCATGGTTTTATTAAAGAAAATTTGTTTCTCTTTCATACTAACATGTAGTTATTATTGCACGTTTAACAAATTTACCATACAAATGCATAAGTCTAGACCTACGTTTGAGTCAAGTTTTGTGGAATTCTGAGAACGTTCAAAATTTAGACGTTTTGGACGGTGTTATTAAAGAAGGTTTGTTTCCCTTTCTTGCTAACTTGCAGATATTATTACGCTTAGCAAATTTACCACACAAATGCATGGGTCTAGACATACATTTGGGTCAAGGTTCGTGGAATTGTGAGAATGTTCAAAATTAAGTCGTTTTACACGGTTTCATCGCATAAAGGTTGTTTCCCTTTCATACTAACTTGTAGTTAGTATTATGCTTTACAAATTTACGACACAAATGCATGGGTCTAGACCAACGTTTGGGTCAAGTTTCGTGGAATTCTGAGAACGTTCAAAATTTAGCCTTATGTTTGGTTTCGGTTTTGGGCCATCTCAAAACAGAAGCATTGTTTGCCATTGCTTGTTTTGCCATGTTTTTGTCTTGTTTCTAAGTATTTGATTTTTAAATACAAATATATTTTATTTTAACCACTTAATATTTTATACGTAATATTTTCTACATCATTGGAATAATTAAAAATTTTAAAAAATATAAAATAATATAATTATTCTACGCGGTTAATTCATATATTCCATTATTTGAATAATGTATTTAAATTTATCACCTCGAATAGAACAACTAACAAAAAATATTGTTAATCCATTATTAGAGTGCATTTAATTATTTTTAAAAGTGTATTTACATAAATTATTATTTTTTATTTCCAATCATATATAATTAGGAAATAATATTTATTTTAATCCACTCACAACTAAATAAATTATATATATTTTTATATATATATAAATATATATAAAAGAGACATGATTTGACAATGAAAAGTATTTTTTCTCTCCCCACTACCCAACATCAAACATAACATACTTATTTTATATTATCTCCCAAAACAAATCCAAACATACACACTATCTCTAACTTATTTTTATTTATCTTTATTTTTCTCTCTCTATCTCCACAAAATACCCACAAACAAGGTAAAAACAAAACCAAACATAATGTAGATGTTTTGCACGGTGTTATTAAAAAAAGTTTGTTTGCCTTTCTAACTAACTTGCAGTTATTATTACGCTTAGCAAATTTACCACACAAATGCATAGGTCTATGCCAACGTTTGGGTCAAGTTTCGTGGAATTCTGATAACGTTCAAAATTTAGATGTTTTGCACGGTGTTATTAAAGAAAATTTGTTTCCATTTCTAACTAACTTGCAATTATTATTACGCATAGCAAATTTACCACACAAATGCTTGGGTCTAAACCTACGTTTGGGCCAAGTGTTGTGGAACTTTGAGAAAACTTTCATAATTTTGCTGTTTTGCACGATTTTATTAAAGAAAGTTTGTTTCTCTTTCATACTCACATGTAGTTATTATTACGCTTAGCAAATTTACCATACAAATGTATGTGTCTAGACTTACGTTTGGGTCAAGTTCCGTGGGATTGTGAGAATGCTCAAAGTTTAGCTGTTTTGCACGATTTTAATAAATAAAGTTTTCTTACCTTTCATACTAACTTGTAATTATTATTACATTTAATAAATTTAGCACACAAAATGCATGGGTTTAAACCTACGTTTGGGTGAAGTTTCATGGAACTTTGAGAAAACATTCTATGTTTTACTCTTTTGCACGGTTTTATTATGGAAAATCTGTTTTCCTTTCATAGTAACATGTAGTTATTATTACGCTTAGCTACTTACCACACAAATGCATGGGTCTAGACCTATGTTTGGGTCCAGTTTCATGGAATTTTGGAACGTTCAAAATTTAGCTGTTTTGCACGGTTTTATTGAAAAAAGTTTGTTTTCCTTTCATATTACCTTATTGTTATTATTACGCTTAACAAATTTACCACACTAATGCATAGGTCTAGATTTACATTTGGGTCATGTTTCATGGAATTATGAGAACAAAGTTTAGATGTTTTGCTCGGTGTTATTAAAGAAAGTTTGTTTCCCTTTCTTACTAATCTCCAGTTATTATTACACTTAACAATTTTACCACACAATTGCATGGGTCTAGACCTATGTTTGCGTCCAGTTTCGTGGAATTTTGGGAAAACGTTCAAAATTTAACTGTTTTGCATTGTTTTATTAAAGAACATTTATTTTTCTTTCATACTAACTTATAGTTATTATTACGTTTAACAAATTTACCACACAAATGCATAGGTCTAGACCTACATTTGGGTCATGTTTTGTGGAATTCTGAGAAACATGCAAAATTTAGATGTTTTGCACGGTATTATTTAAGAAAGTTTGTTTCCCTTTCTTACTAACTTCCAGTTGTTATTACGCTTATGTAATTTACCACACAAATGCATGGGTCTAGACCTCAATTTGGGTCATGTTTCGTGGAATTGTGAGAATGTTCAAAATTAAGTCGTTTTGCACGATTTCCTTACGTAAAGTTTGTTTCTCTTTCATACTAACTTGAAGTTAGTATTACGCTTTACAAATTTACCACACAAATGCATGGGTCTAGACCAACGTTTGGATCAAGTTTCGTGGAATTCTTAGAACGCTCTAAATTTAGTAGTTTCACACGGTTTTATTAAAAAATGTTTGTTTTCCTTTCATATACTAACATGTTGTTATTAATACATAGAACAAATTTACAACACAAATTCATGGGTCTAGACCTATGTTTGGGTCCAGTTTCGTGGAATTCTGGGAAACATCAAAATTTAGCTGTTTTGCATGGTTTTATTAAAGAAAGTTTATTTTTCTTTCATGCTAACTTATAGTTATTATTACGCTTAACAAATTTATCACACAAATGCATAGGTCTAGACCAACGTTTGGGTCAAGTTTCGTGGAATTCTGAGAACGTTCAAAATTTAGATGTTTTGCACGGTGTTATTAAAGAAAGTTTGTTTCCCTTTCTAACTAACTTGTAGTTACTATTACGCATAGCAAATTTACCACACAAATTCATGGGTCTAGACCTACGTTTGGGCCACGTTTTGTGGAACTTTGAAAAAACTTTCATAATTTTGCTATTTTGCACGGTTTTATTAAACAAAGTTTGTTTCTCTTTCATACTCACATGTAGTTATTATTATGCTTAGCAAATTTACCACACAAATGTATGTTTAGGTCAAGTTCCGTGGGATTGTGAGAATGCCCAAAATTTAGCTGTTTTGCATGATTTTAATAAATATAGTTTTCTTACCTTTCATACTAACTTGTTGTTATTATTACGTTTAACAAATTTAGCATACAAAATGCGTGGTTCTAGACCTACGTTTGGGTGAAGTTTCATGGAACTTTGAGAAAACTTTCTAAATTTTACAATTTTGCAGGGTGTTATTAAAGAAAGTTTGTTTCACTTTCTTACTAACTTGTACTTATTATTACGCTTAGCAAATTTTTCCACACAAATGCATGGGTCTAGACCTACGTTTGGGTCAAGTTTTGTGGAATTTTGGGAACGTTCAAAATTTAGCTGTTTTGCATGGTTTTATTAAAGAAAGTTTGTTTTCTTTTCATACTACCTTATAGTTATTAATACACTTAACAAATTTACCACACAAATGCATACGTGTAGGTTTCCGTTCGGGTCAAGTTTCGTGTAATTCTGAGAACATTCAAAATTTAGATGTTTTGCACGGTGTTATTAAAAAAAATGTTTGTTTACCTTTCTTACAAATTTACAATTATTATTACGCTTAGCAAATTTACCACCCAAATGCATGGGTCTAGAACTACGTTGGGTCAAGTTTTGTGGAACTTTAAGAAGACTTTCATAATTTAGATGTTTTGTACGGTTTTATTAAAGAAAGGTTGTTTCTCTTTCATACTAACATATAGTTATTATTACGCTTAGCAAATTTACCACACAAACAGATGGGTCTAGACTTACGTTTGGGTCAAGTTCTGTGGAATTGTGAGAATATTCAAAATTTAGCTGTTTTGCACGATTTTATTAAATAAAGTTCGTTTCCCTTTTACACTAACTTGTAGTTATTATTACGCTTAACAAATATGACATACAAATGCATGGGTCTAGACCAACATTTGGGTCAAGTTTCGTGGAATGCTGAGAACGTTCACATTTAGTTGATTGGCGCAGTTTTATAGAAGAAAGTTTGCTTCAGTTTCATACTAACATGTAGTTATTATTACACTTAGCAAATTTAACACACAAATTCATGGGTCTAGACCAATGTTTGGGTCCAGTTTCGTGCAATTTTGGGAACGTTCAAAATTTAGCTGTTTTGCACGGTTTTATTAAAGAAAGCTTGTTTTCCTTCCAAACTAACTTATGGTTATTATTACGCTTAACAAATTTCCCACACAAATGCATAGGTCTAGACGTATGTTTGGGTCAAGCTTCATGAAATTGTGAAAAGGTTCAAAATTTAGTTGTTTTGCACGGTTTGTTAAAGAAAGTTTATTTTCCTTTTATACTAACTTGCAGTTATTATTATGCATAGCAAATTTTGCACACAAATGCATGGGTCTAGACCTACGTCTGGGTAAAGTTTCGTGGAACTTTGAGAAATTTTTGAAAATTTTGTTGTTTTGCACGATTTTATTAATGGAACTTTGTTTCCTTTTCATACTAACATGTAGTTATTATTATGCTTAGCAAATTTACCACACAAATGCATGGGTCTAGACATATGTTTGGGTCCAGTTTCGTGGAATTTTGGAACGCTGAAAATTTAGTTGCTTTGCACGATTTTATTATATAAAGTTTGTTTTCCTTTCATATTAACTTATAGTTATTATTACGCTTAACAAATTTACCACACAAATGCATAGGTCTAGACCTATGTTTGGGTCATGTTTTATTCAATTTTGAGAACGTTCAAAATTTAGTTGTTTTGCATGGTGTTATTAAAAAAAGTTTGTTTCCCTTTCTTTCTAACTTGCAGTTATTATTACGCTTAGCGAATTTACCACACGAATGCATGGGTAGACCTACGTTTGGTTCAAGTTTCGTGGAAGTTTGAGAAAACTTTCATACTTTTGGTGTTTTGCACGGTTTTATTAAAAAAAGATTGTTTCTCTTTCATACTAAAATGTAGTTATTATTACGCTTAGCAAATTTACCGCATAAATGCATGGGTTTAGACCAACGTTTGGGTCAAGTTTCGTGCAATTCTAAGAACGTTCAATATTTAGTTGTTTGGCACGGTTTATTAAAGCAAGTTTATTTTCGTTTTATGCTAACTTGTAGTTACTATTACGCTTAGCAAATTTACAACACAAATGCATGCATCTAGACCTACGTTTGGGTTAAGTTTCGTGTAATTTTGAAAAAGTTCCAAATTTAACTGTTAAGCACGATTTTTTAAAGCAAGTTTTTTTCCCTTTCATCCTCTTGTAATTACTATTACGCTTAGAAAATCTACCACACAAATGCATGGGTCTAAACCTACGTTTAGGTAAAGTTTTGTGAAATTTTGAGAACGTTCACAATTTAGCTGTTTTGCTCGATTTTTTAAAGCAAGATTCTTTCCCTTTCATACAAACTTGTGATTATTATTACGCTTAGCAAATTTACCACACAAATGTATAGGTCTATACCTACGTTTGGGTTATGTTTGGAACTTAAAGAAATTATTCAAAATTTTGCTGTTTTGCACGGTTTATTAAAGAAAGTTTGTTTCCCTATCATACTAACATCTTGTTATTATTACGCTTATAAAATTACCACACAAATCATGGGTCAGCCTTACATTTGGGAAAAATTCCGTGGAATTGTGAGAATGTTAAACATTTAACTGTTTTGTACGATTTTGTTAAATAAAGTTTGTTTCCCTTTCATACTAACTTGTAGTTATTATTACGCTTAACAAATTTACCACATAAATGCATGGGTCTAGACCAATATTTGGGTCAAGTCTTGTGGAATTCTGAGAACGTCAACTTTTAGTTGTTTGACACGATTTTATTAAAGAAGTTTTGTTTCTCTTTCATACTAACATTTAGTTATTATTACACTTAGCAAATTTACCACATAAATGCATGGGTCTAGACCTATATTTGGGTCCAGTTTCGTGAAATTTTAGAACGTTCAAAATTTAGCTGTTTGCACGGTTTTATTAAAGAAAGTTTGTTTTTCTTTCATACTAACTTATACTTATTATTATGCTCAATAAATTTACCACACAAATGCTTTGGTCTAGGCCTAGGTTTGGGTCAAGTTTTGTGGAATTCTGAGATGTTTAAAATTTAGATGTTTTGCACTGTGTATTAAAGAAAGTTTGTTTCCCTTTCTTACTAACTTGCAGTTATTCTTATGCTTAGATTATGTACCACAGAAATACATGGGTCTAGACCAACGTTTGGGTCAAGTTTCGTTGAATTTTGGGAACGTTCAAACTTTAGCTATTTTGCACGATTTTAATAAAGAAAGTTTATTTTCCTTTCATACTAACTCATAGTTATTATTACGCTTAACAATTTTAACAATTTCATACTAATCTACATTTTGGTCAAGTTTTTTGGAATTCTGAGAACGTTCAAAATTTAGATATTTTGCACGGTGTTATTAAATAAAGTTTGTTTCCCTTTCTTACTAACTTGCAGTGATTATTACGCTTAGCAAATTTACCACACAAATGCATTGGTCTAGACCTACGTTTGGGTCATGTTTCGTGGAACTTTGAGAAAACTTTCACAATTTTGCTGTTTTGCACGATTTTATAAAAGAAAGTTTGTTTCTCTTTTATACTAACATGTAGTTATTATTACGCTTCGCATATTTACCACACAAATGCATGGGTCTAGACTTTCGTGTGGGTCAAATTTCGTGGAATTGTGAGAAAGTTCAAAATTAAGTTGTTTTGCACGATTTTATTAAATAATGTTTGTTTCCATTTCTTACTAACTTGTAGTTATTACAATGCGTTACAAATTTACCACACAAATGCATAGGTCTAGACGTACGTTTGGGTTAGGTTTTGTGGAATTGTGAGAACGTTCAAAATTTAGCTGTTTTGCACGGTTTATTAAAGAAATTTTATTTTCCTTCCATACTAACTTGCAGTTATTATTACGCTTCTCGGATTTAGCATACAAATGCATGGGTTTAGACCTACGTTTTGGTGAAGTTTCGTGGAACTTTGAGAAAACTATCAAAATTTTATTGTTTTGCACGGTTATATTAATGAAAGTTTGTTTTCCTTACATACTAATATGTAGTTATTAATACGGTTAGCAAATCCATGGGTCTAGATTTACGTTTGGGTCAAGTTCCGTGGAATTGTGACAATGTTCAAAATTTAGCTGTTTTGCACAATTTTATTAATTAAAGTTTGTTTCCCTTTCTTAATAACTTGTAGGTATTATTACGCTCAGCAAATTTACCACACAAATGCATGGATTTAGAACTATGTTTGGGTCAAGTTTTGTGAAACTTTGAGACAACTTTCATAATTTTGCTGTTTTGAACGGTCTTATTAAATGAAGTTTGTTTCTCTTTCATACTAACATGTAGTTATTATTACGCTTAGAAAATTTACCATACAAATGTATGGGTTTAGGCCAACGTTTGGGTCAAGTTTCGTGCAATTCTGATAACGTTCAAAATTTAGTTGGCACGGTTTTATTAAAGAAAGTTTGTTACCCTCTGATACTAATTTGTAGTTATTATTACCCTTAACAAATTTACCACACAAATGCATGAGTCTAGACCAACGTTTGGGTCGAGTTTCGTGGAATTCTGAGAACGTTCAAAATTTAGTTGTTTTTGTACGGTTTTATTAAAGAAAGTTTGCATCCCTTTCATACTAACATGTAGTTATATATTACGCTTAGAAAATCTACCACGCAAATGTATGGATCTAGACTTACGTTTGGGTCAATTACCGTGGAATTGGAAGAATGTTCACAATTTAGATGTTTTGCATGATTTTATTAAATAAAATTTGTCTTCCTTTCATTCTAACTTGTAATAATTATTACGCTTAACAAATTTACCACATAAATGCATGGGTCTAGATCACAGTTTCGGTCAAGTTTCATGGAATTCTGAGAACGTTCAAATTTAGTTGTTTTGCACGGTTTGATTAAAGAAAGTTTGTATCCCGTTCATACTAACATGTAGTTATTATTACGTTAGCAAATTTAATACACAAATGCATTGGTCTAGACCTATGTTTGTGTCAAGTTTCGTGGAATTTTGAGAACGTTGAAAATTTAGTTGTTTTGCA
Organism: Sesamum indicum; assembly: GCF_026168435.1. Lineage (NCBI taxonomy): Eukaryota > Viridiplantae > Streptophyta > Magnoliopsida > Lamiales > Pedaliaceae > Sesamum > Sesamum indicum. The sequence goes on along the minus strand of NC_142665.1, from coordinate 11,480,239 downwards.
TGGTTTGATTAAAGAAAGTTTGTTTACCTTTCATACTAACTTATATTTATTATTACGCTTAGCAAATTTACCACAGAATACCATGGGTTCAGACAAACGTTTGGGTCAAGTTTCGTGGAATTCTGAGAACGTTCAAAATTTAGCTGTTTTGCACGATTTTTTCAAGCAGGATTCTTTCCCTTTCATACAAACTTGTAGTTATTATTGCGCTTAGCAAATTTACCACACATATGCATGGGTCCATACCTACGTTTGGGTCAAGTTTTGTGGAACTTTTAGAAAATATTCAAAATTTTGCTATTTTGCACGGTTTTTTTAAAGAAAGTTTGTTTCCCTATCATACTAACATATTGTTATTATTACGCTTATCAAATTTACCACACAAAATCATGGGTCTAGACTTACATTTGGGACAAGGTCCGTGGAATTGTGAGAATATTCAAAATTTAACTGTTTTGCACGATTTTATTTAATAAAGTATGTTTCCCTTTCATACTAACTTGTAGTTATTATTACGCTTAGCAAATTTACCACACAAATGCATGGGTTCAGACAAACGTTTGGGTCAAGTTTCGTGCAATTCTGAGAACGTTCAATATTTAATTGTTTTGCACGGTGTTATTAAAAAAATTTTGTTTCCTTTCTTCTTATCTTGCAGTTATTATTAAGCTTAGCAAATTTACCACACGAATGCATGGGAGGACCTACGTTTGGGTCAAGTTTCATGGAACTTTGAGAAAACATTCATAATTTTGCTGTTTTGCATGGTTTTACTAAACAAATATTGTTTCTCTTTCATACTAACAATAGTTATTATTACGCTTAGCAAATTTACCACACAAATGCATCGGTTCAGACAAACGTTTGGGTAAAGTTTTGTGCAATTCCGAGAACGTTCAATGCTAACTTCTACTTATTATTACGCTTACAAATTTTCAACACAAATGCATGGGTGTAGACCAACATTTGGGTCATGTTTTGTGGAGTTTGAGAACGTTTAAAATTTAGATGTTTTGCACGGTTTTTAAAAGCAAGATTTTTTTCCCTTTCATACTAGCTTGTAGTTATTATTACGCTTAACAAATCTACCACACAAATGCATGGGTCTAGACTTACATTTGGGTCAAGTTTTATGGAACTTTAAGAAAATATTCAAAATATTGTTGTTTTGCACGGTTTTACTAAAGAAAGTTTGTTTCCGCTTTCATACTAACATGTAGTTATTATTATGTTTAGCAAATTTAGCGCACAAATGCATCTGTCTAGACCTACGTTTGAGTGAAGTTTCGTGGAACTTTGAGAAAACTTTCAAAATTTTGCTGTTTTGCGCGATTTTATTAATGAAAGTTTGTTTCCCTTTCATACTAACATGTAGTTATTATTACGCTTAGCAAATTTACCACCCAAATGCATGGGTGTAGATTTACGTTTGGGTCAAGTTTTGTGAAATTTTGAGAACGTTCAAAATTTAGCTGTTTTGAACGGTTTTATTAAAGAAAGTTTGTTTTCCTTTGATATTAACTTATAGTTATTATTACGGTTAACAATTTTACCACAAAAATGCATAGGTCTAGATCTACGTCTGGGTCAAGTTTCGTTGAATTTTAAGAACGTTCAAAATTTAGATGTTTTGCACAGTTTCATTAAAGAAAGTTTGCTTCCCTTTCATATTAACTGACAGTTATTATTACGCTATGAAATTTATCATACAAATGCATGGGTCTAGATCTACGTTTGGATAAAGTTTCGTGGAACGTTGAGAATACTTTCAAAACATTGTTGTTTAGCACGGTTTTATAAAAGAAAGTTTGTTTCTCATTCATACTAACATGTAATTATTATTACTCTTAGCAAATTTACCACAGAAATGCATCGGTCTGGAGTTACGTTTGGGTCAAGTTTCGTGGAATTGTAAGAATGTTCAAAATTTCGATGTTTTGCATGATTTTAGTAAATAAAGTTTGTTTCTCTTTCATACTAACTTGTAGTTATTATTATGTTTAACAAATTTACTTCACAAATGCATGGTTCTACACCCACGTTTGGGTCAAGTTTCGTGGAATTTTGAGAACATTCAAAATTTAGCTATTTTGTACGGTTTTATTAAAGAAAGTTCATTTTCCTTTCATACTAACTTGTAGTTACTATTACGCTTAAAAAATTTACCATAGAAATGCATGGGTCTAGACCTATGCTTGGGTTAAATTTCGTGGAACTTTGAGAAAACTTTCAAAATTTAGATGTTTTGCACGGTTTTATTAATGAAAATTTGTTTCCCTTTCAACATGTAGTTATTATTACGGCTAGCAAAGATACCATACAAATGCATGGGTCTGGACTTACGTTAGGGTCCCATTTCGTGGAATTGTTAAAATGTTCAAAATTCAGCGATATTGCATGATTTTTTTAAATAAAGTTTATTTTCCATTCAGATTAACTTATAGTTATTAATACGTTTCATAAATTCCCCACACAAATGCATGGGTTAGACCAACGTTTGGGTCAAGTTTCATGGAATTCAGAGAACGTTCAAAATTTACCTATTTTACATGGTTTTATTAAAGCAAGATTGTTTCCCTTTTATAGTAACTTGTAGTTATTATTATGCTTAGTAAATTTACAACACAAACGCATGGGTCTGGACCTACGTTTGGGTCAAGTTCCGTGGAATTATGAGAACGTTCAAATTTAACTGTTTTGCACAGTTTTATTAAAGCATGTTTGTTTCCCTTTCATATTAACTTGTAGTTATTATTATGGTTATCAAATTTACCACACAAATGCAAGGGTCTAGACCTACGTTTGGGTCATGTTTCGTTGAATTCTGAGAACGTTCAAAATTTAACTATTTTTTCACGATTTCATTAAAGCAAGTTTGTTTCACTTTTATACTGACTTGTAGTTATAATAACGCTTAGCAAATTTAACAGACAAATGCATGGGTCCAGACCTACGTTTGGGTCAAGTTTCGTGAAATTTTCAGAACGTTCAAAATTTAGCGGTTTTGCACGGTTTTATTAATGCAAGTTTGTTTCCCTTTTCATACTAACTTGTGGTTATTATTTCGCTTAGCAAATTTACCACACAAATGCATAGGTCTAGACCAACATATGGGTCAAGGTTCATGAAATTCTGAGAACGTTAAACATTTAGTTGTTTTGCACGGTTTAGTAAAAGAAAGTTTGTTTCCCTTTCATACTAACATGTAGTTATTATTACGCTTAGCAAATTTACCACACAAATGCATGGGTCTGGAGTTACGATTGGGTCAAGTTTCGTGGAATTGTCAGAGTGTTCAACATTTCGATGATTTGCTTGATTTTATTAAATAAAGATTGTTTTCCTTCCATACTAACTTATAGTTATTATTACGCTTAACAAATTTATCACCCACATACATAGGTCTAGACCTACGTTTGGGTCAAGTTTTCTGGAATTCAGAGAACGTTCAAAATTTAGCAGTTTTGCACGGTTTTATTAAAGCAAGTTTGTTTCTATTTCATACTAAATTGTAATTATTATTTCGCTTAGCAAACATACCACACAAATGCATGGGTCTAGACCTACCGTTGGGTCAAGTTTCTTGCACTTCTGATAACGTTCAAAATTTTGCTGTTTTGCACGGTTTTATTAGAGGAAGTATATTTGCCTTTCATACTAACTTGTAGATATTATTATGCTTAGCAAATATACAACACAAATGCATGGGTCTAGACCTACGTTTGGGTCAAGTTTCGTTGAATTATGAGAATGTTCAAAATCTAACTGTTTTGCACGATTTCATTAACGCAAGTTTGTTTCCCTTTCATACTGATTTGTGGTTATTATTACGCTTAGCAAATTTAACAGACCAATTCATGGGTCCAGACCTACGTTTGGGTCAAGCTTCGTGGAATTCTGAGAACGTTCAAAATTTAGATGTTTTGCAAGGTTTATTAATGTAAGTTTGTTTCCCTTTCATACTAACTTGTTGTTATTATTACGCTTCGCAAATCTACCACACAAATACATGGGTCTAGACCAACGTTTGGGCCAAGTTTCGTGCAATTCGGAGAATGTTCAAAATTTAGCTGTTTTACACGGTTTTATTAAAGCAAGTTTGTTTCCCTTTTATACTAAATTATAGTTACTATTACGCTTAGCAAATTTACAACAGAAATGAATAGATCTAGACCTACGTTTGGGTCAAGTTTCGTGGAATTCTGAGATTGTTCAAAATTTAGTTGTTTTGCACGATTGTTTATGGCAAGATTCTTTCCCTTTCATACTAATTTCTAATTATTGTTACGCTTATAAAATTTACCACACAAATGCATAGGTCTTGACCAACGTATGGGTCAAGTTTTGTGCAATTATGAGAACATTCAAAATTTAGTTGTTTTGCACGATTTTATTAAATAAAGTTTGTTTTCCTTTCATACTAACTTCTTGTTATAATTACTCTTAGAAATTTTACCACACTAATGCATGTGTCTAGATCTACGTTTGGCTCAAGTTTCGTTGAATTCTGGGAACGTTCATAATTTAGCAGTTTTGAACGGTATTATAAAACAAAGTTTGTTTTCCTTTCATACTAAGTTGTAGTTATTATTATGCTTAACAAATTTACCACACCAATGCATGGGTCTAGACCTACGTTTGGGTCAAGTTTCCTGGAATTCTGAGGACGTTCAAAATTTAGATGTTTTGCACAGTTTCATTAAAGAAAGTTTGCATCCCTTTCATATTAACTTACAGTTATTATTACGCTATGAAATTTACCATACAAATGCATGGGTCTAGATCTACGTTTGGATAAAGTTTCGTGGAACGTTGAGAATACTTTCAAAACATTGTTGTTTTGCACGGTTTTATTGTAGCACCCCCTTCGCTACAAGGGCTATATCTACCCTAAACGTCATACTTATAGCAATCGCTGTGTTTATAAATATAAATGCACATAATAATTAAATCCATATGAATACGTAACCCCAACGTCATAACAACATAATCAACCCACAACATCATATATACAAATCAAACACCTCGAGTAGTCCACCACAGTTAATCTCCATTCCTACATTCTCTTTATACAAACAAAATAAGATTCGTACTCTAGCTGACAAAAAGGAGAAACAGCATACTGGCCCGACCTGACTGAGTATAGTGCGTAGACCTATTCTTCAACAGTCAGATACCTCAAAGTCTACTCCTGAAAGAAAATGTCAACAGAGGGATGAGCCTGCCACTCAGTAAGTAAATAATCAGCCTATCTATATATGTACATCAAACACAGCCCAAACATGACAAGTAGGCAACATGCATGGATTACAGTCAATTTAACTCCAACATAATTAATTGTAGTACACCACATAGCTATCTCACAATAAAATAATCAATTAAACTTCTTTTTCCCTAGTTTGCTTACCAGAAGGTGATATCGTGTTTTTCCCGTCAACTCAATCTCACCGTCATATAAATTTAAGTGAATCCCCTTGACAGCCGGCTCATCAATCTCATTTCGCATCATAGCTCTTTCAAATCGCATCATAGCTCTTTTATTTCGCATCATAGCTCTTTTCACATCACATTTTTTTTCATATCGCATCAAAGCTCTTTTCATTTCATTTCTTTCTCATATCGCATCAAAGCTCTTTTCAACACGTCAAGGGGTATTCACGCCATAATTATATTCAATTTCCACCACTCCCTCATTTCCACATATCACCATTCTTGTAAGCAACTAGTAACGTAGAACATTATATCGTTACGTTCTCATTTTCAGACACCCACAACACATCAAACAACAAACATAATATTTCAACGTATTTCCTCATTCCACGTACACAATATCGACAATCAAATCAAATCATTCATCACTTATATACTTTCAGACAAATCAATGGCAGTATTAACCACAAATTCATATAACAGTAAAACCACAAATACAGAAAGCATATATAGATAATACTAATTATTTACTTACCTCGACCTTACAACGTTTCTTTCTACTCTGTCACTAATTGTCAGTCCTTTTACTTCACCCCCGTATCCTATAATGAATTATACCACATACAATTAATATATCGAGAATATCGTAATTTCTTTTAAATATAATATTAAATATTATTCGTACAATTTCTAATAATTCTTCAATATTCCATTTCTATCGAAGTACAAATCTTCGTTAATCCTCTTTATTAACATACCATTTATTAAATATAATTTTTGGAATATTTCTATGAATTTTCTATCAATTTCTCCCTACTATACAATTTAATTAAGCAATAATACATAGAATTACATATTTGGTTAGTCATTCCGATGGAATTGTGTAAATTAGCTATAATAATAATTAAAGCTAACAAATCTAATATTTTAATTACCCAACTATATCATTTTTATAGCAATTGTGATATTTAATACGACACTAATTTAAATAGTCAAACTCGTAAAATACTCCGATTAAATAATACATAACTTAGCATAAACAACATTTAATAAATGAACTAATTAAATAATATAATTATACAATTTAATAGGAATTAAAATCACATTATTCGTACCTCTGTTTCTTTATTTCGCTTTCGGCCGAGAGTTGCAAATTTACACAATTGCATTGTGTGTGTCATGTGTATTTATATGTTTAAAGAACAAGGAAAGGAAAAGAACAAAAAAACAAAGAGAGTGAGGCGGTGGGAGGTGGCCCCCACTTCCCACTCTCAAGTCTAGCTCTCTTTCTACTTTTATATATATATATATATATATATATATATTATATTACTTACTTAATATATATATATATTATTTCCATATATATATAATATTATTATTATTTTATTTATTTAATTAAACTTTTCTCAAAATACCATCTACGTCCTTTCTAATTTTCTTAATTAGAATAAATTGTCCCAAAATATTATAACGAACTCCAATTTAATTTATTCAAATATTATTATATTCCAATTATGCAACATAATTTATTTACTAATTAACTAAGTTTCATAAAAATTTACCAATTAGTCTCCCAATTATATATTATAATTTTTGGGGCGTCACATTTATAAAAGAAAGTTTGTTTCTCATTCATACTAACATGTAGTTATTATTACTCTTAGCAAATTTACCACAGAAATGCATGGGTCTGGAGTTACGTTTGGGTCAAGTTTCATGGAATTGTAAGAATGTTCAAAATTTCGATGTTTTGCTTGATTTTATTAAATAAAGTTTGTTTCTCTTTCATACTAACTTGTAGTTATTATTATGTTTAACAAATTTACTACACAAATGCATGGTTTTAGACCCACGTTTGGGTCAAGTTTCGTGGAATTCTGAGAACATTCAAAATTTAGCTGTTTTGTACGGTTTTATTAAAGAAAGTTCATTTTCCTTTCATACTAACTTGTAGTTACTATTATACTTAAAAAATTTACCATAGAAATGCATGGGTCTAGACCTTTGCTTGGGTTATGTTTCGTGGAACTTTGAGAAAACTTTCAAAATTTAGATGTTTTGCACGGTTTTATTAACAAAAGTTTGTTTCCCTTTCATACTAACTTGTAGTTATTATTACGGCTAGCAAAGATACCATACAAATGCATGGGTCTGGACTTACGTTAGGGTCCCATTTCGTGGAATTGTTAAAATGTTCAAAATTCAGCGATATTGCATGATTTTTTTAAATAAAGTTTATTTCCCATTCAGATTAACTTATAGTTATTAATACGTTTCATAAATTCCCCACACAAATGCATGGGTTAGACCAACGTTTGGGTCAAGTTTCATGGAATTCAGAGAACGTTCAAAATTTACCTATTTTACATGGTTTTATTAAAGCAAGATTGTTTCCCTTTTATAGTAACTTGTAGTTATTATTATGCTTAGTAAATTTACAACACAAACGCATGGGTCTGGACCTACGTTTGGGTCAAGTTCCGTGGAATTATGAGAACGTTCAAATTTAACTGTTTTGCACAGTTTTATTAAAGCATGTTTGTTTCCCTTTCATATTAACTTGTAGTTATTATTATGGTTATCAAATTTACCACACAAATGCAAGGGTCTAGACCTACGTTTGGGTCATGTTTCGTTGAATTCTGAGAACGTTCAAAATTTAACTATTTTTTCACGATTTCATTAAAGCAAGTTTGTTTCACTTTTATACTGACTTGTAGTTATAATAACGCTTAGCAAATTTAACAGACAAATGCATGGGTCCAGACCTACGTTTGGGTCAAGTTTCGTGAAATTTTCAGAACGTTCAAAATTTAGCGGTTTTGCACGGTTTTATTAATGCAAGTTTGTTTCCCTTTTCATACTAACTTGTGGTTATTATTTCGCTTAGCAAATTTATCGCACAAATGCATGGGTCTAGACCAACGTTTGGGTCAAGTTTCGTGCAATTATGAGAATATTCAAAATTTAGTTGTTTTACACGGTTTACTAAAGCAAGTTTGTTTCCCTTTTATACTAAATTGTAGTTATTATTACGTTTAGCAAATTTACAACACTAATTCATTGGTTTAGACCTATATTTGGGTCAAGTTTCGTAGAATTCTGAGAACGTTTAAAATTTAATTATTTTGCACGATTTTTTAAAGCAAGATTCTTTCCATTTCTTACTAATTTGTAATTATTATTTCGCTTACTAAATTTACCACACAAATGCATGGGTCCAGACCAACGTTTCGGTCCTGTTTCGTGCAATTATGAGAACGGTCAAAATTTAGCTATTTTGTACGGTTTTATTAAAGAAAGTTTGTTTTCCTTTAATACTAACTTGTAGTTACTATTACGCTTAAAAATTTTACCACACAAATGCATGGGTCTAGTCCTATGGTTGGGTCAAGTTTCGTGGAACTTCGAGAAAATTTTCAAAATTTACATGTTTTGCACGGTTTTATTAACAAAAGCTTATTTCCCTTTCACACTAAATTGTAGTTATTATTACGCTTAACAAATATACCACACAAATGCATGGGTTTGGACTTACGTTAGGGTCAAATTTCGTGCAATTTTGAGAATATTCAAAATTTAGCTGTATTGCATGATTTTTTTAAGTAAAGTTTGTTTCCCATTCATACTAAGTTGTAGTAATTATTACATTTAATAAATTCACCACACAAATGCATTGGTCTAGACCAACGTTTGGGTGAATTTTCGTGAAATTCTGAGAAAACGTTCACAATTTAGTTGTTTTTCACGATTTTATTAAAGAAAGTTTGTTTCCCTTTCATACTAACTTGTAATTATTATTACGGTTAGCAAATTTACCACACAAATGCATGGGTCTAGACCTACTTTTGGGTCATGTTTTGTCCAATTCTGAGAACGTTCAAAATTTACCTATTTTGCACGGTTTTATTAAAGCAAGATTGTTTCCCTTTTATAGTAACTTGTAGTTATTATTATGCTAAGTAAATTTACCACAGAAATGCATGGGTCCAGACCTACGTTTGGGTAAAGTTCCGTGGAATTCTGAGAACAGTCAAAATTTATCTATTTTGCACAGTTTTATTAAAGTATTTTTATTTCCCTTTCATACTAACTTGTAGTTATTATTACGGTTATCAAATTTACCACACAAATGCATGGGTCTAGACCTACGTTTGGGTCAAGTTTCGTTGAATTCTGAGAACGTTCAAAATTTAACTGTTTTTTTACGGTTTTATTAAAGCAAGTTTGTTTCACTTTCATACTGACTTGTAGTTATAATAACGCTTAACAAATTTAACAGACAAATGCATGGGTCCAGACCTACATTTGGGTCAGGTTTCGTGAAATTTTGAGAACGTTCAAAATTTAGCGGTTTTCCACGATTTTATTAAAGAAAGCTTGTTTTCCTTTCATACTAACATGTAGTTATTATTAAGCTTAGAAAATTTACCACAAAAATGCATGGGTCTGAAGTTATGTTTGGGTCAAGTTTCGTGGAATTGTGAGAGTGTTCAACATTTCGATGATTTGTTTGATTTTATTAAATAAAGTTTGTTTTCCTTCCATACTAACTTATTTTTATTATTACGCTTAACAAATTTATCACCCAAATACATAGGTCTAGACCTACGTTTCGATCAAGTTTCATGGGATTCAGAGAATGTTCAAAATTTAGATGTTCAAAACGGTTTTATCAAAGCAAGTTTGTTTCCCTTGCATACTAAATTATAATTATTATTACGCTTAGCAAACATACCACACAAATGCATGGGTCTAGACCTACGTTTGGGTTAAGTTTCATGCAGTTCTGCGAGCGATCAAAATTTAGCTATTTTGCACGATTTTATTAAAGCAAGATTGTTTCCCTTTTATACTAACTTGTAGTTATCATTATGTTTAGCAAATTTACCACACAAATTCATGGGTCTAGACCTATGTTTAGGTCAAATTCCGTGGAATTATGAGAACGTTCAAAATTTAACAGTTTTGCACCGTTTTATTAAAGCATGTTTATTTCCCTTTCATACTAACTTGTAGTTATTATTACGCTTAGCAAATATACCACACAAATGCATCTGTTAGGACTTATGTTAGGGTCATGTTTCGTGGAATTGTGAAAATGTTCAGAATTTAGCTGTATTGAATGATTTATTTAAATAAAGTTTTTTTCCCATTAATACTAACTTGTAGTTATTACTATGTTTAATAAATTTACCATACAAATGCATGGGACTAGACCAACGTTTGGGTCACGTCTCGTGAAATTCTGAGAACGTTCAAAATTTAATTATTTTGTACGATTTTATTAAAGAAAGTTTGAGTCCCTTTCATACTAACATGTAGTTATTATTACGCTTAGCAAATTTATCACACAAATGAATGGTTCTGGATTTACGTTTGGGTCAAGTTTTGTGGAATTGTGAGAATGTTAAAAATTTCGAGGTTTTGCTTTATTTTATTAAATAAAGTTTGTTTTCCTTTTATACTAACTTATAGTTATTATTACGCTTAACAAATTTACCACACAAATGCATAGGTCTAGACCTAGATTTGGGTTAAGTTTCATGGAATTCAGAAAACGTTCAAAATTTAGTAGTTTTACATGGTTTTATTAAAATATGTTTGTTTCCCTTTCATACTAACCTGTAATTATTATTACGCTTAGCAAATTTACCACACAAATGCATGGGTCTATACCTACGTTTGGGTCAAGTTTCGTGCAATTTTGGGAATGTTCAAAATTTAGTTATTTTGCACGGTTTTATTAAAGCAAGGTTGTTTCCCTTCTATGGTAACTTGTAGTTATTATTATGATTAGCAAATTTACTACACAAATGCATGGGTCTAGACCTACGTTTGAGTCAAAATCCGTGGAATTTTGAGAACGTTCAAAATTTAACCTTTTTGCACGGTTTTATTAAGGCCTGTTTGTTCCCCTTTCATACTAACTTGTAGTTATTATTATGCTTAGCAAACTTAACAGAAAAATGCATGTATCTAGACAAACGTTTGGGTCAAGTTTTGTGGAATTATGACAACGTTCAAAATCTAGCTGTTTTGCACGGTTTTAGTAATGCAAGTATGTTTCCCTTCCATACTAACTTCTTGTTATTATTTCACTTAGCAAATTTATCATACAAATGCATGGGTCTAAACCAACGTTTGGGTCAAGTTTCGTGCAATTCTGAGAATGTCCAATATTTAGCTGTTTTACACGATTTTTATTGAAGCAAGTTTGTTTTCCTTTTATACTAACTTGTAGTTATTATTATGCTTAGCAAATTTACAACACAAATGCATAGGTCTAGACCTACATTTGGGTCAGGTTTAGTGGAATTATGAGAATATTCAAAATTTAGTTGTTTTGCACGATTTTATAAAAGAAAGTTTGTTTTCCTTTCATACTAACTTGCAGTTATTATTACGCTTAACAAATTACCAACATAAATGCATGGGTCTAGACCTACGTTTGGGTCAAGTTTCGTGGAACTTTGAGAAAACTTTCAAAATTCTGTTGTTTTGCACGGTTTTATAAAAGAAAGTTTGTTTCCCTTTCATACTAACATGTATTTATTATTACGCTTAGCAAATTTACCACAAAAATGATGGGTCTAGACTTACGTTTGAGTCAAGTTTCATGGAATTGTGAGACTGTTAAAATTTTTGATGTTTTGCATGATTTTATTAAATAAAGTTTGTTTCCCTTTCAAACTAACTTGTAGTTATTCTTACGCTTAACAAATTTACTACACAAATGCATGGGTCTAGACCAACGTTTGGGTCAACGTTCGTGGAATTGTGAAAACATTTAAAATTTAGCAGTTTTGTATGATTTTATTAAAGAAAGTTTGTTTTCCTTTCAATCTAACTTGTAGGGACTATTACGCTTAACAAATTTACCACACAAATGCATGGCTCTAGACCTATGTTTGGGTCATGTTTTGGGGAACATTGAGAAAACTTTCAAAATTTAGATGTTTTGCACAGTTTTATTAACAAAAGTTTGTTTCCCTTTCATACTAACATATAGTTATTATTACGCTTAGCAAATATACCACACAAATGCATGGGTCTGGACTTACGTTAGGGTCAAGTTTCGGCGTAATTGTGAAAATGTTCTAAATTTAGCTGTATTGCATGTTTTTTTTAAATAAAGTTTGTTTTCCCATTCATTGTAACTTGTAGTTATTACTACGTTTAATAAATTCACCACACAAATTAAAGGGTCTAAACCAACATTTGGGTTAGTTCTCATGAAATTCTGAGAACGTTCAAAATTTAGTTGTTTTTGCACGGTTTATAATAGAAAGTTTTTTTCCCTTTTAAACTAACATGTACCTATTATTACGCTTAGCAAATCTACCACACAAATGCATGGGTCTGCACTTATGTTTGGGTCAAGTTTCGTGGAATTGTGAAAATATTCAAAAATTAGATGTATTGAATGATCTTTTTAAATATAGTTTGTTTCCCATTCATACTAACTTGTGGTTATTACTACGTTTAATAAATTCACCACACAAATGCATGGGTGTAGACCAACGTTTGGGTCAAGTCTCGTGAAATTCTGAGAACGTTCAAAAGTTAATTGTTTTGCACGGTTTTATTAAAGAAAGTTTGTTTCCCTTTCATACTGACCTGTAGTTATTATTACACTTAGCAAATTTAACAGACAAATGCATAGGTCTAGACCTATGTTTGGGTCAAGTTTCATGGAATTCATAGAACGTTCAAAATTTAGTTGTTTTGCATGATTTTATTAAATAAAGTTTGTTTCCCTTTCATACAAACTTGTTATTATTACGCTTAACAAATTTACCACAAAAATGCATGTGTCCAGACCAACGTTTGGGTCAAGCTTCGTGAAATTGTGAGAACATCCAAAATTTAGATATTTTACCACAATAAAGTTTGTTTCCCTTTCATATTAACTTGTAGCTATTATTACGCTTAGCAAATTTACCACACAAATGCATGGGTCTAGACCTATGTTTGAGTCAAGTTTGTGTTGCACGGTTTTATAAAAGAAAGTTTTTTTCTCTTTCATACTAACATGTAGTTATTATTACGCTTAGCAAATTTATCACACAAATGAATGGGTTTGGACTTACGTTTGTGTCAAATTTCATGGAATTGTGAGAATGTTCGAAATTTCAATGTTTTGCATGATTTTATTAAATAAAATTTGTTTTCCTTTCATACTAACTTGTAGTTATTATTACGCTTAACAAATTTACCACACAAATGCATGGGTCTAGACCAACGTTTAGGTCATGTTTTGTGGAATTTTGAGAACATTCAAAATTTAGCAGATTTGGACGTTTTATTGAGGAAAGTTTGTTTTTCTTTCATACTTATTTGTAGTTACTATTACGCTTAACAAATTTTACTACACAAATGGATGGGTCTAGACCTATATTTAGGTCAAGTTTCGTGGAACTTTGAAAAAACATTCAAAATTTAGATGTTTTGCACAGTTTTATTAACAAAGTTTGTTTCTCTTTAATACTAACTTGTAGTTATTATTATGCTTATCAAATATACAACACAAATACATGGGTCTGGACTTACGTTTGGGTCAGGTTTCGTGGAATTGTGAAAATGTTTAAAATTTAGCTGTAATGCATGATTTTTTTAAATAAAGTTTGTTTCTCATTCATACTAACTTGTAGTTATTACTACGTTTAATAAATTCACCACACAAATGCATGGGTCTAGACCAACGTTTGGGTCAAGTCTCGTGAAATTCTGAGAACGTTTAAAATTTAGTTGCTTTGCACGATTTTATTAAATAAAGTTTGTTTCCCATTCATAATAACTTGTACTTATTACTACGTTTAAAAAATTCACCACACAAATAAATGGGTCTAAACGAATGTTTGGGTCAAGTCTCATGAAATTCTGAGAACGTTCAAAATTTAGTTGTTTTTGCACGGTTTATTAAAGAAAGTTTTTTCCCTTTCATACTAACATGTAGATATTATTGCACTTAGCAAATCTACCAGACAAATGCATGGGTCTGCACTTACGTTTGGGTCAAGTATCGTGGAATTGTGAAAATATTCAGAAATTAGATGTATTGCATGATCTTTTTAAATATAGTTTGTTCCCCATTCATACTAACTTGTAGTTATTACTACGTTTAATAAATTCACCACACAAATGCATGGGTCTAGACCAACGTTTGGGTCAAGTCTCGTGAAATTCTGAAAACGTTCAAAAGTTAATTGTTTTGCACGAGTTTATTAAAGAAAGTTTGTTTCCCTTTCATACTGACCTGTAGTTAATATTACACTTAGCAAATTTAACAGACAAATGCATAGGTCTAGACCTATGTTTGGGCCAAGTTTCGTGGAATTCTTAGAACGTTCAAAATTTAGTTGTTTTGCACGATTTTATTAAATAAAGTTTGTTTCCCTTTCATACAAACTTGTTGTTATTATTACGCTTAACAAATTTACCACAATAATGCATGTGTCCAGACCAACGTTTGGGTCAAGCTTCGTGGAATTGTGGGAACATTCAAAATTTAGATATTTTGCACGATTTAGTTTAAGAAAGTTTGTTTTCCTTTCATGCTAACTTGTAGTAATTATTACGCTTAACAAATTTACCACACAAATGCATGGGTCTAGACCTATGTTTGAGTCAAGTTTGGTTTGCACGATTTTATAAAAGAAAGTTTGTTTCCCTTTCATACTAACATGTAGTTATTATTACGCTTAGCAAATTTATCGCACAAATGAATGGGTCTGGACTTACGTTTTGGTCATGTTTCGTGGAATTGTGAGAATGTTCAAAATTTAGATGTTGTGCACGGTTTTATTAATGAAAGTTTGTTTGCCTTTAACTTGTAGTTATTATTATGCTTAGCAAATTGACAACACAAATGCATAGGTCTAGTCCTACGTTTGGGTCAAGTTTCATGGAATTATGAGAACGTTCAAGATTTAGTTGTTTTGCACGATTTTATTAAATAAAGTTTGTTTATCTTTCATACTAATTTGTAGTTATTATTACGCTTAACAAATTTACCACACAAATGCATGGGTCTAGAGCAACGATTGGGTCAAGCTTCGTGGAATTGTGAGAACATTTAAAATTTAGATGTTTTGCACGGTTTAATTAAAGAAAGTTTGTTTCCCTGTCATACTAACTTGCAGTTATTATTACGCTTAGAAAATTTACAGAACAAATGCATGGGTCTAGACCTATGTTTGGGTCAAGTTTGTTTTGCACGGTTTTACAAAAGAAAGTTTGTTTCCCTTTCACACTAACTTGTAGTTATTATTACGCTTAGCAAATTTACCACACAAATGCATGGGTCTAGACCTATGTTTGGGTCAAGTTTCGTGGAACTTTGAAAACACTTTCAAAATTTAGATGTTTTACACAGTTTTATTTACAAAAGTTTTTTCTCTTTCAAACTAACTTGTAGTTATTATTATGCTTAGCAAATATACCACACAAATGCATGGGTCTGGACTTACGTTTGGGTCATGTTTCATGGAATTGTGAAAATGTTCAAAAATTAGCTGTATTGCATGATTTTTTTAAATAAAGTTTGTTTCCCATTCATACTAACTTGTAGTTATTACTACGTTTAATAAATTCACCATACAAATGCATGGGTCTAGACCAACGTTTGGGTCAAGTCTCGTGAAATTCTGAGAACGTTTAAAATTTAGTTGTTTTGCACGGTTTTATTAAAGAAAGTTTGTTTTCCTTTCATACTAACATGTAGTTATTATTACGCTTAGCAAATTTACCACACAAATGCATGGGTCTGGACTTACATTTGGGTGATGTTTCGTGGAACTGTGAGAATATTCAAAATTTGGATGTTTTGCTGGATTTTATTAAATAAAGTTTCTTTCCCTTTCATGCTAACTTGTAGTTATTATTACGGTTAGAAAATTTACCACATAAATGCATGGGTTAAGACCTACGTTTGGGTCAACTTTCGTTGAATTCTGAAAACGTTCAAAATTTAACTGTTTTGCACGGTTTCATTAAAGCAAGTTTGTTTCCCTTTCATACTAACATGTAGTTATTATTACGCTTAGCAAATTTACGACACAAATGCATGGGTCTTGACTTACGTTTGGGTCAAGTTTCTTGGAATTGTGAGAATGTTCAAAATTTTGATGTTTTGCATGATTTTATTAAATAAAGTTTGTTTACCTTTCATAGTAACATGTAGTTATTATTACGCTTAACAAATTTTTCACACAAATGCATGGGTCTGGACCTACGTTTGGGTCAAGTTTCTTGAAATTCTGAGAACGTTCAAAATTTAGATGTTTTGCACGGTTTTATTAATGAAAGTTTGTTTGCTTTTAACTTGTAGTTATTATTATGCTTAGCAAATTAACAACACAAATGCATAGGTCTAGTCCTACGTTTGGGTCAAGTTTCATGGAATTATGAGAACTTTCAAAATTTAGTTGTTTTGCACGATTTTATTAAATAAAGTTTGTTTACCTTTCCTACTAATTTGTAGTTATTATTACGCTTAACAAATTTACCACACAAATGCATGGGTCTAGAGCAACGATTGGGTCAAGCTTCGTGGAATTGTGAGAACATTTAAAATTTAGATGTTTTGCACGGTTTAATTAAAGAAAGTTTGTTTTCCCTTTCATACTAACTTGCAGTTATTATTACGCTTAGAAAATTTACAGAACAAATGCATGGGTCTAGACCTATGTTTGGGTCAAGTTTGTTTTGCACGGTTTTATAAAAGAAAGTTTGTTTCCCTTTCATACTAACTTGTAGTTATTATTACGCTTAGCAAATTTACCACACAAATGCATGGGTCTAGACCTATGTTTGAGTCAAGTTTGGTTTGCACGATTTTATAAAAGAAAGTTTGTTTCCCTTTCATACTAACATGTAGTTATTATTACGCTTAGCAAATTTATCGCACAAATGAATGGGTCTGGACTTACGTTTGGGTCATATTTCGTGGAATTGTGAGAATGTTCAAAATTTCAATGTTTTGCATGATTTTATTAAATAAAGTTTGTTTTTCTTTCATACTAACTTGTAGTTATTATTACGCTTAACAAATGTACCACACAAATGCATGGTTCTAGACCAACGTTTAGGTCATGTTTTGTGGAATTTTGAGAACATTCAAAATTTAGCAGTTTTGCACGGTTTTATTGAAGAAAGTTTGTTTTTCTTTCATACTTACTTGTAGTTACTATTACGCTTAACAAATTTTACCACACAAATGGATGGGTCTAAACCTATGTTTGGGTCAAGTTTCGTGGAACTTTGAAAAAACTTTCAAAATTTAGATGTTTTGCACAGTTTTATTTACAAAAGTTTGTTTCTCTTTCAAACTAACTTGTAGTTATTATTATGCTTAGCAAATATACCACACAAATGCATGGGTCTGGACTTACGTTTGGGTCATGTTTCATGGAATTGTGAAAATGTTCAAAAATTAGCTGTATTGCATGATTTTTTTAAATAAAGTTTGTTTCCCATTCATACTAACTTGTAGTTATTACTACGTTTAATAAATTCACCATACAAATGCATGGGTCTAGACCAACGTTTGGGTCAAGTCTCGTGAAATTCTGAGAACGTTTAAAATTTAGTTGTTCTGCACGGTTTTATTAAAGAAAGTTTGTTTTCCTTTCATACTAACATGTAGTTATTATTACGCTTAGCAAATTTACCACACAAATGCATGGGTCTGGACTTACATTTGGGTGATGTTTCGTGGAACTGTGAGAATATTCAAAATTTGGATGTTTTGCTGGATTTTATTAAATAAAGTTTCTTTCCCTTTCATGCTAACTTGTAGTTATTATTACGGTTAGCAAATTTACCACATAAATGCATGGGTTAAGACCTACGTTTGGGTCAACTTTCGTTGAATTATGAAAACGTTCAAAATTTAACTGTTTTGCACGGTTTCATTAAAGCAAGTTTGTTTCCCTTTCATACTAACATGTAGTTATTATTACGCTTAGCAAATTTACGACAAAAATGCATGGGTCTTGACTTACGTTTGGGTCAAGTTTCTTGGAATTGTGAGAATGTTCAAAATTTTGATGTTTTGCATGATTTTATTAAATAAAGTTTGTTTACCTTTCATAGTAACATGTAGTTATTATTACGCTTAACAAATTTTTCACACAAATGCATGGGTCTGGACCTACGTTTGGGTCAAGTTTCTTGAAATTCTGAGAACGTTCAAAATTTAGATGTTTTGCACGGTTTATTAATGAAAGTTTGTTTGCCTTTAACTTGTAGTTATTATTATGCTTAGCAAATCGACAACACAAATGCATAGGTCTAGTCCTACGTTTGGGTCAAGTTTCATGGAATTATGAGAACTTTCAAAATTTAGTTGTTTTGCACGATTTTATTAAATAAAGTTTTTTTACCTTTTATACTAATTTGTAGTTATTATTACGCTTAACAAATTTACCACACAAATGCATGGGTCTAGAGCAACGATTGGGTCAAGCTTCGTGGAATTGTAAGAACATTTAAAATTTAGATGTTTTGCACGGTTTAATTAAAGAAAGTTTGTTTCCCTTTCATACTAACTTGCAGTTATTATTACGCTTAGAAAATTTACAGAACAAATGCATGGGTCTAGAACTATGTTTGGGTCAAGTTTGTTTTTCACGGTTTTATAAAAGAAAGTTTGTTTGCCTTTCATACTATCATGTAGTTATTATTACGCATAGCAGATTTACAACACAAATGCATGGGTTTGGACTTACGTTTGAGTCATGTTTCGTGCAATAATGAGAATGTTCAAAATTTCGATGTTTTGCACGATTTTATTAAAGAAAGTTTGTTTTCCTTTCATACTAACTTGTAATTACTATTATGCCTTACAAATTTAGCACACAAATGCATGGGTCTAGACCTATGTTTGGGTTAAGTTTCGTGGAACTTTGAAAAAACTTTCAAAATTTAGATGTTTTGCACGGTTTTATTAACGAGAGTTTGTTTTACTTTCATACTAACTTGTAGTTATTATTACGCTTAGCAAATATACCACACAAATGCATGGGTTTGGACTTACGTTTGGGTCAGGTTTCGTGGAATTGTGAGAATATTCAAAATTTTGCAGTATTGAATCAGTTTTTTAAATAAACTTAGATTCTCATTCATAGTAACTTGTAGTTATTACTATGTTTAATAAATTCACCACACAAATGCATGGGTCTAGACTAACGTTTGGGTAAAGTCTCGTGAAATTCTGATAACGTTCAAAATTTAGTTGTTTTTGCACGATTTTATTAAAGAATGTTTGTTTCCCTTTCATACTAACATTTAGTTATTATTACGCTTAGCAAAGTTACCACACAAATGCATAGGTGTAGACCTACATTTGGGTCAAGTTTCGTGCAATTCTGGGAACGTTCAAAATTTTGCAATTTTGGTATTTTGCTCGGTTTTATTAAAGCAAGATTGTTTTCCTTTTATAGTAACTTGTAGTTGTTATTATGCTTAGCAAATTTACTACACAAATGCATGGGTCTAGACCTAGGTTTGGGACATGTGCCGTGGAATTCTGAGAACGTTCAAAATTCAACTGTTTCGCGCAGTTTTATTAAAGCCTATTTGTTTCCCTTTCATACTAACTTGTAGTTATTATTACGGTTAGCAAATTTCTCATAGAAATGGATGGTTCTGGACCTACGTTTGGGTCATGTTTCGTTGAATTCTGAGAACGTTCAAAATTTAACCGTTTTGCACCGTTTCATTAAAGCAAGTTTGTTTCCCTTTCATTCTGAATTGTAGTTAATATTACACTTAGCAAATTTAACAGACAAATGCATGGGTCCAGACCTATGTTTGGATCAAGTTTCGTGGAATTATGAGAACGTTCAAAATTTAGATGTTTTGCACGATTTTATTAAAGAAAGTTTCTTTCCCATTCAAACTAAGTTGCAGTTATTATTACACTTAGCAAATTTAACACACAAATGCATGGGTCTAGACCTACGTTTGGGTCAAGGTTCCTGGAACTTTGAGAAAACAATCAAAATTTTGTTGTATTGCACGGTTTTATAAAAGAAAGTTTATTTCCCTTTAATACTAACATGTAGTTATTATTACATTTAGCAAATTTACCACACAAATGCATGGGTCTTGACTTATGTTTGGGTCAAGTTTCGTGGAAATGTGAGAATGTTCAAAATTTCGATGTTTTGCATTATTTTATTAAATAAAGTTTGTTTATCTTTCATACTAACTTGTTGTTATTATTAAACTTAACAAATTTACCACACAAATGCATGGGTCTAGACCTACGTTTGGGTCAAGTTTTTTGAAATTCTGAGAACGTTCAAAATTTAGATGTTTTGCACGATTTTATAGAAGAAATTTTGTTTTTCTTTAACTTGTAGTTATTATTATGCTTTGCAAATTTACAACACAAATGCATAGGTCTATACCTACATTTGGGTCAAGTTTCGTGGAATTTTGAAAATATTCGAAATTTTTTTGTTTTGCACGATTTTATTAAATAAAGTTTGTTTATCTTTCATACTAACTTGTAGTTATTATTACGCTCAACAAATTTACCACAAATGCATGGGTCTAGACTAATGTCTGGGTCAAGCTTCATGGAATTGTGAGAACATTCAAAATTTAGATGTTTTGCACGGTTTTGATAAAGAAAGTTTGTTTCCCTTTCATACTAACTTACAGTTATTATTACGCTTAGCAAATTTACCACACAAATGCATGGGTCTAGATATACGTTTGGGTCAAGTTTCGTCGAACTTTGAGACTTTCAAAATTTTGTTGTTTTGCACGGTTTTATAAAAGAAAGTTTGTTTTTCTTTCATACTAACATATAGTTATTATTACGCTTAGAAAATTTACCACACAAATGCATGGGTCTGGACTTATGTTTGGGTCAAGTTTCGTGGAATTGTGAGAATGTTCAAAATTTTGATGTTTTGAATGATTTTATTAATTAAAGTTTGTTTTCTTTTCATACTAACTTGTAGTTATTACTACGTTTAATAAATTCACCATACAAATGCATGGGTCTAGACCAATGTTTCGGTCATGTCTCGTGAAATTCTGAGAACGTTCAAAATTTAGTTGTTTTTGCACGATTTTATTAAACAAAGTTTGTTTCCCTTTCATAGTTACATGTAGTTATTACTACGCCTAGAAAATTTAACGCACAAATGCTTTGGGTCTGGACTTACGTTTGGGTCAATTTCGTGGAATTGTGAGAATGTTCAAAATTTTGATGTTTTTCCTGATTTTATTAAATAAAGTTTGTTTTATTTTCATACTAACTTATAGTTATTATTACGCTTAACAAATTTACCAAACAAATTCATAGGTCTAGGCCTACGGTTGGGACAAGTTTCATGAAATTCAGAGAACAAGTTTAGTAGTTTTACACGGTTTTATTAAAATAAGTTTGTTTTCCTTTCATACTAACCTGTAATTATTATTACGCTTAGCAAATTTACCACACAAATGAATGGGTCTAGATCTACGTTTGGGTCAAGTTTCGTACAATTCTGGGAACGTTCAAAATTTAGCTATTTTGTACGGTTTATTAAATCAAGATTGTTTCCCTTTTATAGTAACTTATAATTATTATTATGGTTAGTAAATTTACCACACAAATGCATGGGTTTAGACTTACGTTTGGGTCAAGTTTTGTGCAATTCTGAGAACATTCAACATTTAGCTGTTTTGGACGGTTTTATTAAAGCAAGATTGTTTCCCTTTTATAGTAACTTGTAGTTATTATTATGCTTAGCAAATTTACCACACAAATGCATGGGTCTAGACCTACGTTTGGGTCAAGTTTCATAGAATTCTGAGAACGTTCAAAATTTAACTGTTTTGCACAGTTTCATTAAAGGAAGTTTGTTTCCCTTTCATACTGACTTGTAGTTATTATTACGCCTAGCAAGAGTTTCGTGAAATATTCACAACGTTCAAACTTTAGCTGTTTTGCACGGCTTTATTAAAGCAAGCTTGTTTCCCTTTTATACTAACTTGTAGTTATTATTACGCTTAGCAAATTTACAACACAAATGCATGGGTCCAAACCTACGTTTGGGTCAAGTTTCATGGAATTCTGAGAACGTTCAATATTTAACTGTTTTGCACGATTTTCTAAAGTATGTTTTTTTCCCTTTCATACGAACTTGTAGTTATTATTATGCTTATTAAATTTACCATACAAATGCATAGGTCTAGACCAATGTTTGGGTCAAGTTTCGTGGAATTTTGAGAACGTTCAAAATTTAGATGTTTTGCATGATTTTTTAAAGCAAGGATTCTTCCCCTTTCATACTAACTTTAGTTATTATTACGCTTACCAAATTTACCACATAAATGTATGAATCTAGACCAACGTTTCGGACAGGTTTCGTGAAATTCTGAAAACGTTCAAAATTTAATTGTTTTGCATGATTTTATTGAAGAAAGTTTGTTTTCCCTTTTATACAAACATGTAGTTATTATTACGCTTAGAAAATTTAACATACAAATGTATGGCTCCAGTTTTGTGGAATTTTGATAGCTTTCAAAATTTAGCGATTTTGCACGGTTTTATTAAATAAAGTTTGTTTTTCTTTCATATTAGCTTATAGTTATTATTACGCTTAATAAATTTACCACACAAATACATAGGTTTAGACCTACATTTAGGTCAAGTTTCGGAATATTGAGAACGTTCAAAATTTAAATATTTTATAGCACCCCCTTCACTACAAGGGCTATATCTACCCTAAACGTTATACTTATAGTAATCCCTGTGTTTATATATATAAATGCACATAATCATCTAATCAATATGCATACGTAATCACAACGTCATAACGACATAGTCCACCCACATTATATATATACATATCAAACACCACAAGTAATCTCCATGCTTACGTTCCCTCTATACAACAAAATATGATCTGTACTCTAACTGACAACGAGGAGAGAACTGCATATTGGCCCGACCTGCCCGAGTATAGCGCGTAGACCTAATCTTCGACAGTCAAACACCTCAAAGTCTACTCCTGAGAGAAAGTATCAACAGAGGGATGAGCCTGCCACTCAGTAAGTAGATAATGAGCCCTATCTATATATGTATATCAAACACAGCCCAAATAGGATAAGTAGGCAACATGCATGAATTACAGTCAATTTAACTCCAACATAATTAATTGTAGTACACCACATAGATATCTCACAATAAAATAGTCAATTAAACTTTCTTTTTCCTAGTTTGCTTACCAGAAGGTGATATCGTATTTTTTTCCGCCAACTCAATCTCACCGTTATATAAATTTAAGTGAATCCCCTTGACAGCCGGCTCATCAATCTCATCTCGCATCATAGCTCTTTTCAATTCGCATCATAGCTCTTTTATTTCGCATCATAGCTCTTTTCACATTACATCTTTTTCATATCGCATCAAAGCTCTTTTCATTTCATTTCTTTCTCATATCGCATCAAAGCTCTTTTCATTTTATTTCGCCTTATAGGCTTTTCAACACATCAAGGGGTATTCACGCCACAATTATATTCAATTTCCACCACACCCTCATTTCCACATATCACCATTCTTGTAAGCAACTAGTAACGTAAAACAATATATCAACATATTCTCATTTGCAGACATCCACAACACATCAAACAATAAACATAATATTTCAATGCATTTCCTCATTCTATGTACACAATATCGTCAATCAAATCAAATCATTCACAACTCATATATTTTCAGATAAATCAATATCAGCATGAAACACAAATTCATGTAACACTAATACCACAAATAAAGGGAACATATATAGATAATACTAGTTATTTACTTACCTCGACCTTACAACGCCTTTATCTATTCAATAGGTAGTGGTTGGGTCTTTCACTCTACCCCCGTATCCTATAATGAGTTATACCACATATAGTTAATATATCGAGAATATCGTAACTTCTTTTAGAATATAATATTGAATTTCATTTGTACAATTTCTAATAATTCTTTAATATTTCATTTCTATCGAAATACAAATCTTCGTTCTAGTTCTTCTCAATAACTAGACACTATAGGCTTCATAAAAATATTTATGATTTATCAAGTGATTCATAGGAATTTATTTAACTAAACCCCTTATACATTATCATTAAAACCTCATTCTTCCTCTTTAACAATATATTATTTCTTAAGTATAGTTTTCGGAATATTCCTACGGATTTCTTATTAATTTCTCGCTATTATATAATTTAATTAAATAACGATACGTAGAATTGCGTATTTGGTTAACAATTCCGATGGAATTATATAAATTGGCTATAACAACATTCAAATCTAATAAATTTAATAATCTAATCAACCAATGACATCATTTTTATATCCGATTCTATATTTAATTAGACACTATTTTAAATAGCCAAACCCGTAAAATATTCCGATTAAATGGTACATCACTTAATATAATCGACTTTTAATAAATGAACTAATTAAATAATATAATTATATAAATTAATAAAAATTAAAATAGCAATTTTCTTAGCTCTGTTTGTTTTTCTTCGCCTGCCACAAAATTGCAATTTGCTGTGTGTTGTATGTGCATATGTTTGTGTGTGTATATTGAGAACAAACAAACTAGAATAAATACAAAAAAGGAAAAGAGGGAGTGAGGCGGTGGGAGTTGGGCCCCACCTCCACTCTCAATTTTCTCTCTCTTTACTTATATATATATACATATTATTTTTATATATATAATATTATTATTATTTTATTTATTTAATTAAACTTTTCTCAAAATACCATTTACGGCCTTCCTAATTTTTTTAATTAATATAAATTGTCCCAAAATATTATAACGAACTCCAATTTAATCCGTTCAAGTTTTATTATATCCCAAATTCAATCTATAATTCATTTACTAATTAAATTAAAATTTTTAATAATTACCAATTAGTCTTCCAATTACGTGAAAAAAATTCTACGGACCTCACATATTTTGCACGGTTTTATTAAAAAAAAATTGTTTTTCTTTTAGTCTAACTTGCAGTTATTATTACGCTTAGCAAATTTAGAACACTTTGCATGAGTCTAGACCTACGTTTGGGTCATGTTTCATGGAACTTTGAGAAAACTTTAATAATTTTGCTGTTTGCACGGTTTTATTAAAGAAAGTTTGATTCCCTTTCATACTAACATGTAGTTATTATTACGCTTAGCAAATTACCACACAAATGCATGCGTCTAGAATTACGTTTGGGTCAAGTTTCGTGCAATTCTGAGAACGTTCAAAATTTAGCTGTTTTGCACAGTTTAATATATTATTAAGCTTAGCAAATTTACCACACAAATGCATGGGTCTAGACTTACGTTTGGGTCATGTTTCGTGGAAGTTTTGAGAAAACTTTCAAAATTTAACTATTTTGCATGGTTTTATTAAAAAAAGTTTGTTTTCCTTTCATACTAACTTATAATTATTATTACGCTTAATAAACTTACCACACAAATGCATAGGTCTAGACCTACATTTGGGTCAAGTTTCGGCATTCTCAGAATGTTCAAAATTTAGATATTTTGCACGGTTTTATTAAAAAAAGTTAGTTTTTCTTTCATACTAACTTGCAGTGATTATTACACATAGCAAATTTACCACACAAATGCATGGTTATAGACCTACGTTTGGGTCAAGTTTCGTTGAATTCTAAGAACGTTCTAAATTTAACTGTTTTTTCAGGGTTTCATTAAAGTAAGTTTGTTTCACTTTTATACTGACTTGTAGTTATAATAACGCTTAGCAAATTTCACAGACAAATGCATGGGTCCAGCCTAAGTTTGGGTCAAGTTTCGTGAAATTTTGAGAACGTTTAAAATTTAGCGGTTTTGCACGGTTTTATTAATGTAAGTTTTGTTTCCTTTTCGTTTGGGTCAAGTTTCATGGAACTTTGAGAAAATATTCAAAATTTTGCTGTTTTGCACGGTTTTATTAAAGAAAGTTTGTTTTTCTCTATCATACTAACATGTAGTTATAATTACGCTTAACAAATTTACCACACAAATGCATGGGTCTTGACTTACGTTTGGGTCAAGTTTTGTGGAATTATGAGAATGTTCAAAATTTAGCTGTTTTGCACGATTTTGTTGAATAAAGTTTGTTTTCCCTTTCATCCTAACTTTTAGTAATTATTATTCTTAACAAATTTACCGCACAAATACACGAGTCTTGACCAACGTTTGTGTTAAGTTTCGTGGAATTTTGAGAACGTTCAAAATTGAGTTGTTTTGCACGATTAAAAAACGTTTCTTCCCCTTTCGTACTAACATGTAGTTATTATTACGCTTAGTAAATTTAACACACAAATACAAGGGACTAGACCTATTTTTGGGTCCACTATCATGGAAGTTTGAGAAAACGTTCAAAATTTAGCTGTTTTGTACGGTTTTATTAAAGAAAGTTTGTTTCAAGTTCATACTAAATAAAGTTTTGCTTGATTTTATTAAATACAAGGGACTGTTTTGCTTGATTTTATTAAATAAAGTTTGTTTTCCTTTCATAGTAACTTATAGTTATTATTACGCTTAACAAATTTTCCACACAAATGCATAGGTCTAGACCTACGTTTGGGTCAAGTTTCATGGAATTCAGAGAACGTTCAAAATTATAGCAGTTTTGCACGGTTTTATAAAAGAAAGTTTGTTTCCCATTCATACTAATATGTTCCGCGGAATTCTGAGAACGTTCAAAATTTCACTGTTTTGCACAGTTTTATTAAAGTATGTTTGTCTCCCTTTCATACTAACTTGTAGTTATTATTACGGTTAGCAAATTTACCATACAAATGCATGGGTCTAGAGCTGCATTTGGGTCAAGTTTCGTTCAATTTTGAAAATGTTCAAAATTTAACTGTTTTGCACGGTTCCATTAAAGCAAGTTTGTTTCCCTTTCATACTGACTTGTAGTTATTATTACGCTTAGCAAATTTAACAGACAAATGCATGGGTCCAGACCTACGTTTGGGTCTTGTTTCGTGAAATTCTGAGAACGTTCAAGATTTAGCTGTTTTGCACAGTTTTATTAATGCAAGTTTGTTTCCCTTTCATACTAACTTGTGGTTATTATTTCGCTTAGAAAATTTACTTCATAAATGCATGGATCTAGACCAACGTTTGGGCCATGTTTCGTGCAATTCTGAAAATGTTCAAAATTTAGCTGTTTTACACGATTTTCCACACAAATGCATAGGTCTAGATCTACGTTTGTGTCAAATTTTAGGGAATTCAGAGAACGTTCAAAATTATAGCAGTTTTGCACGGTTTTATAAAAGAAAGTTTGTTTCCCTTTCATACTAATATGTTCCGCGGAATTCTGAGAACGTTCAAAATTTCACTGTTTTGCACAGTTTTATTAAAGCATGTTTATCTCCCTTTCATACTAACTTGTAGTTATTATTACAATTAGCAAATTTACCATACAAATGCATGGGTCTAGACCTGCATTTGGGTCAAGTTTCGTTCAATTTTTAGAACGTTCAAAATTTAACTGTTTTGCACGGTTCCATTAAAGCAAGTTTGTTTTCCTTTCATACTGACTTGTAGTTATTATTACGCTTAGCAAATTTAACAGACAAATGCATGGGTCCAGACCTACGTTTGGGTCTAGTTTCGTGAAATTCTGAGAACGTTCAAGATTTAGCTGTTTTGCACAGTTTTATTAATGCAAGTTTGTTTCCCTTTCATACTAACTTGTGGTTATTATTTCGCTTAGCAAATTTACTTCATAAATGCATGGATCTAGACCAACGTTTGGGCCATGTTTCGTGCAATTCTGAAAATGTTCAAAATTTAGCTGTTTTACACGATTTTCCACACAAATGCATAGGTCTAGACCTACGTTTGTGTCAAGTTTCAGGGAATTCAGAGAACGTTCAAAATTATAGCAGTTTTTCACGGTTTTATAAAAGAAAGTTTGTTTACCTTTCATACTAACATGTTACGCGAAATTCTGAGAACGTTCAAAATTTCACTGTTTTACACAGTTTTATTAAAGCATGTTTGTCTCCCTTTCATACTAATTTGTAGTTATTATTATGGTTAGCAAATTTATCATACAAATGCATGGGTCTAGACCTGTATTTGGGTCAAGTTTCGTTCAATTTTTAGAACCTTCAAAATTTAACTGTTTTGCACGATTCCATTAAAGCAAGTTTGTTTCCCTTTCATACTGACTTGTAGTTATTATTACGCTTAGCAAATTTAACAGACAAATGCATGGGTCCAGACCTACGTTTGGGTCTAGTTTCGTGAATTTATGAGAACGTCCAAAATTTAATTGTTTTGCATAGTTTTGTTAATGCAAGTTTGTTTCCCTTTCATACTAACTTGTAGTTATTATTTCGCTTAGCAAATTTACTTCATATATGCATGGATCTAGACCAACGTTTGGGCCATGTTTCATTCAATTCTAAAAATGTTCAAAATTTAGCTGTTTTACACGATTTTCCACACAACTGCATAGGTCTAGACGTATGTTTGGTTAAAGTTTCGTGAAATTCTGAGAACGTTCGAAATTAAGCTGGTTTGCACGGTTTTATTGCGCTTAACAAATTTACCACACAAATGCATGGGTCTAGACCAACGTTTGGGTCAAGTTTTGAGAATTGTGAGAACATTCAAAATTTAACTGTTTTGTACGGTTTTATTGAAGAAAGTTTGTTTTCCTTTCATACTAATTTTTAGTTACTATTACGCTTAACAAATTTACCACACAAATGCATGGTTCTAGACCAATGTTTGGGTCATGTCTCGTGGAACTTTGATACAACTTTCAAAATTTAGATGTTTTGCACGGTTTTATTAACGAAAATTTGTTTCCTTTTCATACGAACCTGTAGTTATTATTACGCTTAGCAAATATACCACACAAATGCATGGGTCTGGACTTACGTTAGGGTCAAGTTTCATGGAATTGTGAAAATGTTCAAAATTTAGCTGTATTGCATGATTTTTTTAAATAAAGTTTGTTTTCCATTCATACTAACTTGTAGTTATTACTACGTTTAATAAATTCACCACACAAATGCATGGGTCTACACCAACATTTGGGTCAAGTCTCGTAAAATTCTGAGAACGTTCCAAACTTAGTTGTTTTGCTTGATTTTATTAAATAAAGTTTGTTTTCCTCTCATACTAACTTATAGTTATTATTACGCTTAACAAATTTACCACATAAATGCATAGGTCTAGACCTACGTTTGTGTCAAGTTTCATACAATTCAGAGAACATTTAAAATTTAGTCGTTTTACATTGTTTTTTATTAAAGCAAGTTTGTTTCCCTTTCATACTAACCTGTAATTATTATCCCGCTTAGCAAATTTACCACACAAATGCATGGGTCTGGACTTTCGTGGAACTTTGATAAAACTTTCAGAATTTTGTTGTTTTGCACGATTTTATAAAAGAAAGTTTGTTTCCCTTTCCTACTAATATGTAGTTATTATTACGCTTAGCAAATTTACCACATAAATGATGGCTCTGGACTTACGTTTGGGTCAAGTTTCGTGGAATTGTGAGAATGTTCAAAATTTCAATGTTTTGCATGATTTTATTAAATAAAGTTTGTTTTCCTTTCATACTAACTTGTAGTTATTATTACGCTTAACAAATTTACCACACAAATGCATGGGTCTAGACCATCGTTTGGGTCAAGTTTTGTAGAATTGTGAGAACATTCAAAATTTAACTGTTTTGTACGGTTTTATTGAAGAAAGTTTGTTTTCCTTTCATACTAATTTTTAGTTACTATTACGCTTAACAAATTTACCACACAAATGCATGGTTCTAGACCAATGACTGGGTCAAGTCTCGTGGAACTTTGAGACAACTTTCAAAATTTAGATATTTTGCACGATTTTATTAACGAAAGTTTGTTTCCCTTTCATACTTACTTGTAGTTATTATTACGCTTAACAAATATACCAGACAAATGCATGGGTCTGGACTTACATTAGGATCAAGTTTCGTGGAATTGTGAAAATGTTCATTGCAAGATTTTTTTAAATAAAGTTAGTTTCCCATTCATACTAACTTGTAGTCAGTACTATGTTTAATAGATTCATCACACAAATGCGTGGGTCTAGACCAACGTTTGGGTCAATTCTCGTGAAATTATGAGAACGTTCAAAATTTAGTTGTTTTGCACGGTTTTATTATAGAAAGTTTGTTTACCTTTCATACTAACATGTAGTTATTATTACGCTTAGCAAATATCCCACCCAAATGCATGGTTCTAGACTTACGTTTGGGTCAAGTTTCGTGGAACTGTGAGAATGTTCAAAATTTCGATGTGTTGCACGGTTTTATTATTTCAAGTTTGTTTTCCTTTCATACTAACTTCTTGTTATTATTTCGCTTAGCAAATTTAACACACAAATGCATGGGTCTAGACCAACATTTGGGTCAAGTTTCGAGCAATTCTGTGAATGTTCAAAATTTATACTAAATTGTAGTTATTTTTATGCTTAGCAAATTTACCACAAAAATGCATGGGTCTGAACTTACGTTTGGGCCAGGTTTCGTGGAATTATGAGAATGTTCAAAATTTGGATGTTTTGCTTGATTTTATTAAATAAAGTTTGTTTTCCTTTCATAGTAACTTATAGTTATTATAACACTTATCAAATTTACCACTCAAATGCATAGGTCTAGACCTACGTTTGGGTCAATTTTCATGGAATTTAGAGAACGTTCAAAATTTAGTAGTTTTACATGGTTTTATTAAAGCAAGTGTGTTTCCATTTTATACTAATCTGTAATTATTACTGCGCTTACCAAATTTACCACACAAATGCATGGGTCTAGACCAACGTTTGGGTCAAGTTTCGTGCAATTGTAAGAACATTCAAAATTAAGCTGTTTTGTACGGTTTTATTAAAGAAAGTTTGTTTTCCTTCCATACTAACTTGTAATTGCTATTACGCTTAAGAAATTTACCACACAAATGCATGGTTTTAGACCTATGTTCAGGTCAACTTTCATGGAACTTTGAGAAAACTTTCAAAATTTAGATGTTTTACACGGTTTTATTAACGAAAATTTGTTTCCTTTTCATACTAACCTATAGTTATTATTACGCTTAGCAAATATACCATACAAATGCATGGGTCTGGACTTACGTTAGGGTCAAGTTTCGTGGAATTGTGAAAATGTTCAAAATGTAGCTGTATTGCATGATTTTTTTAAATAAAGTTTGTTTTCCGTTCATACTAACTTGTAGTTATTACTACGTTTAATAAATTCACCACACAAATGCATGGGTCTAGACCAACATTTGGGTCAAGTCTCGTGAAATTCTGAGAACGTTCAAAACTTAGTTGTTTTGCTTGATTTTATTAAATAAAGTTTGTTTTCCTCTCATACTAACTTATAGTTATTATTACGCTTAACAAATTTACCACACAAATGCATAGGTCTAGACCTACGTTTTTGTCAAGTTTGATACAATTTAGAGAACATTCAAAATTTAGTAGTTTTACATGGTTTTATTAAAGCAAGTTTGTTTCGCTTTCATATTAACCTGTAATTATCATCCAGCTTAGCAAATTTACCACACAAATGCATGGGTCTGGACCTACGTTTGGGTCAACTTTCGTGGAACTTTGAGAAAACTTTCAGAATTTTGTTGTTTTGCAGGATTTTTTAAAAGAAAGTTTGTTTTCCTTTCCTACTAATATGTAGTTATTATTACGCTTAGCAAATTTGCCACACAAATGATGGGTCTGGACTTACGTTTGGGTCAAGTTTCGTGGAATTGTGAGAATGTTCAGAATTTCAATGTTTTGCATGATTTTATTAAATAAAATTTGTTTACTTTTCATACTAACTTGTAGTTATTATTACGCTTAACAAATTTACCACACAAATGCATGGGTCTAGACCAATGTCTGGGTCAAGTTTTGTACAATTGTGAGAACATTCAAAATTTAACTCGATTTTATTGAAGAAAGTTTGTTTTTCTTTCATACTAATTTTTAGTTACTATTACGCTTAACAAATTTACCACACAAATGCATGGTTCTAGACCAATGTTTGGGTCAAGTCTCGTGAAACTTGGAGACAACTTTCAAAATTTAGATGTTTTCCACGATTTTATTAACGAAAGTTTGTTTCTCTTTCATACTAACATGTAGTTATTATTACGCTTAGCAAATATACTAGACAAATGCATGGGTCTGGACTTCCGTTAGGATCAAGTTTCGTGGAATTGTGAAAATGTTCATTGCATGATTTTATTAAATAAAGTTTGTTTTTCATTCATACTAACTTGTAGTTAGTACTATGTTTAATAAATTCACCACACAAATGCATGGGTCAAGACCAACGTTTGGGTCAAGTCTCGTGAAATTATGAGAACGTTCAAAATTTAGTAGTTTTGCACGGTTTTATTATAGAAAGTTTGTTTCCCTTTCATACTAACATGTAGTTGCTATTACGCTTAGCAAATTTCCCACACAAATGCATGGTTCTAGACTTTCGTTTGGGTCAAGTTTCGTGGAATTGTGAGAATGTTCAAAATTTCGATGTATTGCACGGCTTTATTATTGCAAATTTGTTTCCCTTTTATACTAACTTGTTGTTATTATTTTGCTTAGCAAATCTAACACACACTGCATAGGTCTAGAGCAACGTTTGGGTCAAGTTTCGAGCAATTTTGAGAATGTTCAAAATTTAGAGGTTTTACACGGTTTTATTAAAGTAAGTTTGTTTCCCTTTTATACTAAATTGTAGTTATTATTATGCTTAGCAAATTTACCACACAAATGCATGGGTCTGAACTTACGTTTGGGTCAAGTTTCGTGGAATTATGAGAATGTTTAAAATTTCGATGTTTTGCTTGATTTTATTAAATAAAGTTTGTTTTCCTTTCATTGTAACTTATAGTTATTATAACGCTTATCAAATTTACCACTCAAATGCATAAGTCTATACCAACGTTTGGGTCAAGTTTCGTGCAATTATGAGAACGTTCAAAATTTAGATGTTTTGCACGGGTTTATTAAAGAAAGTTTGTTTCCCTTTCATCGTAACATGCAGTTATTATTACGCTTACCAAATTTACCATACAAATGCATGGGTCTAGACCTACGTTTGGGTCAAGTTTCGAGGAACTTTAAGAAAATATTCAAAATTTTGTTGTTTTCCACGATTTTATTAAAGAAAGTTTGTTTCCTATCATACTAACTTGCAGTTATTATTACGCTTAGCAAATTTACCACACAAATGCATGGGTCTAGACCTACGTTTCGGTCAAGTTTCGTGGAACTTTGAGAAAAGTTTCAAAATTTTGTTGTTTTGCACGGTTTTATAAAAGAAAGTTTGTTTCCCTTTAATACTAACTTGTAGGTATTATTACACTTAACAAATTGACCACACAAATGCATGGGTCTAAACCTACGTTTGGATCAAATTTCGTGGAATTTTTGTAACTTTCAAAATTTAGATGTTTTGCACGGTTTTATTAACGAAAGTTTGTTTTCCTTTCATACTAACTTGCAGTTATTATTACGCTTAGCAAATTTACCACACAAATGCATGGGTCTAGACCTACGTTTGGGTCAAGTTTCGTGGAACTTTGAGAAAAGTTTCAAAATTTTGTTGTTTTGCACGGTTTTATAAAAGAAAGTTTGTTTCCCTTTAATACTAACTTGTAGGTATTATTACACTTAACAAATTTACCACACAAATGCATGGGTCTAGACCTACGTTTGGATCAAGTTTCGTGGAATTTTGGTAACGTTCAAAATTTAGATGTTTTGCACGGTTTTATTAAAGAAAGTTTGTTTTCCTTTCATACTAACTTGCAGTTGTTATTACGCTTAGAAAATTTACCACCCAATTGCATGGGTCTAGACCTACGTTTGGGTCATGTTTCGTGGAACTTTAAGAAAATATTCAAAATTTTGTTGTTTTCCACGATTTTATTAAAGAAAGTTTGTTTCCTATCATACTAACTTGCATTATTATTACGCTTAGCAAATTTACCACACAAATGCATGGGTCTAGACCTACGTTTCGGTCAAGTTTCGTGGAACTTTGAGAAAAGTTTCAAAATTTTGTTGTTTTGCACGGTTTTATAAAAGAAAGTTTGTTTCCCTTTAATACTAACTTGTAGGTATTATTACACTTAACAAATTTACCACACAAATGCATGGGTCTAAACCTACGTTTGGATCAAATTTCGTGGAATTTTGGTAACTTTCAAAATTTAGATGTTTTGCACGATTTTATTAACGAAAGTTTGTTTTCCTTTCATACTAACTTGTAGTTATTATTACGCTTAGAAAATTTACCACCCAAATGCATGGGTCTAGACCTACGTTTAGGTCAAATTTCGTGGAATTTTGGTAACGTTCAAAATTTAGATGTTTTCCACGGTTTTATTAAAGAAAATTGTTTACCTTTCATACTAACCTGCAGTTATTATTACGCTTAGAAAATTACCACCCAAATGCATGGGTCTAGACCTACGTTTGGTTCATGTTTCGTGGAACTTTAAGAAAATATTCAAAATTTTGTTGTTTTCCACGATTTTATTAAAGAAAGTTTGTTTCCGATCATACTAACTTGCAGTTATTATTACGTTTAGTAAATTTACCACACAAATGCATGGGTCTAGACCTACGTTTGGGTCAAGTTTCGTGGAATTTTGAGAAAAGTTTCAAAATTTTGTTGTTTTGCACGGTTTTATAAAAGAAAGTTTGTTTCTCTTTAATACTAACTTGTAGGTATTATTACACTTAACAAATTACCACACAAATGCATGGGTCTAGACCTACATTTGGATCAAGTTTCGTGGAATTTTGGTAACATTCAAAATTTAGATGTTTTGCACGGTTTTATTAAAGAAAGTTTGTTTTTCTTTCATACTAACTTGCAGTTGTTATTACGCTTAGAAAATTTACCACCCAATTGCATGGGTCTAGACCTACGTTTGGGTCATGTTTCGTGGAACTTTAAGAAAATATTCAAAATTTTGTTGTTTTCCACGATTTTATTAAAGAAAGTTTATTTCCTATCATACTAACTTGCAGTTATTATTACGCTTAGCAAATTTACCACACAAATGCATGGGTCTAGACCTACGTTTCGGTCAAGTTTCGTGGAACTTTGAGAAAAGTTTCAAAATTTTGTTGTTTTGCATGGTTTTATAAAAGATAGATTGTTTCCCTTTCATTCTAACTTGCAGTTATTATTACGCTTAGCAAATTTACCACACAAATGCATGGGTTAGAAATACGTTTGGGTCAAGTTTCGTGGAATTTTGGTAACGTTCAAAATATAGATGTTTTGCACGGTTTTATTAAAGAAAATTGTTTCCCTTTCATACTAACCTACAGTTATTATTACGCTTAGATAATTTACCACCCAAATGCATGGGTCTAGACCTACGTTTGGGTCATGTTTCGTGGAACTTTAAGAAAATATTCAAAATTTTGTTGTTTTCCACGGTTTTATTAAAGAAAGTTTGTTTCCGATCATACGAACTTGCAGTTGTTATTACGCTTAGAAAATTTACCACCCAAATGCATGGGTCTAGACCTACGTTTGGGTCAAGTTTCGTGGAATTTTGGTAACGTTCAAAATTTAGATGTTTTGCACGATTTTATTAAGGAAAATTGTTTCCCTTTCATACTAACCTGCAGTTATTATTACGCTTAGAAAATTTACCACCCAAATGCATGGGTCTAGACCTACGTTTGGGTCAAGTTTCGTGGAACTTTGAGAAAACTTTCAAAATTTTGTTGTTTTGCACGGTTTTATAAAAGAAAGTTTGTTTCCCTTTCATACTAACATGTAGTTATTATTACGTTCAGCAAATTTACCACACAAATGATGGGTCTAGACTTATGTATGGATTAAGTTTCGTGGATTTGTGAGAATGTTGAAAATTTCAATGTTTTGCATGATTTTATTAAATAAACTTTGTTTCTCTTTCATACTAACTTGTAGTTCCTATTACGCTTAACAAATTTACCACACAAATGCAAAGTTCTAGACATATGTTTGGGTCAAGTTTCGTTGAAATTTGAGAAAACTTTGAAAATTTAGATGTTTTGCACAGTTTTATTAACAAAAGTTTATTTACTTTTCATATCAACTTGTAGTTATTATTACGCTCAGCAAATATACCAAACAAATGCATGGGTTTGGACTTACGTTAGGGTCAAGTTTCATGGAATAGTGAAAATGTTCAAAATTTAGCTATATTGCATCATTTTTTTAAATAAAGCTTGTTTCCCATTCATACAAACTTGTAGTTATTACTACGTTTAATAAATTCACCACACAAATGCATTGGTTTAGACCAACTTTCGGGTCATGTTTCGTGAAACTCTGAGAAATTTCAAAATTTAGTTATTTTGCACACTTTTATTAAAGAAAGTTCATTACCCTTTCATATAAACATGTAGCTATTATTACGCTTATCAAATTTACCACACAAATCCATGGGTCTGGACTTACGTTTCGGTCATGTTTCGTGGAATTGTGAGAATGTTCAAAATTTTGATGTTTTGCTTGATTTTATTAAATAAAATTTTTTTTCCTTTCGTACTAGCTTATAGTTATTATTACGCTTAACAAATTTACCACACAAATGCATAGGCCTAGACCTACGTTTGGGTCAAGTACTATGGAATTCAGAGGACGTTCAAAATTTAGTAGTTTTACATGGTTTTATTAAAGCAAGTTTGTTTCCCTTTCATACTAATCTGTAATTGTTATCACGCTTAGCAAATGTACCACACAAATTGCAT
The DNA here is from genome assembly GCF_026168435.1 of Sesamum indicum. NCBI lineage: Eukaryota > Viridiplantae > Streptophyta > Magnoliopsida > Lamiales > Pedaliaceae > Sesamum > Sesamum indicum. The sequence goes on along the minus strand of NC_142665.1, from coordinate 11,443,023 downwards.
GGGTCTAGACCTATGTTTTGGTCAAGTTTCGTGCAATTCTGGGAACGTTCAAAATTTAGCTATTTTGCACGGTTTTATTAAAGCAAGATTGCTTCCCTTTTATATTATCTTGCAATTATTATTACGCTTAGCAAATTTACCACACAAATGCATGGGTCTAGACCTACTTTTGGATCATGTTTCGTTCAACTTGGAAAAAACATTCAAAATTTTGTTGTTTTGCAAGGTTTTATATAAGAAAGTTTGTTTTCCTTTCATAACATGTAGTTTTTATTACGCTTAACAAATTTACCGCACAAATGCATAGCTCTAGACGTAAGTTTGGGTCAAGTTTCGTGCAATTCTGAGAACGTTCAAAATTTAGCTGGTTTGCACGGTTTTATTAAAGGTAGTATGTTTCCCTTTCATACTAACTTCTAGTTATTACCACGCTTAGAAATTTTACCACACTAATGCATGGGTTTGAATCTATGTTTGGCTCAAGTTTCATTCAATTCTGAGAACGTTCAAAATTTAGCCGTTTTGTACGGCTATATTAAACAAAGTTTGTTTTTCTTTCATACTAACTTGTAGTAATTATTACGCTTAACAAATTTACCACACAAATGTTTGGGTCTAGACCTATATTTGGGTCAAGTTTCGTGGAATTTTGAGAACGTTCAAAATTTAGATGTTTTGCACGGTTTTATTAAAGAAAGTTTGTTTCCCTTTCATACTAACTTGCAGTTATTATAAAGCTAAGCAAATTTACCACACAAATGCATGGGTCTAGAACTACGTTTGGGTCAAGTTTCGTGGAACTTTGAAAAAACTTTCAAAATTTTGTTGTTTTGTACGGTTTTATAAAAGAAAGTTTATCTCCGTTTCATACTAACTTGTAGTTATTATTACACTTAATAAATTTACCACACAAATGCATCGGTCTAGATCTACGTTTGAGTCGTGTTTCGTGGAATTTTGAGAACGTTCAAAAATTAGATGTTTTGCATGCTTTTATTAAACAAAGTTTGTTTCCCTTTCATATTAACTTGCAATTATTATTACGCTTAGCAAACTTACTACCTAAATGCATGGTCTAGACCTACGTTTGGGTCGAGTTTTGTGGAACTTTGAGAAAACTTTCAAAATTTTTTTGTTTTGCGGTTTTATAAAAGAATGTTTGTTTCCCTTACATAGTAAAATGTAGTTATTATTACGCTTAGCAAATTTACGACACAAATGCATGGGTCTAGATCTATGTTTGGGTCAAGTTTCGTGCAATTTTAAGAACCTTCAAAATTTAGCTGGTCTGCACAGTTTTATTAAAGGAAGTATGCTTCCCTTTCATATTAACTTGTAGTTATTATTACGCTTAGAAATTTTACCAAACTAATGCATGGGTCTGAACCTACGTTTGGCTCAAGTTTTGTTCAATTGTGGGAACGTTCAAAATTTAGCTGTTATGTACGCCTTTATAAAACAAAGCTTGTTTTCCTTTCATACTAACTTGTAGTTATTATTATGCTTAACAAATTTACCACACAAATGCATGGGTCTAGACCTACGTTTGGGTCAAGTTTCGTGGAATTTTGAGAACGTTCAAAATTTAGATGTTTTGCACGCTTTTATTAAAGAAAGTTTGTTTCCCTTTCATACTAACTTGCAGTTATTATTACGCTTAGCAAATCTACCACACAAATGCACGGGTCTAGACCTACGTTTGGATCACGTTTCGTGGATGTTTGAGAAAACTTTCAAAATTTTATTGTTTTGCACGGTTTTATAAAAGAATGTTTGTTTCCGTTTCATACTAACTTGTAGTTATTATTATGCTTAATAAATTTACCACATAAAGTCTAGACGTACGTTTGTGTCAAGTTTTATGGAATTGTGAGAACGTTTAAAATTTAGATGTTTTGCACGGTTTTATTAAAGAAAGTTTGTTTCCTTTCATACTAACATGTAGTTATTATTACACTGAACAAATTTACCACACAAATGCATGGGTCTGGACTTACGTTTGGGTAAAGTTTCGTGGATTTGTGCGAATTTCCAAAATTTCGATGTTTTGGTTGATTTTATTAAATAAAGTTTGTTTTCCTTTAATACTAACTTAGAGTTATTATTACGCTTAACAAATTTACCACACAAATGCATAGGTCTAGACCTATATTTTGGTCAAGTTTCATTGAATTTATAGAACGTACAAAATTTAGTAGTTTTACATGGTTTTATTAAAGCAAGTTTGTTTCCCTTTCATACTAATATATAATTATTATTAAGCTTACCAAATTTACCACACAAATGCATGGGTCTAGACCAACGTTCGGGTCAATTTCGTGCAATTATGAGAACGTTCAAAATTTAGATGTTTTGCATGGTTTTATAAAAGATAGATTGTTTCCCTTTCATTCTAACTTGCAGTTATTATTACGCTTAGCAAATTTACCACACAAATGCATGGGTTAGAAATACGTTTGGGTCAAGTTTCGTGAAATTTTGAGAACGTTCAAAATTTAGATGTTTTGCGCGGTTTTATTAAAGAAAGTTTGTTTCCCTTTCATACTAACTTGCAGTTATTATTACGCTTAGCAGATTTACCACACAAATGCATGGGTCTAGACCTACGTTTGGGTCAAGTTTGGTGGAACTTTGAGAAAACATTCAAAATTTTGTTGTTTTGCACGATTTTATAAAACTAAGTTTGTTTCCCTTTCATACTAACTTGTAGTTATTATTACGCTTAGCAAATTTACCATACAAATGCATGGGACTAGACCTACGTTTGGGTCAAGTTTCTTGGAATCTTTAGAATGTTCAAAATTTAGATGTTTTGCAGGGTTTTATTAAAGAATGTTTGTTTCGCTTTCATACTAACTTGCAGTTATTATTACGTTTAGCAAATTTATCGCACAAATGTATGTGTCTAAACCTACGTTTGGGGTCAAGTTTTTTGGAACGTTGAAAAAAGTTTCAAAAGTTTGTTGTTTTGCACGGTTTTATAAAAGAAAGTTTGTTTCCCTTTCATACTAACATGTAGTTATTATTATGCTTAGCAAATTTACCACACAAATGATGGGTCTGTACTTACGTTTGGGTCAATGTTTTGCATGATTTTCTTAAATAAAGTTTTGCATGATTTTATTAAATAAAGTTTTACATGATTTTATTAAATAAAGTTTTTGTTTCCCTTTCATACTAACTTGTAGTTATTATTACGCTTAACAAGTTTATGCAATAGTTACGCTTAACAAATTTACCACACAAATGCATGGGTCTAGACCAACGTTTAGGTTAAGTTTCGTGGAATTGTGAAAAAAAAGTTTGTTTTCCTTCCATACTAACTTGTAGTTACTACTACGCTTAACAAATCTACCAGACAAATGCATGGTTTTAGACATATGTTTGGGTAATGTTTCGTGGAACTTTGAGAAAACTTTCGAAATTGATATATTTTGCACGGTTTTATTAACGAAAATTTATTTTCCTTTCATACTAACCTGTAGTTATTATTACGCTTAGCAAATATACCACATAAATGCATGGGTCTGGACTTACGTTAGTGTCAAGTTTCATGGAATCGTGAAAATATTCAAAATTTAGCTGTATTGCATGATTTTTTAAGTAAAGTTTGTTTCCCGTTCATACTAACTTGTAGTTATTACTACGTTTAATAAATTAACCACACAAATGCATGGGTCTAGACCAACGTTTGGGTCATGTCTCATGAAATTCTGAAAATGTTCAAAATTTAGTTGTTTTACATGGTTTTATTAAAGCAAGTTTGTTTCCCTTTCATACTAACCTGTTATTATTATTACACTAATCAAATTTACCACACAAATGCATGGGTCTACACCTACGTTTAGGTCAAGTTTCGTGAAACTTTGAGAAAACTTTCAAAATTTTGTTGTTTTGCACGATTTTATATAAGAATGTTTTTTTCCCTTTTATTGTAACTTGTAGTTATTATTATGTTTAGCAAATTTATTACACAAATACATGAGTTTAAACCTACATTTGGGTCCAGTTTCGTGGAATTCTGAGAACATTCAGAATTTAACTGTTTCGCACGGTTTTGTTAATGCCTGTTTGTTTCCCTTTCATCTAACTTGTAGTTATTATTACGCTTAGCAAATTTAACAGACAAATGCGTGGGTCCAGACCAATGATTGGATCAAGTTTCGTGGAATTCTGAGAATGTTCAAAATTTAGCTGTTTTAAACAGTTTTATTAAAGCAAGTTTATTATGAGAACGTTGAAAATTTAGATGTTTTGCATACTAACTTACATACTAACTTATAGTTATTATTACGCTTAAAGAAGGTTTGTTTCCCTTTCATACTAACTTATAGTTATTATTACGCTTATAGTTATTATTACGCTTAAAAAATTTACCACACTAATGCATGGGTCTAGACCTACGTTTGGGTCAAGTTTCATGGAATTTTGGTAACGTTCAAAATTTAGATGTTTTGCACGGTTTATTAAAGAAAGTTTGTTTTCCTTTCATACTAACATGTAGTTATTATTATGCTTAGCAAATTTACCACACTAATGATGGGTCTGGACTTACGCTTGGATCAAGTTTCGTGGATTTGTGAGAATGTTCAAAATTTTCAATGTTTTTCATGATTTTATTAAATAAAGTTTTTTTCCCTTTCATACTAACTTGTAGTTTCTATTACGCTGAACAAATTTACCACAGAAATGCTTGGCTCTAGACATATGTTTGGGTCCAGTTTCGTGAAACTTTGGGAAAACATTCAAAATTTAGATGTTTTGCACGATTTTATTAACGAAGGTTTGTTTTCCTTTGATACTAACTTGTAGTTATTATTACGCTTAGCAAATATACCACACAAATGCATGGGTCTGGACTTACGTTAGGGTCAAGTTTCGTGGAATTGTGAAAATGTTCAAAATTTAGCTATATTGCATGATTTTTTTAAATAAAGTGTGTTTCCTATTTATACTAACTTGTAGTTATTACTACGCATAATAAATTCACCACACAAATGCATGGGTCTAGACCAACGTTTGGGTCAAGTCTCCTGAAATTCTGAGAACATTCAAAATTCTGTTGTTTTGGACAGTGTTACTAAAGAAAGTTTGTTTCCCTTTCATACTAACATGTAGTTATTATTACGTTTAGCAAATTTACCACACAAATGCATGGGTCTGAACTAACGTTTGGGTCAAGTTTCGTGTAATTGTGAGAATGTTCAAAATTTCGACGTTTTGCTTGATTTTATTAAATAAAGTTTGTTTTCCTTTCATACTAACTTGTAGTTATTATTACGCTTAACGAATTTACCACACAAATGAATAGGTCTAGACCTACGTTTCGGTCATGTTTCGTGCAATTCTGGAAACGTTCAAAATTTAGCTATTTTGCACGGTTTTATTAAAACAAGATTGCTTCCCTTTTACAGTAACTTGTAGTTATTATTATGCATAGCAAATATACTACACACATGCATGGGTCTAGACCTACGTTTGGGTGAAATTCTGTGGAATTCTGAGAACGTTCAAAATTTAATTGTTTTGCATGGTTTTATTAAAGCGTGTTTGTTTCGCTTTCATACTAACTTGTACTTATTATTACCGTTTAGCAAATTTAACAGACAAATGCATGGGTCCAGACCTACGAATGGGTCAAGTTTCATGGAATCCTGAGAGCGTTCAAAATTTAGCTGTTTTACTCGGTTTTATTAATGCAAGTTTGTTTCCCTTTCATATTAACTTGTTGTAATTATTTCGCTTAGTAAATTTACCACACAAATGCATGGGTCTAGTCCAACGTTTGGGTCAAGTTTCGTGCAATTATGAGAATGTTCAATATTTAGCTGTTTTACACAGTTTATTGTAGCAAGTTTGTTTTTCTTTTATACTAACTTGTAGTTATTATTACACTTAGCAAATTTACAACACAAATGCATAGGTCTAGACCTACGTTTGGGTCTAGTTTTGTGAAATTCTGAGAACGTTCAAAATTTAGTTGTTTTGCACGATTTTCTAAAGCAAGATTCTTTCCCTTTCATACTAATTTATAATTATTATTACGCTTACAAAATTTACCACACGAATGCATGGGTCTAGACCAACGTTTGGGTCAAGTTTCGTGCAATTATGAGAACATTCAAAATTTAGATATTTTCACGATTTTATTAAAAAAAGTTTGTTTCCCTTTCATACAGTTTTGAAGTTATTATTACGCTTAGCAAATATACCACACAAATGCATGGGTCTAAACCTACGTTTGGGTCAAGTTTCGTGGAACTTTGAGAAAACATTCAAAATTTTGTTGTTTTGCACGGATTTATATAAGTTGTTTACCATTCATACTAGCATATAGTTATTATTACGCTTAGCAAATTTCCCACACAAATGCATGGATGGGTCTAGATGTACGTTTGGGTCAAGTTTCGTGCAATTCTGAGAACGTTCAAAATTTATCTGGTTTGCATGGTTTTATTTAAGGAAGTATGTTTCCCTTTAATACTAACTTGTAGTTATTATTATGCTTAGAAATTTTACCACACTAATGCATGGGTCTGGACCTACGTTTGGGTCAAGTTTCGTTCAATTCTGGGAACGTTCAAAATTTAGCTGTTTTGTACGGCTTTATAAAACAAAGTTTTTTTTCTTTTCATACTAACTTGTAGTTATTTTTACGCTTAACAAATTTACCACACAAATGAATGGGTCTAGACCTAGGTTTGTGTCAAGTGTCGTGGAATTTTGAGAACGTTCAAAATTTAGATGTTTTGCACGGTTTTATTAAAGATGTTTGTTTCCCTATCATACTATGTTGCAGTTATTGTTACGCTTATCAAATTTACCACACAAATGCATGGGTCTAGACGTATGTTTGGGTCAAGTGTCGTGGAACTTTGAGAAAACATTCAAAATTTTGTTGTTTTGCACAGTTGTATAAAAAAATGTTTGTTTCCCTTTAATACTAACCTGTAATTGTTATTACGCTTAAAAAATTTACCACACTAATGCATGGGTCTAGACCTACGTTTGGGTCAAGTTTCATGGAATTTTGGTAACGTTCAAAATTTAGATGTTTTGCACGGTGTATTAAAGAAAGTTTGTTTTCCTTTCATACTAACATGTAGTTATTATTATGCTTAGCAAATTTACCACACTAATGATGGGTCTGGACTTACGCTTGGATCAAGTTTCGTGGATTTGTGAGAATGTTCAAAATTTTCAATGTTTTTCATGATTTTATTAAATAAAGTTTTTTTCCCTTTCATACTAACTTGTAGTTTCTATTACGCTGAACAAATTTACCACAGAAATGCTTGGCTCTAGACATATGTTTGGGTCCAGTTTCGTGAAACTTTGGGAAAACATTCAAAATTTAGATGTTTTGCACGATTTTATTAACGAAGGTTTGTTTTCCTTTGATACTAACTTGTAGTTATTATTACGCTTAGCAAATATACCACACAAATGCATGGGTCTGGACTTACGTTAGGGTCAAGTTTCGTGGAATTGTGAAAATGTTCAAAATTTAGCTATATTGCATGATTTTTTTAAATAAAGTGTGTTTCCTATTTATACTAACTTGTAGTTATTACTACGCATAATAAATTCACCACACAAATGCATGGGTCTAGACCAACGTTTGGGTCAAGTCTCCTGAAATTCTGAGAACATTCAAAATTCTGTTGTTTTGGACAGTGTTACTAAAGAAAGTTTGTTTCCCTTTCATACTAACATGTAGTTATTATTACGTTTAGCAAATTTACCACACAAATGCATGGGTCTGAACTAACGTTTGGGTCAAGTTTCGTGTAATTGTGAGAATGTTCAAAATTTCGACGTTTTGCTTGATTTTATTAAATAAAGTTTGTTTTCCTTTCATACTAACTTGTAGTTATTATTACGCTTAACGAATTTACCACACAAATGAATAGGTCTAGACCTACGTTTCGGTCATGTTTCGTGCAATTCTGGAAACGTTCAAAATTTAGCTATTTTGCACGGTTTTATTAAAACAAGATTGCTTCCCTTTTACAGTAACTTGTAGTTATTATTATGCATAGCAAATATACTACACACATGCATGGGTCTAGACCTACGTTTGGGTGAAATTCTGTGGAATTCTGAGAACGTTCAAAATTTAATTGTTTTGCATGGTTTTATTAAAGCGTGTTTGTTTCGCTTTCATACTAACTTGTACTTATTATTACCGTTTAGCAAATTTAACAGACAAATGCATGGGTCCAGACCTACGAATGGGTCAAGTTTCATGGAATCCTGAGAGCGTTCAAAATTTAGCTGTTTTACTCGGTTTTATTAATGCAAGTTTGTTTCCCTTTCATATTAACTTGTTGTAATTATTTCGCTTAGTAAATTTACCACACAAATGCATGGGTCTAGTCCAACGTTTGGGTCAAGTTTCGTGCAATTATGAGAATGTTCAATATTTAGCTGTTTTACACAGTTTATTGTAGCAAGTTTGTTTTTCTTTTATACTAACTTGTAGTTATTATTACACTTAGCAAATTTACAACACAAATGCATAGGTCTAGACCTACGTTTGGGTCTAGTTTTGTGAAATTCTGAGAACGTTCAAAATTTAGTTGTTTTGCACGATTTTCTAAAGCAAGATTCTTTCCCTTTCATACTAATTTATAATTATTATTACGCTTACAAAATTTACCACACGAATGCATGGGTCTAGACCAACGTTTGGGTCAAGTTTCGTGCAATTATGAGAACATTCAAAATTTAGATATTTTCACGATTTTATTAAAAAAAGTTTGTTTCCCTTTCATACAGTTTTGAAGTTATTATTACGCTTAGCAAATATACCACACAAATGCATGGGTCTAAACCTACGTTTGGGTCAAGTTTCGTGGAACTTTGAGAAAACATTCAAAATTTTGTTGTTTTGCACGGATTTATATAAGTTGTTTACCATTCATACTAGCATATAGTTATTATTACGCTTAGCAAATTTCCCACACAAATGCATGGATGGGTCTAGATGTACGTTTGGGTCAAGTTTCGTGCAATTCTGAGAACGTTCAAAATTTATCTGGTTTGCATGGTTTTATTTAAGGAAGTATGTTTCCCTTTAATACTAACTTGTAGTTATTATTATGCTTAGAAATTTTACCACACTAATGCATGGGTCTGGACCTACGTTTGGGTCAAGTTTCGTTCAATTCTGGGAACGTTCAAAATTTAGCTGTTTTGTACGGCTTTATAAAACAAAGTTTTTTTTCTTTTCATACTAACTTGTAGTTATTTTTACGCTTAACAAATTTACCACACAAATGAATGGGTCTAGACCTAGGTTTGTGTCAAGTGTCGTGGAATTTTGAGAACGTTCAAAATTTAGATGTTTTGCACGGTTTTATTAAAGATGTTTGTTTCCCTATCATACTATGTTGCAGTTATTGTTACGCTTATCAAATTTACCACACAAATGCATGGGTCTAGACGTATGTTTGGGTCAAGTGTCGTGGAACTTTGAGAAAACATTCAAAATTTTGTTGTTTTGCACAGTTGTATAAAAAAATGTTTGTTTCCCTTTAATACTAACCTGTAATTGTTATTACGCTTAAAAAATTTACCACACTAATGCATGGGTCTAGACCTACGTTTGGGTCAAGTTTCATGGAATTTTGGTAACGTTCAAAATTTAGATGTTTTGCACGGTGTATTAAAGAAAGTTTGTTTTCCTTTCATACTAACATGTAGTTATTATTATGCTTAGCAAATTTACCACACTAATGATGGGTCTGGACTTACGCTTGGATCAAGTTTCGTGGATTTGTGAGAATGTTCAAAATTTTCAATGTTTTTCATGATTTTATTAAATAAAGTTTTTTTCCCTTTCATACTAACTTGTAGTTTCTATTACGCTGAACAAATTTACCACAGAAATGCTTGGCTCTAGACATATGTTTGGGTCCAGTTTCGTGAAACTTTGGGAAAACATTCAAAATTTAGATGTTTTGCACGATTTTATTAACGAAGGTTTGTTTTCCTTTGATACTAACTTGTAGTTATTATTACGCTTAGCAAATATACCACACAAATGCATGGGTCTGGACTTACGTTAGGGTCATGTTTCGTGGAATTGTGAAAATGTTCAAAATTTAGCTATATTGCATGATTTTTTTAAATAAAGTGTGTTTCCTATTTATACTAACTTGTAGTTATTACTACGCATAATAAATTCACCACACAAATGCATGGGTCTAGACCAACGTTTGGGTCAAGTCTCCTGAAATTCTGAGAACATTCAAAATTCTGTTGTTTTGGACAGTGTTATTAAAGAAAGTTTGTTTCCCTTTCATACTAAGGTATCTCTCTAGCTTCCAGTCTATATAAAACGTAGTAGTTAGCAGAGGTAAGTCTGTCTGCCGCTTTCTTTCATAACAAAGCCGTTATTCCCGGCTGGCATAGAAGTCTCTCGCGCGGGCGAAGGAGATGCATTTCTGGTACTGGTAGTATTGAACAAGCTCTCAGGGAATAATCTATTTCTTTCTTATTTCTGCCTTTCTTTCCCATGACGACTAGGAACAGGCAAATCAAAAATTTCACTTTGAATTTCGGACCTCAACATCCTGCTGCTCATGGTGTTTCACGATTAGTATTGGAAATGAACGGAGAAGTGGTGGAACGTGCGGAACCACATATTGGATCACTCCAGTGCGGCACGAAGCCGCTGATGCCGAGTCGGCTCCTATAACATGTAGTTATTATTACGTTTAGCAAATTTACCACACAAATGCATGGGTCTGAACTAACGTTTGGGTCAAGTTTCGTGTAATTGTGAGAATGTTCAAAATTTCGACGTTTTGCTTGATTTTATTAAATAAAGTTTGTTTTCCTTTCATACTAACTTGTAGTTATTATTACGCTTAACGAATTTACCACACAAATGAATAGGTCTAGACCTACGTTTCGGTCATGTTTCGTGCAATTCTGGAAATGTTCAAAATTTAGCTATTTTGCACGGTTTTATTAAAACAAGATTGCTTCCCTTTTACAGTAACTTGTAGTTATTATTATGCATAGCAAATATACTACACACATGCATGGGTCTAGACCTACGTTTGGGTCAAATTCTGAGGAATTCTGAGAACGTTCAAAATTTAATTATTTTGCATGGTTTTATTAAAGCCTGTTTGTTTCGCTTTCATACTAACTTGTACTTATTATTACCGTTTATCAAATTTAACAGACAAATGCATGGGTCAGGACCTACGAATGGGTCAAGTTTCATGGAATCCTGAGAGCGTTCAAAATTTAGCTGTTTTACTCGGTTTTATTAATGCAAGTTTGTTTCCCTTTCATATTAACTTGTTGTAATTATTTCGCTTAGTAAATTTACCACACAAATGCATGGGTCTAGTCCAACGTTTGGGTCAAGTTTCGTGCAATTATGAGAATGTTCAATATTTAGCTGTTTTACACAGTTTATTGTAGCAAGTTTGTTTTTCTTTTATACTAACTTGTAGTTATTATTACACTTAGCAAATTTACAACACAAATGCATAGGTCTAGACCTACGTTTGGGTCTAGTTTTGTGAAATTCTGAGAACGTTCACAATTTAGTTGTTTTGCACGATTTTTTAAAGCAAGATTCTTTCCCTTTCATACTAATTTATAATTATTATTACGCTTACAAAATTTACCACACGAATGCATGGGTCTAGACCAACGTTTGGGTCAAGTTTCGTGCAATTATGAGAACGTTCAAAATTTAGATATTTTCACGATTTTATTAAAAAAAGTTTGTTTCCCTTTCATACAGTTTTGAAGTTATTATTACGCTTAGCAAATATACCACACAAATGCATGGGTCTAAACCTACGTTTGGGTCAAGTTTCGTGGAACTTTGAGAAAACATTCAAAATTTTGTTGTTTTGCACGGATTTATATAAGAATGTTTGTTTCCCTTTCATACTAGCATATTGTTATTATTACGCTTAGCAAATTTCCCACACAAATGCATGGATGGGTCCAGACCTACGTTTGGGTTAACTTTCGTGCAATTCTGAGAACGTTCAAAATTTAGCTGGTTTGCACGGTTTTATTAAAGGAAGTATGTTTCCCTTTCATACTAACTTCTAGTTATTATTACGCTTAGAAATTTTACCACACTAATGCATGGGTCTAGACCTACGTTTGGCTCAAGTTTCGTTCAATTTTGGGAACGTTCAAAATTTAGCTGTATTTTACGGCTTTATAAAACAAAGTTTGTTTTCCTTCATACTAACTTGTAGTTATTATTACGCTTAACAAATTTGCCACAGAAATGCAGGGGTATGGACCTACGTTTGGGTCAAGTTTCGTGGAATTTTGAGAAAACTTTCAAAATTTGTTGTTTTGCACGGTTTTATAAAAGAAAGTTTGTTTCCCTTTCATACTAACATGTAGTTATTATTACGCTTAGCAAATTTACCACACAAATGATGGGTCTGGCCTTATGTTTGGATCAAGTTTCGTGGATTTGTGAGAATGTTCAAAATTTCAATGTTTTGCATGATTTTATGAAATAAAGTTTGTTTCCGTTTCATACTAACTTGTAGTTCCTATTACGATTAACAAATTTACCACACAAATCCATGGTTCAAGACCTATGTTTGGGTCAAGTTTCGTGCAATTCTGAGAACGTTAAAAATTTATCTGGTTTGCACGGTTTTATTAACAAAAGTTTGTTTCCCTTTCATACTAACTTGTAGTTATTATTACGCTTAGCAAATATACCACACAAATGCATGGGTCTGGACTTACGTTAGGGTCAAGTTTCATGGAATTGTGAAAATGTCCAAAATTTAGCTATCTTGCATGATTTTTTTAAATAAAATTTGTTTCCCATTCATATTAACTTGTAGATATTACTACGTATAATAAATTCACCACACAAATGCATGGCTCTAGACCAACGTTTGGGTCAAGTCTCGTGAAATTCTGAGAACGTTCAAAATTTAGTTGTTTTGTACGATTTTATTAAAGAAAGTTTGTTTCCCTTTCATACTAACATGTAGTTATTATTACGCTTACCAAATTTACCACACAAATGCAAGGGTCTGGACTTTTGTTTGAGTCAAGTTTCATGAAATTGTGAGAATGCAAATTTTGATGTTTTTCTTGATTTTATTAAATAAAGTTTGTTTTGCTTTCATACTAACTTATAGTTATTATTACGCTTAACAAATTTACCACACAAATGCATAGGCCTAGACCTCGCTTGGGTAAAAAGTTTCATGGAATTCAGAGAACGTTCAAAATTTAGTAGTTTTACATGGTTTTATTAAAGCAAGTTTGTTTCCCTTTCATAATAATCTGTAATTGTTATCACGCTTAGGAAATTTACCGCACAAATTGCATGGGTATAGACTTATGTTTGGGTCAAGTTTCGTGCAATTCTTGAAACGTTCAAAATTTAGTTATTTTGCACGGTTTTATTAAAGTAAGATTGTTTTCCTTTTATAGTAACTTGCTGTTATTATTACGCTTAGCAAATTTACCACACAAATGCATGGGTCTAGACTTACGTTTGGGTCAAGTTTCGTGGAACTTTAAGAAAATATTTGGGTCAAGTTCTATCGAATTCTGAAAACGTTCAAAATTTGACTCTTTTGCGCGGTTTTGTTAAAGCCTGTTTGTTTTGCTTTCATACTAACTTGTAGTTATTATTACGCTTAGCAAACTTAACAGACAAATGCTTGGGTCCAGACCTACGTATGGGTCAAGTTTCGTGGAATTCTGAGAACGTTCAAAATTTACCTGTTTGGCACGATTTTATTAATGCAAGTTTGTTTCCCTTTCATACTAACTTGTTATTATTTCGCTTAGAAAATTTACCACACAAATGTATGGGTCTAGTCCAACGTTTGGGTTAATTTCGTGCAATTATGAAAATTTTCAAATTTTAGTTGTTTTACACGGTTTATTAAAGCAAGTTTGTTTTTCTTTTATACTAACTTCTAGTTATTATTACACTTAGCAAATTTAATTGACAAATGGATGGGTCCAGACCAACGTATGGGTCAAGTTTCATGGAATTCTGAGAACGTTCAAAATTTAGTTGTTTTGCACCATTTTTTAAAGCAAGATTCTTTCCCTTTCATACTAATTTATAATTATTATTACGCTTACCAAATTTACCACACAAATGCATGGGTGTAGACCAACGTTTGAGTTAAGTTTCGTGCAATTTTGAGAACGTTTAAAATTTAGATGTTTTGCACGGTTTTATTAAAGAAAGTTTGTTTTCCTTTCATACAGTTTTTAAGTTATTATTATGCTTAGCAAATTTACCACACAAATGCATAGGTCTAAATTTTGAGAAAAAACATTCAAAATTTTGTTTTGCACGGTTTTATATAAGAAAGGTTGTTTTCCTTTCATACTAACATGTAGTTATTATTACGCTTAGCAAATTTACCACACAAATGTATGGGTCTAGACGTACGTTTGGGTCAAGTTTTATGCAATTCTGAGAACATTCAAAATTTAGCTGGTTTGCACGGTTTTATTAAAGGAAGTATGTTTCCCTTTCATACTAACTTGTAGTTATTATTACGCTTAGAAATTTTACCACACTAATGCATGGGTCTGGACCTACGTTTGGATCAAGTTTCGTTCAATTCTGGGAATGTTCAAAATTTAGCTATTTTGTACGGCTTTATAATACAATGTTTGTTTTCCTTTCATACTAACTTGTAGTTATTAATACGCTTAACAAATTTACCACACAAATGCATGGGTCTACACCTACGTTTGGGTCAAGTTTCGTGGAATTTTGAGAACGTTCAAAATTTAGATGTTTTGCACGATTTTATTAAACAAAATTTGTTTCCCTTTCATACTAACTTGCAGTTATTATTACGCTTAGCAAATTTACCACACAAATGCATAGGTTTAGACCTAAGTTTGGGTCAAGTTTCGTAGAACATTGAGAAAACATTCAAAATTTTTTGTTGTTCTGTACGGTTTTGTAAAAGAAAGTTTATTTCCCTTTCATACTAACTTGTAGTTATTATTACGCTTATCAAATTTACCACACAAATGCATGGGTCTAGACCTACGTTTGGGTCATGTTTCGTGGAATTTTGAGAATGTTCAAAGTTTTGATGTTTTGAACGGTTTTATTAAATAAAGCTTGTTTCTCTTTCATACTAACTTGCAATTATTATTACGCTTAGCAAATTTACCACACAAATGCATGGTCTAGACCTACTTTTGGGTCAAGTTTCGTAAAACCTTGAGAAAACTTTCAAAATTTTGTTGTTTTGCATGGTTTTATAAAAGAAAGTTTGTTTCCCATTCATAGTAACATGTAGTTATTATTACGCTTAGCAAATTTACCACACAAATTCATGGGTCCAGACCTACGTTTGGGTTAACTTTCGTGCAATTCTGAGAACGTTCAAAATTTAGCTGGTTTGCACGGTTTTATTAAAGGAAGTATGTTTCCCTTTCATACTAACTAGTAGTTATTATTACGCATAAAAATTTTACCACACTAATGCATGGGTCTAGACCTACGTTTGGCTCAAGTTTCGTTCAATGCTGGGAACGTTCAAAATTTAGCTGTTTTGTACGGCTTTATATAACTAAGCTTATTTTCCTTTCATACTAATTTGTAGTTATTATTATGCTTAACAAATTTGCCACAGAAATGCAGGGGTATGGACCTACGTTTGGGTCAAGTTTCGTGGAATTTTGAGAAAACTTTCAAAATTTGTTGTTTTGCACGGTTTTATAAAAGAAAGTTTGTTTCCCTTTCATACTAACATGTAGTTATTATTACGCTTAGCAAATTTACCACACAAATGATGGGTCTGGCCTTATGTTTGGATCAAGTTTCGTGGATTTGTGAGAATGTTCAAAATTTCAATGTTTTGCATGATTTTATGAAATAAAGTTTGTTTCCGTTTCATACTAACTTGTAGTTCCTATTACGATTAACAAATTTACCACACAAATCCATGGTTCAAGACCTATGTTTGGGTCAAGTTTCGTGCAATTCTGAGAACGTTAAAAATTTATCTGGTTTGCACGGTTTTATTAACAAAAGTTTGTTTCCCTTTCATACTAACTTGTAGTTATTATTACGCTTAGCAAATATACCACACAAATGCATGGGTCTGGACTTACGTTAGGGTCAAGTTTCATGGAATTGTGAAAATGTCCAAAATTTAGCTATCTTGCATGATTTTTTTAAATAAAATTTGTTTCCCATTCATATTAACTTGTAGATATTACTACGTATAATAAATTCACCACACAAATGCATGGCTCTAGACCAACGTTTGGGTCAAGTCTCGTGAAATTCTGAGAACGTTCAAAATTTAGTTGTTTTGTACGATTTTATTAAAGAAAGTTTGTTTCCCTTTCATACTAACATGTAGTTATTATTACGCTTACCAAATTTACCACACAAATGCAAGGGTCTGGACTTTTGTTTGAGTCAAGTTTCATGAAATTGTGAGAATGCAAATTTTGATGTTTTTCTTGATTTTATTAAATAAAGTTTGTTTTGCTTTCATACTAACTTATAGTTATTATTACGCTTAACAAATTTACCACACAAATGCATAGGCCTAGACCTCGCTTGGGTAAAAAGTTTCATGGAATTCAGAGAACGTTCAAAATTTAGTAGTTTTACATGGTTTTATTAAAGCAAGTTTGTTTCCCTTTCATAATAATCTGTAATTGTTATCACGCTTAGGAAATTTACCGCACAAATTGCATGGGTATAGACTTATGTTTGGGTCAAGTTTCGTGCAATTCTTGAAACGTTCAAAATTTAGTTATTTTGCACGGTTTTATTAAAGTAAGATTGTTTTCCTTTTATAGTAACTTGCTGTTATTATTACGCTTAGCAAATTTACCACACAAATGCATGGGTCTAGACTTACGTTTGGGTCAAGTTTCGTGGAACTTTAAGAAAATATTTGGGTCAAGTTCTATCGAATTCTGAAAACGTTCAAAATTTGACTCTTTTGCGCGGTTTTGTTAAAGCCTGTTTGTTTTGCTTTCATACTAACTTGTAGTTATTATTACGCTTAGCAAACTTAACAGACAAATGCTTGGGTCCAGACCTACGTATGGGTCAAGTTTCGTGGAATTCTGAGAACGTTCAAAATTTACCTGTTTGGCACGATTTTATTAATGCAAGTTTGTTTCCCTTTCATACTAACTTGTTATTATTTCGCTTAGAAAATTTACCACACAAATGTATGGGTCTAGTCCAACGTTTGGGTTAATTTCGTGCAATTATGAAAATTTTCAAATTTTAGTTGTTTTACACGGTTTATTAAAGCAAGTTTGTTTTTCTTTTATACTAACTTCTAGTTATTATTACACTTAGCAAATTTAATTGACAAATGGATGGGTCCAGACCAACGTATGGGTCAAGTTTCATGGAATTCTGAGAACGTTCAAAATTTAGTTGTTTTGCACCATTTTTTAAAGCAAGATTCTTTCCCTTTCATACTAATTTATAATTATTATTACGCTTACCAAATTTACCACACAAATGCATGGGTGTAGACCAACGTTTGAGTTAAGTTTCGTGCAATTTTGAGAACGTTTAAAATTTAGATGTTTTGCACGGTTTTATTAAAGAAAGTTTGTTTTCCTTTCATACAGTTTTTAAGTTATTATTATGCTTAGCAAATTTACCACACAAATGCATAGGTCTAAATTTTGAGAAAAAACATTCAAAATTTTGTTTTGCACGGTTTTATATAAGAAAGGTTGTTTTCCTTTCATACTAACATGTAGTTATTATTACGCTTAGCAAATTTACCACACAAATGTATGGGTCTAGACGTACGTTTGGGTCAAGTTTTATGCAATTCTGAGAACATTCAAAATTTAGCTGGTTTGCACGGTTTTATTAAAGGAAGTATGTTTCCCTTTCATACTAACTTGTAGTTATTATTACGCTTAGAAATTTTACCACACTAATGCATGGGTCTGGACCTACGTTTGGATCAAGTTTCGTTCAATTCTGGGAATGTTCAAAATTTAGCTATTTTGTACGGCTTTATAATACAATGTTTGTTTTCCTTTCATACTAACTTGTAGTTATTAATACGCTTAACAAATTTACCACACAAATGCATGGGTCTACACCTACGTTTGGGTCAAGTTTCGTGGAATTTTGAGAACGTTCAAAATTTAGATGTTTTGCACGATTTTATTAAACAAAATTTGTTTCCCTTTCATACTAACTTGCAGTTATTATTACGCTTAGCAAATTTACCACACAAATGCATAGGTTTAGACCTAAGTTTGGGTCAAGTTTCGTAGAACATTGAGAAAACATTCAAAATTTTTTGTTGTTCTGTACGGTTTTGTAAAAGAAAGTTTATTTCCCTTTCATACTAACTTGTAGTTATTATTACGCTTATCAAATTTACCACACAAATGCATGGGTCTAGACCTACGTTTGGGTCATGTTTCGTGGAATTTTGAGAATGTTCAAAGTTTTGATGTTTTGAACGGTTTTATTAAATAAAGCTTGTTTCTCTTTCATACTAACTTGCAATTATTATTACGCTTAGCAAATTTACCACACAAATGCATGGTCTAGACCTACTTTTGGGTCAAGTTTCGTAAAACCTTGAGAAAACTTTCAAAATTTTGTTGTTTTGCATGGTTTTATAAAAGAAAGTTTGTTTCCCATTCATAGTAACATGTAGTTATTATTACGCTTAGCAAATTTACCACACAAATTCATGGGTCCAGACCTACGTTTGGGTTAACTTTCGTGCAATTCTGAGAACGTTCAAAATTTAGCTGGTTTGCACGGTTTTATTAAAGGAAGTATGTTTCCCTTTCATACTAACTAGTAGTTATTATTACGCATAAAAATTTTACCACACTAATGCATGGGTCTAGACCTACGTTTGGCTCAAGTTTCGTTCAATGCTGGGAACGTTCAAAATTTAGCTGTTTTGTACGGCTTTATATAACTAAGCTTATTTTCCTTTCATACTAATTTGTAGTTATTATTATGCTTAACAAATTTACCACACAAATGCATGGGTCTAGACCTACGTTTGGGTCAACATTCGTGGAATTTTGAGAACGTTCAGTAATTATTACACTTAGTAAATTTACTACACAAATGCATGGTTCTAGACCTACGTTTGGGTCAAGTTTCGTGAAACATTGAGAAAACTTTCAAAATTTTAATGTTGTGCACGGTTTTATAAAATAAAGTTTGTTTCCCTTTCATACTAACTTGTAGTTATTATTACCCTTAATAAATTTACCACATGAATGCATTGGTTTAGACGTACGCTTGGGTCAAGTTTCTTGAAATTTTGAGAACGTTCAAAACTTAGATGTTTTGCACGGTTTTATTAAAGAAAGTTTGTTTCCCTTTCGTACTAACTTGCAGTTATTATTATGCTTACCAACTTTATCACACTAATGTATGGGTGTAGACCTACGTTTGGGTCAAGTTTCGTGGAACTTTGAGAAAACTTTCAAAATTTTGTTGTTTTGCACGGTTTTATAAAAGAAAGTTTGTTGCCCTTTCATAGTAACATGTAGTTATTATTACGCTTAGCAAATTTACCACACAAATGCATGGGTCTAGACCTACGTTTGGGTCAAGCTTCGTGCAATTCTGATAACGTTTAAAATTTAGCAGGTTTGCCCGTTTTATTAAAGCACGTATGTTTCCCTTTCATACTAACTTGTAGTTATTATTACGGTTAGAAAATTTACCCCATTAATGCATGGGTCTGGACCTACGTTTGGCTCAAGTTTTGTTCAATTTTGCGAACGTTCAAAATTTAGCTGTTTTGTACGGTTTTATAAAACAATGCGTGTTTTCCTTTCGTACAAACTTGTAGTTATTATTACGCTTAACAAATTTACAACACAAATGCATAGGTCTAGAACTACGTTTGGGTAAACTTTCGTGGAACTTTTAGAACGTTTAAAATTTAGATGTTTTGCACGCTTCTATTAAACAAAGTTTGTTTCCCTTTCATACTAATTTGCTGTTATTATTACGATTAGCAAATTTGCCACACAAATTCATGGGTCTAGACCTACGTTTGGGACAAGTTTCGTGGAACTTTGAGAAAACTTTCAAAATTTTGTTGTTTTTCACGGTTTTACAAAAGAAAGTTTGTTTCCCTTTCATACTAACTTGTAGTTCTTATTACACTTACCAAATTTACCACACTAATACATGGGTCTAGACCTACGTTTAGGTCAACTTTTGTACAATTTTGAGAACGTTCAAAATTTAGATGTTTTGCACGCTTTTATTAAAGAAAGTTTGTGTCCCTTTCATACTAACTTGTATTTTGCACAATTTTGAGAAAACTTTCAAAATTTAGATATTTTGCACTATTTTATTAACGAAAATTTATTTCCCTTTCATATTAACTTGTAGTTATTATTACGCTTAACAAATATACCACACAAATGCATGGGTCTCGACTTACGTTAGGGTCAAGTTTCGTGAAATTGTGAAAATGTTCAAAATTTAGCTTTATTGCATGATATTTTTAAATAAAATTTGTTTCCCATTCATACTAACTTTTAACATGTAGTTATTATCACCCTTAGCAAATTCACCACACAAATGAATGGGTCCAGCCCTAAGTTCGGGTCAAATTTCGTGGAATTTTGAAATTTGAAAACGTTAAAAATTTAGCTGTTATCCACTGTTTTAATAAAGAAAGTTTGTTTTATTATTACGCTTAACAAGTTTACCACACAAATGCATACGTCTAGACCTACGTTTTGGTTAAGTTTGTGAATTCTGAGAACGTTCAAAATATAGCTATTATGCACGGTTTTATAAAAATATGTTTGCTTCCATTTCATACTAACTTGTAGTTATTATTACGCTTAACCTTACCAAACGTGCCACGCAAATGCATGGGTATAGACTTACGTTCAAAATTTAGTTGTTTTGTATGATTTTATTAAATAAAGTTTGTTTCCCTTTCATACTAACATGTAGTTATTGTTACCCTTAGCAAACTTTCCACACAGATGAATGTGTCTAAATCTATGTTTGGGTCAAGTTTCGTGTATTTCTGAGAACGTTAAAAATTTAGATGTTTTGCAGGGCTTTATTGAAGACAGTATGTTTTTATTTCATACTAACTTGTAGTTATTATTGCGATTAGAAAATTTACCACACTAATGCATGGGTCTAGAACTACATATGGCTCAAATTTCGTAGAATTCTCGAAACATTCAAAATTTAGCTGTTTTGCACGATTTAATTAAAGAAAGTTTGTTTCCCTTCGATACTAACATGTAGATATTAGTACGCTTAGCAAATTTACCACACAAATGCATGGGTCTAGACCTGCGTTTTGTTCATGTTTCGTGGAACTTTGAGAAAACCTTCAAAATTTTGCTATTTTACACGGTTTTATTAAAGAAAGTTTCTTTCTCTTTCATACTAACATGTAGTTATTATTACGCTTAACAAATTTACCACACAGATACATGGGTCTAGACCAACGTTTGGGTCAAGTTTCGTGGAATTCTGAGAACGTTCAAAATTTTGTTGTTTTGCACGATTTTATTATAAAAAGATTATTTTTCTTTCATACTAATACATAGTTATTATTACGCTTAGCAAACTTTCCACACAGATGAATGTGTCTAAATCTATGTTTGGGTCAAGTTTCGTGTATTTCTGAGAACGTTAAAAATTTAGATGTTTAGCAGGGCTTTATTGAAGACAGTATGTTTTTATTTCATACTAGCTTGTAGTTATTATTGCGATTAGAAAATTTACCACACTAATGCATGGGTCTAGAACTAGATTTGGCTCAAATTTCGTGGAATTCTGGAAACGTTCAAAATTTAGCTGTTTTGCACGATTTAATTAAAGAAAGTTTGTTTCCCTTCGATACTAACATGTAGATATTAGTACGCTTAGCAAATTTACCACACAAATGCATGGGTCTAGACCTGCATTTTGTTCAAGTTTCGTGGAACTTTGAGAAAACCTTCAAAATATTGCTATTTTACACGGTTTTATTAAAGAAAGTTTCTTTCTCTTTCATACTAACATGTAGTTATTATTACGCTTAACAAATTTACCACACAGATACATGGGTCTAGACCAACGTTTGGGTCAAGTTTCGTGGAATTCTGAGAACGTTCAAAATTTTGTTGTTTTGCACGATTTTATTAAAAAAAAGATTATTTTTCTTTCATACTAATACGTAGTTATTATTACGCTTAGTAAGTTTAACACAGAAATACATGGGACTAGACCTATGTTTGGGTCCACTATCGTGGAATTTTGAAAACGATCAAAATTTAGCTGTTTTGTACGGTTTTATTAAAGAAAGTTTGTTTTCCGTTCATACTAACTTGCAGTTATTATTACATTTAATAAATTTACCATACAAATGCATGGGTCTACACTTACGTTTGGTTCAAGTTTCCTGGAATTTTGAGAAAACATTCAAAATTTAGCTAATTTGCACGGTTTTACTACACAAAATTTGTTACTCTATCATACTAACATTTAGTTGTTATTACGCTTAGCAAATTTACCACACAAATGCATGGGTCTAGACTTATGTTTGGGTCAAGTTTTGTGGAATTCTATGAACGTTCAAAATTTAGTTGTTTTGCACGATTTTATTGAATAAAGTTTGTTTGCCTTTCATACTAAGTTGTAGTTATTACTACCATTAGCAAATTTACCACACAAATGCACGGGTCTAGTCCTACGTTTGAGTCAAGTTCGTTGAATTTTGGGAATGTTCAAAATTTTGCTGTTTTGCACGGTTTTATTAGAGAAAGTTTGTTTCCCTTGGATACTGACATGTAGTTATTATTACTCTTAGCAAATTTACCACACAAATGCATGGTTCTAGACCTATGTTTGGGTCCAGTTTCGTGGAATTTTGGCAACGTTCAAAATTTAGCTGTTTTGCACGGTTTTAGTAAATAAAGTTTGTTTTCCTTTCATACTAACTTATAGTTATTATTGCGCTTAACAAATTTCCCACACAATTTCATAGGTCTAGACCTACGTTTGGGTCAAGTTTCATGGAATTCTGAAAATGTTAAAAATTTAGCTGTTTGGCACGGTTTTTTAAAGAAAGTTTGTTACCCGTTCATATTAACTTCCAGTTATTATTACACTAGCAAATTTGCCACACAGAAGCATGGGTCTAGAGTTACGTTTGCATCGAATTTCCTGGAATTTTGAGAAAACTTTCAAAATTTAGTTATTTTGCACGGTTTTGTTAAATAAAGTTTGTTACCATTTCATACTAACACGTATTTATTATTACACTTAGCCAATTTATCACACAAATGCATGGGTTTAGACATAAGTTTGGGTCAAGTTTCATGGAATTCTGAGAACGTTTATAATTTAGCTGTTTTTCACGATTTTATTAAATAAAGTTTGTTTCCCTTTCATACTAACTTGTAGTTATTATTACGCTTATTAAATTTAAACACACAAATGCATGAATCTAGATCAACGTTTGGGTCATGCTTCGTGGAATTCTGAGAACGTTCAAAATTTAGCTATTTTGCACGGTTCCAATAAAAAAAATTTATTTCCCTTTCATATTAACATGTAGTTATTATCACCCTTAGCAAATTCACCACACAAATGAATGGGTCTAGCCCTAAGTTCGGGTCAAATTTCGTGGAATTTTGAAATTTGAAAACGTTCAAAATTTAGTTGTTATCCACGGTTTTAATAAAGAAAGTTTGTTTTATTATTACGCTTAACAAGTTTACCACACAAATGCATACGTCTAGACCTACGTTTTGGTTAAGTTTTTGAATTCTGAGAACGTTCAAAATATAGCTATTCTGCACGGTTTTATAAAAAAAAGTTTGCTTCCATTTCATACTAACTTGTAGTTATTATTACGCTTAACCTTACCAAACGTGCCACGCAAATGCATGGGTATAGACTTACGTTCGGATCAAATTTTGTAGATTTGTAAAAACGTTCAAAATTTAGTTGTTTGCATGATTTTATTAAATAAAGTTTGTTTCCCTTTCATACTAACCTGTAGTTATTATTACCCTTAGCAAACTTTCCACACAGATGAATGTGTCTAAATCTATGTTTGGGTCAAGTTTCGTGTATTTCTGAGAACGTTAAAAATTTAGATGTTTTGCAGGGCTTTATTGAAGACAGAACGTTTTTATTTCATACTAACTTGTAGTTATTATTGCGATTAGAAAATTTACCACACTAATGCATGGGTCTAGAACTACATATGGCTCAAATTTCGTGGAATTCTCGAAACATTCAAAATTTAGCTGTTTTGCACGATTTAATTAAAGAAAGTTTGTTTCCCTTCGATACTAACATGTAGATATTAGTACGCTTAGCAAATTTACCACACAAATGCATGGGTCTAGACCTGCGTTTTGTTCATGTTTCGTGGAATTTTGAGAAAACCTTCAAAATTTTGCTATTTTACAGGGTTTTATTAAAGAAAGTTTCTTTCTCTTTCATACTAACATGTAGTTATTATTACGCTTAACAAATTTACCACACAGATACATGTGTCTAGACCAACGTTTGGGTCAAGTTTCGTGGAATTCTGAGAACGTTCAAAATTTTGTTGTTTTGCACGATTTTATTATAAAAAGATTATTTTTCTTTCATACTAATACGTAGTTATTATTACGCTTAGCAAACTTTCCACACAGATGAATGTGTCTAAATCTATGTTTGGGTCAAGTTTCGTGTATTTCTGAGAACGTTAAAAATTTAGATGTTTTGCAGGGCTTTATTGAAGACAGTATGTTTTTATTTCATACTAGCTTGTAGTTATTATTGCGATTAGAAAATTTACCACACTAATGCATGGGTCTAGAACTAGATTTGGCTCAAATTTCGTGGAATTCTGGAAACGTTCAAAATTTAGCTGTTTTGCACGATTTAATTAAAGAAAGTTTGTTTCCCTTCGATACTAACATGTAGATATTAGTACGCTTAGCAAATTTACCACACAAATGCATGGGTCTAGACCTGCATTTTGTTCAAGTTTCGTGGAACTTTGAGAAAACCTTCAAAATATTGCTATTTTACACGGTTTTATTAAAGAAAGTTTCTTTCTCTTTCATACTAACATGTAGTTATTATTACGCTTAACAAATTTACCACACAGATACATGGGTCTAGACCAACGTTTGGGTCAAGTTTCGTGGAATTCTGAGAACGTTCAAAATTTTGTTGTTTTGCACGATTTTATTAAAAAAAAGATTATTTTTCTTTCATACTAATACGTAGTTATTATTACGCTTAGTAAGTTTAACACAGAAATACATGGGACTAGACCTATGTTTGGGTCCACTATCGTGGAATTTTGAAAACGATCAAAATTTAGCTGTTTTGTACGATTTTATTAAAGAAAGTTTGTTTTCCGTTCATACTAACTTGCAGTTATTATTACATTTAATAAATTTACCATACAAATGCATGGGTCTACACTTACGTTTGGTTCAAGTTTCCTGGAATTTTGAGAAAACATTCAAAATTTAGCTAATTTGCACGGTTTTACTACACAAAATTTGTTACTCTATCATACTAACATTTAGTTGTTATTACGCTTAGCAAATTTACCACACAAATGCATGGGTCTAGACTTATGTTTGGGTCAAGTTTTGTGGAATTCTATGAACGTTCAAAATTTAGTTGTTTTGCACGATTTTATTGAATAAAGTTTGTTTGCCTTTCATACTAAGTTGTAGTTATTACTACCATTAGCAAATTTACCACACAAATGCACGGGTCTAGTCCTACGTTTGAGTCAAGTTCGTTGAATTTTGGGAATGTTCAAAATTTTGCTGTTTTGCACGGTTTTATTAGAGAAAGTTTGTTTCCCTTGGATACTGACATGTAGTTATTATTACTCTTAGCAAATTTACCACACAAATGCATGGTTCTAGACCTATGTTTGGGTCCAGTTTCGTGGAATTTTGGCAACGTTCAAAATTTAGCTGTTTTGCACGGTTTTAGTAAATAAAGTTTGTTTTCCTTTCATACTAACTTATAGTTATTATTGCGCTTAACAAATTTCCCACACAATTTCATAGGTCTAGACCTACGTTTGGGTCAAGTTTCATGGAATTCTGAAAATGTTAAAAATTTAGCTGTTTGGCACGGTTTTTTAAAGAAAGTTTGTTACCCGTTCATATTAACTTCCAGTTATTATTACACTAGCAAATTTGCCACACAGAAGCATGGGTCTAGAGTTACGTTTGCATCGAATTTCCTGGAATTTTGAGAAAACTTTCAAAATTTAGTTATTTTGCACGGTTTTGTTAAATAAAGTTTGTTACCATTTCATACTAACACGTATTTATTATTACACTTAGCCAATTTATCACACAAATGCATGGGTTTAGACATAAGTTTGGGTCAAGTTTCATGGAATTCTGAGAACGTTTATAATTTAGCTGTTTTTCACGATTTTATTAAATAAAGTTTGTTTCCCTTTCATACTAACTTGTAGTTATTATTACGCTTATTAAATTTAAACACACAAATGCATGAATCTAGATCAACGTTTGGGTCATGCTTCGTGGAATTCTGAGAACGTTCAAAATTTAGCTATTTTGCACGGTTCCAATAAAAAAAATTTATTTCCCTTTCATATTAACATGTAGTTATTATCACCCTTAGCAAATTCACCACACAAATGAATGGGTCTAGCCCTAAGTTCGGGTCAAATTTCGTGGAATTTTGAAATTTGAAAACGTTCAAAATTTAGTTGTTATCCACGGTTTTAATAAAGAAAGTTTGTTTTATTATTACGCTTAACAAGTTTACCACACAAATGCATACGTCTAGACCTACGTTTTGGTTAAGTTTTTGAATTCTGAGAACGTTCAAAATATAGCTATTCTGCACGGTTTTATAAAAAAAAGTTTGCTTCCATTTCATACTAACTTGTAGTTATTATTACGCTTAACCTTACCAAACGTGCCACGCAAATGCATGGGTATAGACTTACGTTCGGATCAAATTTTGTAGATTTGTAAAAACGTTCAAAATTTAGTTGTTTGCATGATTTTATTAAATAAAGTTTGTTTCCCTTTCATACTAACCTGTAGTTATTATTACCCTTAGCAAACTTTCCACACAGATGAATGTGTCTAAATCTATGTTTGGGTCAAGTTTCGTGTATTTCTGAGAACGTTAAAAATTTAGATGTTTTGCAGGGCTTTATTGAAGACAGAACGTTTTTATTTCATACTAACTTGTAGTTATTATTGCGATTAGAAAATTTACCACACTAATGCATGGGTCTAGAACTACATATGGCTCAAATTTCGTGGAATTCTCGAAACATTCAAAATTTAGCTGTTTTGCACGATTTAATTAAAGAAAGTTTGTTTCCCTTCGATACTAACATGTAGATATTAGTACGCTTAGCAAATTTACCACACAAATGCATGGGTCTAGACCTGCGTTTTGTTCATGTTTCGTGGAATTTTGAGAAAACCTTCAAAATTTTGCTATTTTACAGGGTTTTATTAAAGAAAGTTTCTTTCTCTTTCATACTAACATGTAGTTATTATTACGCTTAACAAATTTACCACACAGATACATGGGTTTAGACCAACGTTTGGGTCAAGTTTCGTGGAATTCTGAGAACGTTCAAAATTTTGTTGTTTTGCACGATTTTATTATAAAAAGATTATTTTTCTTTCATACTAATACGTAGTTATTATTACGCTTAGCAAACTTTCCACACAGATGAATGTGTCTAAATCTATGTTTGGGTCAAGTTTCGTGTATTTCTGAGAACGTTAAAAATTTAGATGTTTTGCAGGGCTTTATTGAAGACAGTATGTTTTTATTTCATACTAGCTTGTAGTTATTATTGCGATTAGAAAATTTACCACACTAATGCATGGGTCTAGAACTAGATTTGGCTCAAATTTCGTGGAATTCTGGAAACGTTCAAAATTTAGCTGTTTTGCACGATTTAATTAAAGAAAGTTTGTTTCCCTTCGATACTAACATGTAGATATTAGTACGCTTAGCAAATTTACCACACAAATGCATGGGTCTAGACCTGCATTTTGTTCAAGTTTCGTGGAACTTTGAGAAAACCTTCAAAATATTGCTATTTTACACGGTTTTATTAAAGAAAGTTTCTTTCTCTTTCATACTAACATGTAGTTATTATTACGCTTAACAAATTTACCACACAGATACATGGGTCTAGACCAACGTTTGGGTCAAGTTTCGTGGAATTCTGAGAACGTTCAAAATTTTGTTGTTTTGCACGATTTTATTAAAAAAAAGATTATTTTTCTTTCATACTAATACGTAGTTATTATTACGCTTAGTAAGTTTAACACAGAAATACATGGGACTAGACCTATGTTTGGGTCCACTATCGTGGAATTTTGAAAACGATCAAAATTTAGCTGTTTTGTACGGTTTTATTAAAGAAAGTTTGTTTTCCGTTCATACTAACTTGCAGTTATTATTACATTTAATAAATTTACCATACAAATGCATGGGTCTACACTTACGTTTGGTTCAAGTTTCCTGGAATTTTGAGAAAACATTCAAAATTTAGCTAATTTGCACGGTTTTACTAAACAAAATTTGTTACTCTATCATACTAACATTTAGTTGTTATTACGCTTAGCAAATTTACCACACAAATGCATGGGTCTAGACTTATGTTTGGGTCAAGTTTTGTGGAATTCTATGAACGTTCAAAATTTAGTTGTTTTGCACGATTTTATTGAATAAAGTTTGTTTACCTTTCATACTAAGTTGTAGTTATTACTACCATTAGCAAATTTACCACACAAATGCACGGGTCTAGTCCTACGTTTGAGTCAAGTTCGTTGAATTTTGGGAATGTTCAAAATTTTGCTGTTTTGCACGGTTTTATTAGAGAAAGTTTGTTTCCCTTGGATACTGACATGTAGTTATTATTACTCTTAGCAAATTTACCACACAAATGCATGGTTCTAGACCTATGTTTGGGTCGAGTTTCGTGGAATTTTGGCAACGTTCAAAATTTAGCTGTTTTGCACGGTTTTAGTAAATAAAGTTTGTTTTCCTTTCATACTAACTTATAGTTATTATTGCGCTTAACAAATTTACCACACAATTTCATAGGTCTAGACCTACGTTTGGGTCAAGTTTCATGGAATTCTGAAAATGTTAAAAATTTAGCTGTTTGGCACGGTTTTTTAAAGAAAGTTTGTTACCCGTTCATATTAACTTCCAGTTATTATTACACTAGCAAATTTGCACACAGAAGCATGGGTCTAGAGTTACGTTTGCATCGAATTTCCTGGAATTTTGAGAAAACTTTCAAAATTTAGTTATTTTGCACGGTTTTGTTAAATAAAGTTTGTTACCATTTCATACTAACACGTATTTATTATTACACTTAGCAAATTTATCACACAAATGCATGGGTTTAGACATAAGTTTGGGTCAAGTTTCATGGAATTCTGAGAACGTTTATAATTTAGCTGTTTTTCACGATTTTATTAAATAAAGTTTGTTTCCCTTTCATACTAACTTGTAGTTATTATTACGCTTATTAAATTTAAACACACAAATGCATGAATCTAGATCAACGTTTGGGTCATGCTTCGTGGAATTCTGAGAACGTTCAAAATTTAGCTATTTTGCACGGTTCCAATAAAAAAAATTTATTTCCCTTTCATATTAACATGTAGTTATTATCACCCTTAGCAAATTCACCACACAAATGAATGGGTCCAGCCCTAAGTTCGGGTCAAATTTCGTGGAATTTTGAAATTTGAAAATGTTAAAAATTTAGCTGTTATCCACGGTTTTAATAAAGAAAGTTTGTTTTATTATTACGCTTAACAAGTTTACCACACAAATGCATACGTCTAGACCTACGTTTTGGTTAAGTTTGTGAATTCTGAGAACGTTCAAAATATAGCTATTCTGCACGGTTTTATAAAAAAAAGTTTGCTTCCATTTCATACTAACTTGTAGTTATTATTACGCTTAACCTTACCAAACGTGCCACGCAAATGCATGGGTATAGACTTACGTTCGGATCAAATTTTGTAGATTTGTAAGAACGTTCAAAATTTAGTTGTTTTGCATGATTTTATTAAATAAAGTTTGTTTCCCTTTCATACTAACCTGTAGTTATTATTACCCTTAGCAAACTTTCCACACAGATGAATGTGTCTAAATCTATGTTTGGGTCAAGTTTCGTGTATTTCTGAGAACGTTAAAAATTTAGATGTTTTGCAGGGCTTTATTGAAGACAGAATGTTTTTATTTCATACTAACTTGTAGTTATTATTGCGATTAGAAAATTTACCACACTAATGCATGGGTCTAGAACTACATATGGCTCAAATTTTGTGGAATTCTCGAAACATTCAAAATTTAGCTGTTTTGGACGATTTAATTAAAGAAAGTTTGTTTCCCTTCGATACTAACATGTAGATATTAGTACGCTTAGCAAATTTACCACACAAATGCATGGGTCTAGACCTGCGTTTTGTTCAAGTTTCGTGGAACTTTGAGAAAACCTTCAAAATTTTGCTATTTTACAGGGTTTTATTAAAGAAAGTTTCTTTCTCTTTCATACTAACATGTAGTTATTATTACGCTTAACAAATTTACCACACAGATACATGGGTCTAGACCAACGTTTGGGTCAAGTTTCGTGGAATTCTGAGAACGTTCAAAATTTTGTTGTTTTGCACGATTTTATTATAAAAAGATTATTTTTCTTTCATACTAATACGTAGTTATTATTACGCTTAGCAAACTTTCCACACAGATGAATGTTTCTAAATCTATGTTTGGGTCAAGTTTCGTGTATTTCTGAGAACGTTAAAAATTTAGATGTTTTGCAGGGCTTTATTGAAGACAGTATGTTTTTATTTCATACTAGCTTGTAG
The DNA here is from genome assembly GCF_026168435.1 of Sesamum indicum. Lineage (NCBI taxonomy): Eukaryota > Viridiplantae > Streptophyta > Magnoliopsida > Lamiales > Pedaliaceae > Sesamum > Sesamum indicum. The sequence goes on along the minus strand of NC_142665.1, from coordinate 11,412,117 downwards.
TTATTATTGCGATTAGAAAATTTACCACACTAATGCATGGGTCTAGAACTAGATTTGGCTCAAATTTCGTGGAATTCTGGAAACGTTCAAAATTTAGCTGTTTTGCACGATTTAATTAAAGAAAGTTTGTTTCCCTTCGATACTAACATGTAGATATTAGTACGCTTAGCAAATTTACCACACAAATGCATGGGTCTAGACCTGCATTTTGTTCAAGTTTCGTGGAACTTTGAGAAAACCTTCAAAATATTGCTATTTTACACGGTTTTATTAAAGAAAGTTTCTTTCTCTTTCATACTAACATGTAGTTATTATTACGCTTAACAAATTTACCACACAGATACATGGGTCTAGACCAACGTTTGGGTCAAGTTTCGTGGAATTCTGAGAACGTTCAAAATTTTGTTGTTTTGCACGATTTTATTAAAAAAAAGATTATTTTTCTTTCATACTAATACGTAGTTATTATTACGCTTAGTAAGTTTAACACAGAAATACATGGGACTAGACCTATGTTTGGGTCCACTATCGTGGAATTTTGAAAACGATCAAAATTTAGCTGTTTTGTACGGTTTTATTAAAGAAAGTTTGTTTTCCGTTCATACTAACTTGCAGTTATTATTACATTTAATAAATTTACCATACAAATGCATGGGTCTACACTTACGTTTGGTTCAAGTTTCCTGGAATTTTGAGAAAACATTCAAAATTTAGCTAATTTGCACGGTTTTACTAAACAAAATTTGTTACTCTATCATACTAACATTTAGTTGTTATTACGCTTAGCAAATTTACCACACAAATGCATGGGTCTAGACTTATGTTTGGGTCAAGTTTTGTGGAATTCTATGAACGTTCAAAATTTAGTTGTTTTGCACGATTTTATTGAATAAAGTTTGTTTACCTTTCATACTAAGTTGTAGTTATTACTACCATTAGCAAATTTACCACACAAATGCACGGGTCTAGTCCTACGTTTGAGTCAAGTTCGTTGAATTTTGGGAATGTTCAAAATTTTGCTGTTTTGCACGGTTTTATTAGAGAAAGTTTGTTTCCCTTGGATACTGACATGTAGTTATTATTACTCTTAGCAAATTTACCACACAAATGCATGGTTCTAGACCTATGTTTGGGTCGAGTTTCGTGGAATTTTGGCAACGTTCAAAATTTAGCTGTTTTGCACGGTTTTAGTAAATAAAGTTTGTTTTCCTTTCATACTAACTTATAGTTATTATTGCGCTTAACAAATTTACCACACAATTTCATAGGTCTAGACCTACGTTTGGGTCAAGTTTCATGGAATTCTGAAAATGTTAAAAATTTAGCTGTTTGGCACGGTTTTTTAAAGAAAGTTTGTTACCCGTTCATATTAACTTCCAGTTATTATTACACTAGCAAATTTGCACACAGAAGCATGGGTCTAGAGTTACGTTTGCATCGAATTTCCTGGAATTTTGAGAAAACTTTCAAAATTTAGTTATTTTGCACGGTTTTGTTAAATAAAGTTTGTTACCATTTCATACTAACACGTATTTATTATTACACTTAGCAAATTTATCACACAAATGCATGGGTTTAGACATAAGTTTGGGTCAAGTTTCATGGAATTCTGAGAACGTTTATAATTTAGCTGTTTTTCACGATTTTATTAAATAAAGTTTGTTTCCCTTTCATACTAACTTGTAGTTATTATTACGCTTATTAAATTTAAACACACAAATGCATGAATCTAGATCAACGTTTGGGTCATGCTTCGTGGAATTCTGAGAACGTTCAAAATTTAGCTATTTTGCACGGTTCCAATAAAAAAAATTTATTTCCCTTTCATATTAACATGTAGTTATTATCACCCTTAGCAAATTCACCACACAAATGAATGGGTCCAGCCCTAAGTTCGGGTCAAATTTCGTGGAATTTTGAAATTTGAAAACGTTAAAAATTTAGCTGTTATCCACGGTTTTAATAAAGAAAGTTTGTTTTATTATTACGCTTAACAAGTTTACCACACAAATGCATACGTCTAGACCTACGTTTTGGTTAAGTTTGTGAATTCTGAGAACGTTCAAAATATAGCTATTCTGCACGGTTTTATAAAAAAATGTTTGCTTCCATTTCATACTAACTTGTAGTTATTATTACGCTTAACCTTACCAAACGTGCCACGCAAATGCATGGGTATAGACTTACGTTCGGATCAAATTTCGTAGATTTCTAAGAACGTTCAAAATTTAGTTGTTTTGTATGATTTTATTAAATGAAGTTTGTTTCCCTTTCATACTAACCTGTAGTTATTATTACCCTTAGCAAACTTTCCACACAGATGAATGTGTCTAAATCTATGTTTGGGTCAAGTTTCGTATATTTCTGAGAACGTTAAAAATTTAGATGTTTTGCAGGGCTTTATTGAAGACAGTATGTTTTTATTTCATACTAACTTGTAGTTATTATTGCGATTAGAAAATTTACCACACTAATGCATGGGTCTAGAACTACATTTGGCTCAAATTTCGTGGAATTCTGGAAACGTTCAAAATTTAGCTGTTTTGCACGATTTAATTATAGAATGTTTGTTTCCCTTCGATACTAACATGTAGATATTAGTACGCTTAGCAAATTTACCACACAAATGCATGGGTCTAGACCTGCGTTTTGTTCAAGTTTCGTGGAACTTTGAGAAAACCTTCAAAATTTTGCTATTTTACAGGGTTTTATTAAAGAAAGTTTCTTTCTCTTTTATACTAACATGTAGTTATTATTACGCTTAACAAATTTACCACACAGATACATGGGTCTAGACCAACGTTTGGGTCAAGTTTCGTGGAATTCTGAGAACGTTCAAAATTTTGTTGTTTTGCACGATTTTATTATAAAAAGATTATTTTTCTTTCATACTAATACGTAGTTATTATTACGCTTAGCAAACTTTCCACACAGATGAATGTTTCTAAATCTATGTTTGGGTCAAGTTTCGTGTATTTCTGAGAACGTTAAAAATTTAGATGTTTTGCAGGGCTTTATTGAAGACAGTATGTTTTTATTTCATACTAGCTTGTAGTTATTATTGCGATTAGAAAATTTACCACACTAATGCATGGGTCTAGAACTAGATTTGGCTCAAATTTCGTGGAATTCTGGAAACGTTCAAAATTTAGCTGTTTTGCACGATTTAATTAAAGAAAGTTTGTTTCCCTTCGATACTAACATGTAGATATTAGTACGCTTAGCAAATTTACCACACAAATGCATGGGTCTAGACCTGCATTTTGTTCAAGTTTCGTGGAACTTTGAGAAAACCTTCAAAATATTGCTATTTTACACGGTTTTATTAAAGAAAGTTTCTTTCTCTTTCATACTAACATGTAGTTATTATTACGCTTAACAAATTTACCACACAGATACATGGGTCTAGACCAACGTTTGGGTCAAGTTTCGTGGAATTCTGAGAACGTTCAAAATTTTGTTGTTTTGCACGATTTTATTAAAAAAAAGATTATTTTTCTTTCATACTAATACGTAGTTATTATTACGCTTAGTAAGTTTAACACAGAAATACATGGGACTAGACCTATGTTTGGGTCCACTATCGTGGAATTTTGAAAACGATCAAAATTTAGCTGTTTTGTACGGTTTTATTAAAGAAAGTTTGTTTTCCGTTCATACTAACTTGCAGTTATTATTACATTTAATAAATTTACCATACAAATGCATGGGTCTACACTTACGTTTGGTTCAAGTTTCCTGGAATTTTGAGAAAACATTCAAAATTTAGCTAATTTGCACGGTTTTACTAAACAAAATTTGTTACTCTATCATACTAACATTTAGTTGTTATTACGCTTAGCAAATTTACCACACAAATGCATGGGTCTAGACTTATGTTTGGGTCAAGTTTTGTGGAATTCTATGAACGTTCAAAATTTAGTTGTTTTGCACGATTTTATTGAATAAAGTTTGTTTACCTTTCATACTAAGTTGTAGTTATTACTACCATTAGCAAATTTACCACACAAATGCACGGGTCTAGTCCTACGTTTGAGTCAAGTTCGTTGAATTTTGGGAATGTTCAAAATTTTGCTGTTTTGCACGGTTTTATTAGAGAAAGTTTGTTTCCCTTGGATACTGACATGTAGTTATTATTACTCTTAGCAAATTTACCACACAAATGCATGGTTCTAGACCTATGTTTGGGTCGAGTTTCGTGGAATTTTGGCAACGTTCAAAATTTAGCTGTTTTGCACGGTTTTAGTAAATAAAGTTTGTTTTCCTTTCATACTAACTTATAGTTATTATTGCGCTTAACAAATTTACCACACAATTTCATAGGTCTAGACCTACGTTTGGGTCAAGTTTCATGGAATTCTGAAAATGTTAAAAATTTAGCTGTTTGGCACGGTTTTTTAAAGAAAGTTTGTTACCCGTTCATATTAACTTCCAGTTATTATTACACTAGCAAATTTGCACACAGAAGCATGGGTCTAGAGTTACGTTTGCATCGAATTTCCTGGAATTTTGAGAAAACTTTCAAAATTTAGTTATTTTGCACGGTTTTGTTAAATAAAGTTTGTTACCATTTCATACTAACACGTATTTATTATTACACTTAGCAAATTTATCACACAAATGCATGGGTTTAGACATAAGTTTGGGTCAAGTTTCATGGAATTCTGAGAACGTTTATAATTTAGCTGTTTTTCACGATTTTATTAAATAAAGTTTGTTTCCCTTTCATACTAACTTGTAGTTATTATTACGCTTATTAAATTTAAACACACAAATGCATGAATCTAGATCAACGTTTGGGTCATGCTTCGTGGAATTCTGAGAACGTTCAAAATTTAGCTATTTTGCACGGTTCCAATAAAAAAAATTTATTTCCCTTTCATATTAACATGTAGTTATTATCACCCTTAGCAAATTCACCACACAAATGAATGGGTCCAGCCCTAAGTTCGGGTCAAATTTCGTGGAATTTTGAAATTTGAAAACGTTAAAAATTTAGCTGTTATCCACGGTTTTAATAAAGAAAGTTTGTTTTATTATTACGCTTAACAAGTTTACCACACAAATGCATACGTCTAGACCTACGTTTTGGTTAAGTTTGTGAATTCTGAGAACGTTCAAAATATAGCTATTCTGCACGGTTTTATAAAAAAATGTTTGCTTCCATTTCATACTAACTTGTAGTTATTATTACGCTTAACCTTACCAAACGTGCCACGCAAATGCATGGGTATAGACTTACGTTCGGATCAAATTTCGTAGATTTCTAAGAACGTTCAAAATTTAGTTGTTTTGTATGATTTTATTAAATGAAGTTTGTTTCCCTTTCATACTAACCTGTAGTTATTATTACCCTTAGCAAACTTTCCACACAGATGAATGTGTCTAAATCTATGTTTGGGTCAAGTTTCGTATATTTCTGAGAACGTTAAAAATTTAGATGTTTTGCAGGGCTTTATTGAAGACAGTATGTTTTTATTTCATACTAACTTGTAGTTATTATTGCGATTAGAAAATTTACCACACTAATGTATGGGTCTAGAACTACATTTGGCTCAAATTTCGTGGAATTCTGGAAACGTTCAAAATTTAGCTGTTTTGCACGATTTAATTATAGAATGTTTGTTTCCCTTCGATACTAACATGTAGATATTAGTACGCTTAGCAAATTTACCACACAAATGCATGGGTCTAGACCTGCGTTTTGTTCAAGTTTCGTGGAACTTTGAGAAAACCTTCAAAATTTTGCTATTTTACACGGTTTTATTAAAGAAAGTTTCTTTCTCTTTTATACTAACATGTAGTTATTATTACGCTTAACAAATTTACCACACAGATACATGGGTCTAGACCAACGTTTGGGTCAAGTTTTGTGGAATTCTGAGAACGTTCAAAATTTTGTTGTTTTGCACGATTTTATTAAAAAAAGATTATTTTTCTTTCATACTAATACGTAGTTATTATTACGCTTAGTAAGTTTAACACAGAAATACATGGGACTAGACCTATGTTAGGGTCCACTATCGTGGAATTTTGAAAACAATCAAAATTTAGCTGTTTTGTACGGTTCTATATTAACATGTAGTTGTTATTACACTTACCAAATGTGCCACACAAATGCAAGGGTCTAGACTTACATTTGGATCAAGTTTCGTGGAATTCTAAGAACGTTCAAAATTTAGTTATTTTTCACGATTTTATTGAATAAAGTTTGTTTCCCTTTCATACTAAGTTGTAGTTATAATTACTCTTAGCAAATTTACCACACAAATGCACGGGTGTAGACCTACGTTTGGGTCAAGTTTCGTGCAATTCTGAGAACATTAATTAGCTGTTTTGCATGGTTTTATTAAAGGAAAAACTTTTGCCTAAATTTAACACACAAATGCATGAGTCTGGACTAACGTTTGGGTCAAGTTTCATGGAATTCTAATAACGTTCAAAATTTAGCTCGTTTGCACGGTTTTATTAAAAAAAGTTTGTTTGAATTTCATATGAACATGTAGTTATTATTACGCTTAGAAAATTTACCACACAAATGCATGGGTGTAGACCTACGTTTGGCTCAAGTTTCGTGTTATTGTGCGAATATTCAAGATTTAGCTGTTTTGCACGGTTTCATTAAAGAAAGTTTGTTATCCATTCATACTAACTTGCAGTTATTATTATGATTAGCAAATTTGCCACACAAATGCATGGGTCTAGACCTACGTTTGGTTCAAGTTTCGTGAAATTCTGAGAACGTTCAAAATTTAGTTGTTTTGAACGATTTAATTAAAAAAAGTTTGTATTTCCTTTCATACTAACATGTAGTTTTTATTACGCTTAGTAAATTTAACACACAAATACATAGGACTAGACCTATGTTTGGGTCCAGTATCGTGGAATTTTGAGAACATTCAAAATTTAGCTGTTTTGTAGTGATCCGGGTCGAAATCTATGCGACCTCCTTGGTTTGATCTCCCAAGTGGTTCGAGGTCGCTCCTCCCCCAGACTAGTGATTGGGTCCTGAGAAAAGAAGCAGATCGTTAGGCTTGCTGGGGTGGCCCCCATCTAAGGCCCTCCGATGCTCAAGTCAGTGTTTGGTTTTGAGGTCGAAATATGGGGTCGCTTAAAAAAATAGCGAGCTGAAGCGACCTGAAGGTAAAATGCGGTCAAGACGACGTCCCTTTAATGCACTGACTGGGAGGTATTTATAGAGAACCTGGGGGTCTATTGATCCGCTATGCGCGTGCCATGTATCTCAGGTCGTCGCGACCCGACCCGGTAAACGAGGCGCGGGTCATGATGGCAAACTTGCAATTTTGGGCCCCGTCAGGGGCAAAGTTGTCTTTTTATGAGAGAATAGGGTTTTACCCACATCATGTAGGATTTTATTAAAGAAAGTTTGTTTCCCATTCATATTAACTTGGAGTTATTATGACGCTTAGCAAATTTACCATACAAATGCATGGGTCTAGATTTACGTTTGTGCCAAGTTTCGTGGAATTTTGAGAAAACATTCAAAATTTAGTTATTTTGCACGGTTCTACTAAACAAAATTTGTTACTCTTTCATACTAATATGTAGTTATTATTACGCTTAGCAAATTTACCACACAAATACATGGGTCTAGACTTATATTTGGGTCAAGTTTTGTGGAATAGTGAGAATGTTCAAAATTTAACTGTTTTGCACGATTTTATTAAATAAAGATTGTTTCCCTTTCAAACTAACTTGTAGTTATTATTACGATTAACAAATTTAACACAAAAACGCATGGGTCTAGATCTACGTAAGGATCAAGTTTCGTGGAATTATGAGAACGTCCAAAATTTGGGTCAAGTTTCGTGGAACTTTGAGAAAACTTTAAAAATTTTGCAGTTTTGCACGGTTTTATTACTGAGAGTTTGTTTCCCTTTCATGCTAAGATGTAGTTATTATTACACTTAACAAATTTACCATACAAATCTTTGGGTCTAGACTTACGTTTGGGTAATGTTTTCTGAAATTGTGAAAACGTTCAAAATCTAATTGTTTTGCACGATTTTATTAAATAAAATTTATTTCCCTTTTATACTAATCTGTAGTTATTATTACGTTTAAAAAATTTAACACACAAATGCATGAGTCTAGACCAACGTTTGGGTCAAGTTTTGTGGAATTATGAGAACGTTCAAAATTTAGCTGTTTTGCACAGTTTTATTAAAAAAAGTTTGTTTCCTTTTCATATTAACATGTAGTTATTATTTACAAATTTACCACACAACTGCGTGGGTCTAAACTTATGTTTGGGTCAAGTTTCGTGGAATTCAGAGTACGGTGAAATTTTAGCTGTTTTGCACAATTTTATTAAATAAAGTTTGTTTTCCTTTCATACTAACTTGTAGTTATTATTACGATTAACAAATTTACCACACAAATGCATGGTCAAGACTTACGTTAGGGTCAAGTTTCGTGGAATTCTGAGAACGTCCAAAATTTAGACGTTTTGCAGTTTTATTAAAGTACGTTTCCTTTTCATACTATCATTCGGTCTAGACCTACGTTTGGGTGAAGTTTCGTGGAATTCAGAGAATGTTCAAAATTTAGCTCTTTTGCACGTTCAAAATTTAGCTCTTTAATACTAACTTGTTGTTATTAGTACGCTTAGCAAATTTACCACACTAATACATGGGTCTCTAGCTACGTTTGGGTCAAGTTTCATTGAATTCTGAGAACTTTCAAAATTTAGCTTTTTTGCACGGTTTTATTTAAAGAAGTATATTTCGCTTATACACTAAATTGTAGTTATTATTAGGCTTAGGTAATTTATCATACAAATGCGTGGGACTAGACCTACGTTTGGGTCAAGTTGTACTTATTACTACGCTTAACAAATTTACTACACAAATGCATGGACCTACATTTGGGTCAAGTTTGGTGGAATTTTGAGAACGTTCAAAATTTAGTTGTTTTGCACGGTTTTGTTAAAGTACGTTTCCCTTTCATACTAACTTGTAGTTATTATTACGTTTAGCAAATTTACCACACTAATGCATAGGTTTAGATCTACGTTCAAAATGTAACTGTATTACACGGTGTTATTAAACAATGTTTGTTTTCCATTCATACTAACATGTAGTTATTATTACGCCTGGCAAATTTACCACACAAATGCATGAGTCTAGACCTTTGTTTGGGTTAAGTTTCGTGGATTTTTGAGAATGTTCATAGTTTTGCTGTTTTGCACGGTTTTATTAAACAAAGTTTGTTTACCTTTCATTTTAACTTGTAGTTATTATTATGGTTAGCAAATATACCACACAAATGCATGGGTCCAGATTTACATATGCGTCATGTTTCGTGGAATTCTGACAACGTTCAATATTTAGCTCTTTTGCACGGTTTCATTAAAGAAAGTTTGTTTTCCTTTCATACTAACTTGTAGTTATTATTACACTTAGCAAATTTACGACACAAATGCATGGGTCTAGACTTACATTTGGCTCAGGTTTCATGCAATTCTGAGAACGATCAATATTTAGCTGTTTTGCACGATTTTATTAATTAAAGTTTGTCTCCCTTTCATACTAACTTGCAGTTATTATTACGCTTAGCAAATTTCCCACCCAAATGCATAGGCCTAGACGAATGTCTGGGTCAAATTTCGTGGAATTCTGAAAACGTTCAAAATTTAGCTCTTTTGCACGGTTTTATTAAAGAAAGTTTGTTTCCCTTTCATACTAACTTGCAGTTATTGTTACGCCTAGAAAATTTACAACACAAATGCATGGGTATAAACTTACATTTTTGAGTCAAGTTTCATGGAATTTTCAGAAAACGTTCAAAAAACTTTGCACCTTTGCACGGTTTTATTAGAGAAAGTTTGTATTTCATTCATACTAACATGTAATTATTATTACGCTTAGCAAATTTACTGCACAAATACATGGGTCTAGACCTTCGTCTTGGTCAAGTTTCGTGGATTTTTGAGAACGTTCAAAATTTAGCTGTTTTGCACGATTTTATTAAATAAAGTTTGTTTACCTTTCATACTAACTTGTAGTTATTATTATGCTTAGCAAATTTACCACACAAATGCATGGGTCTAGATCTACGTTTGCGTCATGTTTCGTGAAATTCTGAGAACGTTCAAAATTTAGCTCCTTTGCATGGTTTTTATAAAGAAAATTTGTTTTCCTTCCATACTAACTTGTAGTTATTACTACACTTAGCAAATTTACCTTACACATGCATGGGTCTAGACTTAAGTTTGGGGCAAGTTTCATGGAATCTGAGAATGATATAAATTTAGTTGTTTTGCACGGTTTTATTAATTAATGTTTGTTTCGCTTTCATACTAACTTGTAGTTATTATTACGCTTAGAAAATTTACCACACAAATGCATGGTTCTAGACCTACATTTGGGTCAAGTTTCGTGGAATTATGAGAACGTACAAAATTTAGTTGTTTTGGACGGTTTTATTAAATAAAGTATGCTTCCAAGCCTTACGTTTGGATCATGTTTTGTGGATTCTGAAAACGTTCAAAATTAAGCTGTTTTGTACGGTTTTATAAAAGCATGTTTGTTTTCCTTTTATACTAACTTGCAGTTGTTATTACACATAAATGCATGGGTCTAGACCTACGTTTAGGTCAAGTTTCTTGAAATTCTGATAACGTTCAAAATTTTGCTGTTTTGCACGATTTTATTAAATAAAAGTTTGTTTCCCTTTCATACTAACTTGTCGTTATTATTACGCTTAGCAGATTTACCACACAAATGCATGGGTCTAGACTTACGTTTGGATCAGGTTTCGTGGAATTCTGAGAAAACTTTTCAAATTTAGTTGTTTTGCACGATTTTATTAAAGAAAGTTTGTTTTCCTTTCATACTAACATGTAATTATTACTACGGTTAACAAATTTACCACACAAATGCATGAGTCTTGACATACGTTTGGCTCAAATTTTGTGGAATTCTTAGAACGTTCAAAATTTAGCTGTTTTGCACGGTTTTATTAAAGAAAGTATGTTTCCATTTCATACTAACTTGAAGTTATTATTACGCTTAGTAAATTTACCATACTATTACATGGTTCTATACCTATGTTTGGGTCAAGTTTCGTGGAATTCTGAAAATGTTCAAACTTTAGCAGTTTTGCATGATTTTATTAACGAAAGTTTGTTTCCCTTTCGTACTTACTTGTAGTTATTATTACGCTTAATAAATTTACAATACAAATGCATGGGTCCAGACCTATGTTTGGGACAAGTTTAGTGGAATTCTCAAAACGTTCAAAATTTAGTTGTTTTGCACGATTTAATTAAAAAAAGTTTGTTTTCCTTTCATACTAACATGTAGTTATTATCACGCTTACTAAATTTAACACACAAATACATGGGATTAGACCTATGTTTGGGTCCAGTATCGTGGAATTTTGAGAACATTCAAAATTTAGCTGTTTCGTACGGTTTTATCAAAGAAAGTTTGTTTCTCATTCATACTAACTTGCAGTTATTATGACGCTCAGCAAATTTACCACACAAATGCATGGGTCTAGATTTACATTTAGGCCAAGTTCCGTGGAATTTTGAGAAAACATTCAAAATTTAGCTATTTTGCACGGTTCTATTAAACAAAATTTGTTACTCTTTCATACTAACATGTAGTTATTATTACGCTTAGCAAATTTACCACACAAATGCATGGGTCTAGACTTATGTTTTGGTCAAGTTTTGTGAAATTGTGAGAATGTTCAAAATTTAACTGTTTTGCACGATTTTATTAAATAAAGATTGTTTCCCTTTCAAACTAAGTTATTATTACGCTTAACAAATTTACCACACAAATGCATGGGTCTAGACCTACGTTAAGGTCAAGTTTCGTGGAATTCTGAGAACGTCCAAAATTTGGGTCAAGTTTCGTTGAACTTTGAGAAAACTTTCAAAATTTTGCTATTTTGCACGCTTTTATTACTGGAAGTTTGTTTTCCTTTAATACTAACATGTAGTTATTATTACACTTAACAAATTTACCACACAAATCTTTGGGTCTAGACTTACTTTTGGGTCAAGTTTTCTGAAATTGTGAAAACGTTCAAAATCTAATTGGTTTGCACGATTTTATTAAATAAAATTTGTTTCCCTTTTATACTAATCTGTAGTTATTATTACGTTTAAAAAATTTAACACACAAATGCATGAGTCTAGACCAACGTTTGGGTCAAGTTTTGTGAAATTATGAGAACGTTCAAAATTTAGCTGTTTTACACGGTTTTATTAAAAAAATTTTGTTTCCTTTTCATATTAACATGTAGTTATTATTTGCAAATTTACCACACAAATGCGTGGGTCTAAACTTACGTTTAGGTCAAGTTTCATGGAATTCAGAGTACGTTGAAACTTTAGCTGTTTTGCACAATTTTATTAAATAAAGTTTGTTTATCTTTCATACTAACTTGTAGTTATTATTACACTTAACAAATTTACCACACAAATGCATGGGTCAAGACCTACGTTAGGATCAAGTTTCGTGGAATTCTGAGAACGTCCAAAATTTAGACGCTTTGCAGTTTTATTAAAGTAAGTACGTTTCATTTTCAACTATCCTTCGGTCTAGACCTACGTTTGGGTGAAGTTTCGTGGAATTCTGATAACGTTCAAAATTTAGCTCTTTTGCACGGTTTTATTACAGGAAGGATGTATCCCTTCCATACTAACTTGTAGTTATTAGTACGCTTAGCAAATTTACCACACTAATACATGGGTCTATGTTTGGGTCAAGTTTCATGGAATTCTGAGAACGTTCAAAATTTAGTTGTGTTACACGGTTTTATTTAACTAAGTATATTTCACTTACATACTAAATTGTAGTTATTAGGCTTAGGTAATTTACCACACACATGCATGGGACTAGACCTATGTTTGGGTCAAGTTGAACTTATTACTACGCTTAACAAATTTACTACACAAATGCATGGACCTACGTTTGGTCAAGTTTCGTGGAATTCTGAGAACGTCCAAAATTTAGTTGTTTTACACGGTTTTGTTAAAGTACGTTTCCCTTTCATACTAACTTGTAGTTATTATTACGTTTAGCAAATTTACCACACAAATGCATACGTCTAGATCTACGTTTGGTCAAGTTACGTGTAATTCTGAGAACGTTCAAAATATAACTATTTTACACGGTTTTATTAAACAATGTTTGTTTTCCATTTATACTAACATGTAGTTATTATTACGCCCAAATTTACCACACAAATGCATGAGTCTAGACTTTTGTTTGGGTCAAGTTTCGTGGATTTTTGGAAACGTTCATAGTTTAGCTGTTTTCAACGGTTTTATTAAACAAAGTTTCTTTACCTTTCATATTAACTTGTAGTTCTTATAATGGTTAGCAAATATACCACACAAATGCATGGGTCCAGGTTTACATTTGCGTCATGTTTCGTGGAATTCTGACAACCTTCATAATTTAGCTCTTTTGCACGGTTTTATTAAAGAAGGTTTGTTTTCCTTTCATACGAACTTGTAGTTATTATTACGCTTAGCAAATTTACGACACAAATGCATGGGTCTAGACTTACATTTGGCTCAAGTTTCATGCAATTCTGAGAACAATCAATATTTAGCTGTTGTGCACGGTTTTATTAATTAAAGTTTGTCTCCCTTTCATACTAACTTGTAGTTATTATTACGCTTAACAAATTTACCACCCTAATGCATAGGCCTAGACCAATGTCTGGGTCAAATTTCGTGGAATTCTGAGAACGTTCAAAATTTAACTCTTTTGCACGTTTTTATTAAACAAAAGTTTGTTTCCCTTTCATACTAACTTGCAGTTATTGTTACGCCTAGAAAATTTACAACCAAATGCATGGGTATAAACATACGTTTTTGGGTCAAGTTTCATGGAATTTTGAGAAAACATTCAAAAAAATTAGCAGCTTTGCACGGTTTTATTAGAGAAAGTTTGTATTTCATTCATACTAACATGTAGTTATTATTACGCTTACCAAATTTACCGCACAAATGCATGGGTCTAGACCTTCGTCTGGGTCAAGTTTCGTGATTTTGTGAGAACATTCAAAATTTAACTGTTTTGCACGATTTTATTAAATAAAGTTTGTTTACCTTTTATACTAATTTGTAGTTATTATTATGCTTGCAAATTACCACACAAATGCATGGGTCTAGATCTACGTTTGCGTCATGTTTTGTGAAATTCTGAGAACGTTCAAAATTTAGCTCTTTTGCACGGTTTTTATAAAGAAAATTTATTTTCCTTTCATACTAACTTGTAGTTATTACTACGCTTACCAAATTTACCTTACAAATGCATGGGTCTAGACTTAAGTTTGGGACAAGTTTCATGGAATCTGAGAATGATATAAATTTAGTTGTTTTGCACGATTTTATTAATTAATGTCTGTTTCCCTTTCATACTAACTTGTAGTTATTATTACGATTTGAAAATTTACCACACAAATGCATGGTTCCAGACCTACATTTGGGTCAAGTTTCGTGGAATTCTGATAATGTACAAAATTTAGTTGTTTTGGACGGTTTTAATAAATAAAGTATGCTTCCAAGCCTTACGTTTGGATTATGTTTCGTGGATTCTGAAAACGTACAAAATTGAGTTGTTTTGTACGATTTTATTAAAGCAAGTTTGTTTTTCTTTTATACTAACTTGCAGTTGTTATTATGCTTAGCAAATTTACCACATAAATGCATGGGTCTAGACCTACGTTTAGGTCAAGTTTCTTGAAATTCTGATAACGTTCAAAATTTTGCTGTTTTGCACGATTTTATTAAATAAATGTTTGTTTCCCTTTCGTACTAACTTGTAGTTATTACTACGCTTAGCAAATTTACCACACAAATGCATGGTTCTAGACTTACGTTTGGATCAAGTTTCGTGGAATTCTGAGAAAACTTTCAAAATTTAGTTGCTTTGCACGGTTTATTAAAGAAAATTTGTTTTCCTTTCATACTAACATGTAATTATTACTACGCTTAACAAATTTACCACACAAATACATGAGTCTAGACTTACGTTTGGGTCAAATTTTGTGGAATTCTGAAAACGTTCAAAATTTAGCTGTTTTGCACGGTAAGTATGTTTCCATTTCATACTAACTTGAAGTTATTATTACGCTTAGCAAATTTACCACACTATTACATGGTTCTATACCTATGTTTGGGTCAAGCTTCGTGGAATTCTGAGAGTGCTCAAACTTTAGCAGTTTTGCACGGTTTTATTAAAGAAAGTTTGTTTCCCTTTAATACTTACTTGTAGTTATTATTACGCTTAACAAATTTACAATACAAATGCATGGGTCCAGACCTATGTTTGGGACAAGTTTAGTGGAATTCTCAAAACGTTCAAAATTTAGTTGTTTTTGCACGATTTAATTAAAAAAAGTTTGTTTTCCTTTCATACTAACATGTAGTTATTATTACGCTTAGTAAATTTAACACACAAATACATGGGACTAGACCTATGTTTGGGTCCAGTATCGTGGAATTTTGAGAACATTCAAAATTTCGCTGTTTCGTACGGTTTTATCAAAGATAGTTTGTTTCTCATTCATACTAACTTGCAGTTATTATGATTCTTAGCAAATTTACCACACAAATGCATGGGTCTAGATTTAGCTATTTTGCACGGTTCTACTTAACAAAATTGAGCTATTTTGCACGGTTCTACTTAACAAAATTTGTTACTCTTTCATACTAACATGTAGTTATTATTACGCTTACCAAATTTACCACACAAATGCATGGGTCTAGACTTATGTTTGGGCCAAGTTTTGTGGAAGTGTGAGAATGTTCAAAATTTAATTGTTTTGCACGATTTTATTAAATAAAGATTGTTTCCCTTTCAAACTAACTTGTAGTTATTATTACGCTTAACATATTTACCACACAAATGCATGGGTCTAGACCTACGTTAGGGTCAAGTTTCGTGGAATTCTGAGAACGTCTAAAATTTGGGTCAAGTTTCGTGGAACTTTGAGAAAACTTTCAAAATTTTGCTGTTTTGCACGGTTTTGTTACTGAAAGTTTGTTTCCCTTTCATACTAACATGTAGTTATTATTACACTTAACAAATTTACAACACAAATCTTTAGGTCTAGACTTACGTTTGGGTCAAGTTTTCTGAAATTGTAAAAACGTTCAAAATCTAATTGTTTGGTACGATTTTATTAAATAAAATTTGTTTCCCTTTTATACTAATCTGTAGTTATTATTACGTTTAAAAAATTTAACACACAAATGCTTGAATCTAGACCAACGTTTGGGTCAATTTTTGTGAAATTATGAGAACGTTCAAAATTTAGCTGTTTTGCACGGTTTTATTAAAAAAAGATTGTTTCCTTTTCATATTAACATGTAGTTATTATTTGCAAATTTACCACACAAATGCGTGGGTCTAAACTTATGTTTGGGTCAAGTTTCGTGCAATTCAGAGCACGTTGAAATTTTAGCTGTTTGGCACAATTTTATTGAATAAAGTTTGTTTTCTTTTCATACTAACTTGTAGTTATTATTACACTTAACAAATTTACCACACAAATGCATGGGTCAAGACCTACGTTAGGGTATGGAATTGTCCAAATTGGCTGTAACAATATTCAAATCTAATGAATTTAATAATCTAATTAACCAACGATATCATTTTTATATTAAATTTAATATTTAATTCAATATTATTTTAAATAGCCAAAGTCGTCAAATATTCCGGTTAAATAGTACACCGCTCAATATAATCAACATTTAATAAATGAACTAAATAAATAATATAATTATATAAATTAATAGAAATTAAAATAAAACTTACCTCCCGCTGCGAATTGCCGAACAGAGAAGGAAATTGCAAATTTATAAATGTGATATTGTGATAATTGGCTCACATATATATATATGTAGGGGGTGGGGCGGTGGGTGAGGGCCCACCCCCAAACCTTTTCCTTCCTTTCTTCTTCTTTTTTTCTTTTCTTTTTGGCTTTTATTATTATTATTATTATTATTATAATATTATTTATTTAATTAAACATTTCTCAAAATACCATTTACGTCCTTCCTAATTTTCTTAATTAATAGAAATTGTCCCAAAATATTATAACGAACTCTAATTTAATTCATTCAAGTGTTATTATATTCCAATTATGACCCATAATTTAGTGGCTAATTAACTAAATTTCATAAAAATTTACCAATTAATCCTACAATTATGTATTATAATATTTGGGGTGTCACAATTCTCCCCTCCTAATAAAAATTTCGTCCTCGAAATTTAACTAACTTACCCGCTCAGGGAATAAATATAGGTATTTTTCTCTCATGTTCTACTCAACTTCCCAAGTGGCTTCCCTTGGAGAGTGGTGACTCCATTTGACCTTCACCATTGGTATTTCTTTATTTCTTAACTTCTTTATACTCCGATCTAGAATTTTCATTGGCTCTTCTATATATGTCAATCCCTCTGATATCTCCATCTCTGACTCATGCAAAATATGACTGGGATCGGATCGGTATTGCCGTAGCAAAGAAACGTGAAACACGTCATTTATCTGCGATAATTCTGTCGGTAATGCTAACCGATAGGCTAGTGGTCCAACTCGCTCCAGAATTTCATATGGCCCAATATATCGCGGACTCAGCATTCCTTGCTTTCCGAATCTTAAGATTCCTCTCCATGGTGATACTTTTAGAAAAACTTTTTCACCTACTTCGTATTCCATCTCTCTGTAATGCTTATCGACGTAACTCTTCTGTCGATCTTGTGCTGCTTTCAAACACTTTTTAATTGTTTTTATCTTGTCCACTGTTTCTTGAACTAACTCCGGCCCTTCAAGTTGTCTCAATCCCTCAATATCCCAACAGATCGGACTTCGGCATTTTCTTCCATACAAAGCTTCATATGTAGCCATACCAATACTGGAATGAAAGCTATTCTTATAAGCAAATTCCATCAATGGTAGTGGATCATCCCAGTTTCCTTTGAATTCAATTACACAGGCTCTCATCATATCCTCTAATGTCTGAATCGTTCTTTCTGACTGTCCATCCGTCTGAGGATAAAACGTTGTACTGAAATGCAATTTTGTACCTAGCGCCGTTTGCAAGCTTCCCCAGAAATGGGAAGTAAATCGAGGATCTGTATCAGAAACTATGGAAGTAGGAATACCATGTAATCTCACAATCTCTGAAACATATAATTCGGCGAGCTTATCCAAGGAATCATTTTGACGGATTGGCAGGAAATGTGCAGATTTAGTCAATCTGTCAACAATCACCCAAATAGCATCATGTCTTCTGAACGTACGTGGTAACCTAATGACAAAATCCATAGCAATCTTTTCCCACTTCCATGCAGGTATAGTCAAAGGATGAAGTTTACCAGCTGGTGCTTGGTATTCTGCTTTTACCTGCTAACAAGTTAAACATTTCGCTATGAACTCTGCCACATTTTTCTTCATTGTTGGCCACCAGTAATAGGGTCTCAAATCCCGATACATCTTGGTACTGCCAGGATGTATAGCATACGGTGCGTAGTGCGCCTCGTGCATAATTTCCATTCTCAACTCCTCTACGTTTTCCATTGAACAATGTACCATATTCTTGGATTATAAATTGATCACTCTTTCCTTTTTGCACCTTAGCTTTCATCCTCTGTAGATATGGATCTTTAGCCTGTGCATCTTTAATTTTATCCTTGAGGGAGGGCTTCACCTGTATCGTAGCCAGTAGAATATCACCACCAATGCTAAAGTGTACATCCATAGCTCTGAGGGCAGTCAAATACTCCATGTTATAGCAGATCATACCTGCAAGTTGGTCCACCGTCTTTCTACTTAAAGCATCTGCTACAATGTTTGCCTTCCCCGGATGATAGTCAATGGTGCAATCATAATCTTTCAAAAGCTCCATCCACCTTCTTTGCCTCAAATTCAATTCTTTCTGTGTTGGGATATACTTTAGACTTTTGTGATCTGTAAATATTTGAAACGTCTCCCCGTATAAGTAATGCCTCCAGATCTTCAATGCATTTACTATGGCTGCTAACTCCAGATCATGGGTCAGATAGTTCATCTCGTGTGGCCTCAACTGCCTCGAAGCATAAGCTATAACTCTCCCATGCTGCATCAAAACACACCCAAGTCCTTGTCGTGAAGCATCAGTAAATACTACATATCCTCCATTCCCAGACGGCAAAGCAAGGATAGGTGCTGAAGTGAGTCTCTTCTTCAACTCCTCAAAACTCTGAGCACATTTGTCATTCCAATTAAATGGTGCATTCTTCTTCAACAAGTTCGTCAGAGGTTTTGCGATTATAGAGAAGTCCTTTACACATCTTCTATAATAACTAGCCAATCCCAGAAAACTTCGTATCTCCGACACATTTTTAGGTGGTTCCCATTCTAAAATAGCCTTAACTTTTGCTGGATCAGGTTCTACCCCTTCTTTAGAAACAACGCGCCCCAAAAAAGAAATTTCCTCCATCCAAAACTCACATTTGCTGAATTTACCGTAGAACTGTTTCTCTCTCAGGATCTGTAAAATTGTCCGTAAATGTTGTTTATGTTCCTCGGGACAACTCGAATATATCAAAATATCATCAATAAACACAATCACAAATTGATCAAGAAATGGTTGTAACGTCTTGTTCATCAGAGCCATGAAAGCTGCAGGGGCATTCGTCAATTCAAATGGCATAACGACAAATTCATAGTGGCCATACCTGGTCCTGAAAGCTGTCTTTGAGATTGACTCTTCCTCAATCCGTAATTGCCAATATCCTGACCTCAAATCAATTTTAGAGAACACAGTGGCACCCTTTAGCTGATCAAGCAGATCGTCAATCCGTGGCAGAGGATACTTATTCTTGATTGTGATTCGGTTCAGCTGTCTATAATCGACACATAATCTCATACTCCCATCCTTCTTCTTTACGAATAATACTGGTGCTCCCCACAGTGAAATACTAGGTCGGATGAACCCTTTATCCAATAGCTCTTCTAACTGCTTCTTTAATTCTTTCAATTTTGACGAAGCCATTTTATACGGTGCAATTGAAATAGGTGTCGCCCCAGGAATAGTATCTATTTTAAAGTCTACTTCTCGATGAGGTGGTAGTCCAGGTAATTCATCCGAAAAAACATCAGGAAATTCCCTCACCACTGGAACGTCTAATACACCCGGACTAACTTTCATGGTATCATGCACACTGGCTAGATACGCCTCACACCCTTCTTTAATTAGATTAAAAGCGGTCACAGCAGAAATTAAGCAGTTAGGTATCACTTTTCTTTCCCCCACTATAACCGTCTTCATCTGCCCATTGACTTCAACCATCACGTCTTTTGTTTGACAATCCACTAGAGCATGATTACTAGCTAACCAGTCCATCCCCAGAATGATATCAAATTCCCTAAGGTCTATTACAACCAAATCTGCATATAAAGTAACACCCTCCACCACTACTGGACAAGATCTCACCATCGTATTCACTAATACAAACCCACCAGCAGGCATAGACACATGTAAATCATGTCCAAATGGTTCTATTTTAGCATGTACATGAGATGCAAAATCACGTGATATAAATGAACAAGTAGATCCTGGATCAATCAATACATGTGCACTAAAATCGCAAATAGAAGAGGAACCAGTGATAACCTTGGGTGTCATAAGAGCTTGTTCTTTTGTGATTGCATACACCCTGGCTTGTGGTTGAGGCTGACTACTTTGTCCGGTTGACGTCATAGAAAGATTCCCGCTACCTCGACCACCTTTACCTCGTCCTCTACTTGTACCTGCCCGTTGTGAGTTTTCCCCCACACTGCTAAACTCTGAAGTCTGAGGTCTTCTGGAATTATCCCTCCATGTAGGATAGTCCCGGATAATGTGTCCTGGTTGATGGCAACGATAACATACAATTGGTTGAACTCCCCAACATTCACCAGTGTGTCTCCTACCGCAATTAGCAGAAGAGGGAATAGATCTTCCACTAAACGATCTGGCGGGACCTGGTCTTGCTCCAGATCTAACCGAAGTAGGCCTGCCTCTACTCGAAAATACTAAAGAAGACCTGCTAGTTTGATCCACTCCTCGGCCTCTGAACCAACCTCTCTGCGGACCGCTAAAGGAAACTGCACCACTTTGTCCCGCTGTAGGATTCAGGTTACCTGTCAATTTTCTTCATTTAGCTTCAGTAGAACTCCTTTCAAGTGACGTCTCTTCTGCCCTCAGTGCCGCTTCCAGCAGTGCACCACAACTTGGAGGTTTGATTGCTATTTTCTCCCGAATCTCAAGTCTGAACCCCCTTTCAAATCTGTCTCTTCTCAATTCATCAGTGTTCACTTCTTCTGGGCATATTTTGATAAGCTCACTAATTGCAGTTCATATTCAGCAACAAATAACTCATTCTGGTTTAATTTCAGGAATTCAACTTTTTTACGGTTTCTGTAGACTGGTGGAGTATATTTGTCTGCAAATTCTTTCAAAAAGTCATACCAAGTCAAAGTGGCGGGTCGGCTCCTGCTCCCTGGGACTGTTTCCCACCAATCTAAGGCATCTTTCTCCAATAAGGACACTGCATACCTCAACTTTTGCTCAGAAGTACACTCGATCGTGTCCAACACCCTTTCCGTGTTTCTCAGCCATTCCTCTGCTTCAGCAGGATTAGTTGTACCGGCAAATACCTTCGCCCCCTGTCTCCTTACTATTTCATAATTTTTATCAATAACTGCATCATGTAGTTGTGATTGTGGCGATGGAGCCATCCTCTATATCATTTCCATAAACTGTTGCATAAAAGGGTTTATTTCTGGTTGTGGGGCATTTCTATTTTGGGATTATAATCCCTGATGTTCTGATACTAAATCATGACCCTACACAGACTCTATTGACTCAGTTGAGCCAGCAGCGTTTTCTCTTGACGCTTCCATCCTATATAAAATACACACATGTGAGTAGATTCCTAACATATACACATTACGTATAAAATAACATTTCATCTACTATCCCAAGGAAATCTAATCTCAGCTCTGATACCACCTAATGTAGCACCCCCTTTGCTACAAGGGCTATATCTACCCTAAACGTCATACTTATAATAATCCCTGTGTTTATATATATAAATGCACATAATCATCTATCAATATGCATACGTAGTCACAATATCATAACGACATAGTCAACCCACAACATCACATGTATACAAATCAAACACCACAGGTGATCCACCACAGTTGATCGCTACGCCTATGTTCTCTTTATACAAATAAAATAAGATTTGTACTCTAGCTGACAAGAGGAGAAAACAGCATACTGGCCCGACCTGCCTGGGTATAGTGCGTAGACCTATTCTTCAACAGTCAGACACCTCAAAGTCTACTCCTGAAAGCTAATGTCAACAGAGGAATGAGCCTGCCACTCAGTAGGTAAATAATCAGCCCTATCTATATATGTATATGAAACACAGCCCAAATAGGACAAGTAGGCAACATGCATGGGTTACAGTCAATTTAACTCCAACATAATCAATTGTAGTACACCACATAGCTATCTCACAATAAAATAATCAATTAAACTTCCTTTTTCCTAGTTTGCTTACCAGAAGGTGATATCGTGTTTTTCCCGCCAACTCAATCTCACCGTTATATAAATTTAAGTGAATCCCCTTGACAGCCGGCTCATCAATCTCATTTCGCATCATAGCTCTTTCAATTCGCATCATAGCTCTTTTATTTCGCATCATAGCTCTTTTCATATCACATCTTTTTCATATCGCATCAAAGCTCTTTTCATTTCATTTCTCTCATATCGCACAAAGCTCTTTTCATTTCATTTCGCCTTCTAGGCTTTTCAACACGTCAAGGGGTATTCACGCCACAATATATATTCGATTTCCACCACTCCCTCATTTTCACATATCACCATTCTTGTAAGCAACTAGTAACGTAAAACCGTATTTCCATATATTCTCATTTAGACATCCACAACACATCAAACAACAAACATAATATTTTAACGTATTTTCTCATTCCACGTACACAATACCATCAATCAAATTAAATCATCCATCACTCATATACTTTCAAATAAATCCATATCAGCATGAACCACAAATTCAGATAACAATAAAATCACAATTAAAGATACATATATAGATAATAATAATTATTTACTTACCTCAACCTCACAACGTTTCTTTCTACTCAATCGCTAACTGTCAGTTCTTTCACCTCACCCCCGTATCCTATAATGAGTTATACCACATACAATTAATATATCGAGAATATCATAATTTCTTTTAAATATAAGATTCAATATCATTTGTACAATTTCTAATAATTCTTTAATATTTCATTTCTATCTAATAAATCTTTTTTTTTCTCTTTATTAACATACCATTTATTAAATATAATTTTCAGAATATTTCTATGAATTTTCTATAAATTTCTCGCTATTATATTCTTTAATTGAACAATAATACATACAATTGCGTATTTGGTTAACAATTCCGATGGAATTGTCTAAATTGGGTATAACAATATTCAAATCTAATGAATTTAATAATCTAATTAACCAACGATATCATTTTTATATTAAATTTAATATTTAATTCGATATTATTTTAAATAGCCAAACTCGTAAAATATTCCGGTTAAATAGTACACCGCTCAATATAATCAATATTTAATAAATGAACAAAATAAATAATATAATTATATAAATTAATAGAAATTAAAATAAAACTTACCTCCCGCTGCGAATTTATATGTTGGCTCACATATATATATATGTTGGGGGTGGGGCGGTGGGTGAGGGCCCACCCCCAAACCTTTTCCTTCCTTTCTTCTTTTTTTTTCTTTTCTTTTTGGCTTTTATATATATATATATACATATGTTACTTACACATATATATTATTAGTAATATATATTTTATATATTATTATTGTTATTATTATTATTATATTATTTATTTAATTAAACTTTTCTCAAAATACCATTTACGTCCTTCCTGATTTTCTTAATTAATAGAAATTGTCCCAAAATATTATAAAGAACTCCAATTTAATTCATTCAAGTGTTATTATATTCCAATTATGACCCATAATTTAGTGGCTAATTAACTAAATTTCATGAAAATTTACCAATTAATCCTACAATTACGTATTATAATATTTGGGGCGTCACAACTAGACCTACATTTGGGTCAACTTGTACTTATTACTATGCTTAACAAATTTACTACACAAATGCATGGACCTACGTTTGGGTCAAGTTTCGTGGAATTATGAGAACGTTCAAAATTTAGTTGTTTTACACGGTTTTGTTAAAGTACGTTTCCCTTTCATACTAACTTGTAGTTATTATTATGTTTAGCAAATTTACCACACTAATGCATAGGTCTAGATCTACGTTTGGTCAAGTTACGTGTGAGAACGTTCAAAATATAACTGTTTTACACGGTTTTATTAAACAATATTTGTTTTCCATTCATACTAACATGTAGTTATTATTATGCCTAGCAAATTTACCATAGAAATGCATGAGTCTAGACCTTTGTTTGGGTCAAGTTTCGTGGATTTTTGAGAACGTTCATAGTTTAGATGTTTTGCACGGTTTTATTAAACAAAGTTTGTTTACCTTTCATATTAACTTGTAGTTATTATTATGGTTAGCAAATATACAACACAAATGCATGGGTCCAGGTTTACATTTGCGTCATGTTTCGTGGAATTCTGACAACCTTCATAATTTAGCTCTTTTGCACGGTTTTATTAAAGAAGGTTTGTTTTTCTTTCATACAAACTTGTAGTTATTATTACGCTTAGCCAATTTACGACACAAATGCATGGGTCTAAACTTACATTTGGCTTAAGTTTCATGCAATTCTGAGAACGATCAATATTTAGCTATTTTGCACGATTTTATTAATTAAAGTTTGTCTCCCTTTCATACTAACTTGTAGTTATTATTACGCTTAGCAAATTTACCACCCAAATGCATAGACCTAGACCAATGTCTGGGTCAAATTTCGAGGAATTCTGAGAACGTTCAAAATTTAACTCTTTTGCACGGTTTTATTAAAGAAAGTTTGTTTCCCTTTCATACTAACTTGCAGTTATTGTTACGCCTAGAAAATTTACAACACAAATATGGGTATAAACTTACGTTTTTGGGTCAAGCTTAATGGAATTTGGAGAAAACTTTCAAAAAAATTAGCAGCTTTTCACGTTTTTATTAAAGAAAGTTTGTATTTCATTCATACTAACATGTAGTTATTATTATGCTTAGCAAATTTACTGAACAAATACATGGGTCTAGACATTCGGCTGGGTCAAGTATCGTGGATTTTTTAGAACGTTCAAAATTTTGCTGTTTTGCACAATTTTATTAAATAAACTTTGTTTACCTTTCATACTAACTTGTAGTTATTATTATGCTTAGCAAATTTATCACACAAATGCATGGGTCTAGATCTACGTTTGTGTCATGTTTCGTGAAATTCTGAGAACGTTCAAAATTTACTATGCTTAGCAAATTTACCTTACAAATGCATGGGTCTAGACTTAAGTTTGGGACAAGTTTCATGGAATCTGAGAACGATAAAAATTTAGCTGTTTTGCACGATTTTATTAATTAAAGTTTGTTTCCCTTTCATACTAACTTGTAGTTATTATTACGCTTACAAAATTTACCACACAAATGCATGGGTCCAGGTTTACGTTTGCGTCATGTTTCGTGGAATTCTGACAACGTTCAAAATTTAGCTCTTTTGCACGGTTTTATTAAAGAAGGTTTGTTTTTCTTTCATACGAACATGTAGTTATTATTACGCTTAGCCAATTTACAACACAAATGCATGGGTCTAAACTTACATTTGGCTCAAGTTTCATGCAATTCTGAGAACGATCAAAATTTAGCTGTTTTGCACGATTTTATTGATTAAAGTTTGTCTCCCTTTCATACTAACTTGTAGTTATTATTACGCTTAGCAAATTTACCACCCAAATGCATAGGCCTAGACCAATGTCTGGGTCAAATTTCGAGGAATTCTGAGAACGTTCAAAATTTAACTCTTTTGCACGGTTTTATTAAAGAAAGTTTGTTTCCCTTTCATACTAACTTGCAGTTATTGTTACGCCTAGAAAATTTACAACACAAATATGGGTATAAACTTACGTTTTTGGGTCAAGCTTAATGGAATTTTCAGAAAACTTTCAAAAAAATTAGCAGCTTTTCACGTTTTTATTAAAGAAAGTTTGTATTTCATTCATACTAATATGTAGTTATTATTACGCTTAGCAAATTTACCGAACAAATACATGGGTCTAGACATTCGGTTGGGTCAAGTATCGTGGATTTTTTAGAACGTTCAAAATTTAGCTGTTTTGCACAATTTTATTAAATAAAGTTTGTTTACCTTTCATACTAACTTGTAGTTATTATTATGCTTAGCAAATTTATCACACAAATGCATGGGTCTAGATCTACGTTTGCGTCATGTTTCGTGAAATTCTGAGAACGTTCAAAATTTACTATGCTTAGCAAATTTACCTTACAAATGCATGGGTCTAGACTTAAGTTTGGGACAAGTTTCATGGAATCTGAGAACGATAAAAATTTAGCTGTTTTGCACGATTTTATTAATTAAAGTTTGTTTTCTTTTCATACTAACTTGTAGTTATTATTACGCTTACAATATTTACCACACAAATGCATGGGTCCAGGTTTACGTTTGAGTCATGTTTCGTGGAATTCTGACAACGTTCAAAATTTAGCTCTTTTGCACGGTTTTATTAAGGAAGGTTTGTTTTTCTTTCATACGAACTTGTAGTTATTATTACGCTTAGCCAATTTACAACACAAATGCATGGGTCTAAACTTACATTTGGCTCAAGTTTCATGCAATTCTGAGAACGATCAAAATTTAGCTGTTTTGCACGATTTTATTGATTAAAGTTTGTCTCCCTTTCATACTAACTTGTAGTTATTATTACGCTTAGCAAATTTACCACCCAAATGCATAGGCCTAGACCAATGTCTGGGTCAAATTTCGAGGAATTCTGAGAACGTTCAAAATTTAACTCTTTTGCACGGTTTTATTAAAGAAAGTTTGTTTCCCTTTCATACTAACTTGCAGTTATTGTTACGCCTAGAAAATTTACAACACAAATATGGGTATAAACTTACGTTTTTGGGTCAAGCTTAATGGAATTTTGAGAAAACTTTCAAAAAAAATAGCAGCTTTTCACGTTTTTATTAAAGAAAGTTTGTATTTCATTCATACTAACATGTAGTTATTATTACGCTTAGCAAATTTACCGAACAAATACATGGGTCTAGACATTCGTCTGGGTCAAGTATCATGGATTTTTTAGAACGTTCAAAATTTAGCTGTTTTGCACGATTTTATTAAATAAAGTTTGTTTACCTTTCATACTAACTTGTAGTTATTATTATGCTTAGCAAATTTACCACACAAATGCATGGGTCTATATCTACGTTTGCGTCATGTTTCATGAAATTCTGAGATAGTTCAAAATTTACTATGCTTAGCGAATTTACCTTACAAATGCATGGGTCTAGACTTAAGTTTGGGACAAATTTCATGGAATCTAAGAACGATAAAAATTTAGTTGTTTTGCACGATTTTATTAATTAAAGTTTGTTTCCCTTACATACTAACTTGTAGTTATTATTACGCTTACAAAATTTACCACACAAATGCACGGGTCTAGACCTATATTTGAGTCAAGTTTCGTGGAATTCTGATAACGTACAAAATTTAGTTGTTTTCAACGGTTTTATTAAATAAAGTATGCTTCCAAGCCTTACGTTTGGATCATGTTTCGTGGATTTTGAAAACGTTCAAAATTGAGCTGTTTTGTAGGGTTTTATTAAAGCAAGTTTGTTTTCCTTTTATACTAACTTGCAGTTGTTATTACGATTAGCAAATTTACCACATAAATGCATGGGTCTAGAGCAACGTTTCGGTCAAGTTTCTTGGAATTTTTAGAACGTTCAAAATTTAGCAATTTTGCACGGTTTTATTAAAGAAAGTTTGTTTCCTTTTCATATGAACTGGTAATTATTATAACGCTTAGCACATTTACAATACAAATGCATGGGTCTAGACCTATGTTTGGGTCAAGTTTAGTGGGATTCTGAGAATGTTCAAAATTTAGTTATTCTGCACGGTTTTATTGAAATAAGTACGTTTCCCTTTCATACTAACTTGTTGTTATTATTACTCTTAGAAAATTTGCCACACAAATGCATGGATCTAGACCTATGTTTGGGTCAGGTTTCGTGGAATACTGAGAACGTTCAAAATTTAGTTGTTTTGCATGATTTTATTAAAGAATGTTTGTTTCCAATTATATTAACTTGTAGTTATTATTACGCATAGCAAATTTACCATAAATGCATGGGTCTCGACCAACGTTTGGGTCCAATTTCTTGAAATTCATAGAACGTTCAAAATTTAGTTGTTTTGCACAATTTTATTAAAGAAAGTTTGTTTCCCTTTCATAGTAATTTATAGTGTTCTTATTACACTTAGCAAATGTTCCACATTAATGCATGGCTCTAGACTTATATTTAGGTCAAGTTTTGTGGAATTTTGATAACTTTCAAAATTTAGTTGTTTTGCACGGTTTTATTTAAAGAAGTATATTTCGCTTACATACTAAATTGTAGTAATTATTAAGCTTAGGTAATTTACGATACAAATGCATGGGACTAGACCTACGTTTGGGTCAAGTTTTGTGGAATTCTTCGAACGTTCCAAATTTAGTTGTTTTGCACGATTTATTTACAAAAGTTTGTTTTCCTTTCATACTAACTTGTAGTTATTATTACGCTTAGAAAATTTACCAAACAAATGTATAAGTCTAGAGCAACGTTTCGGTCAAGTTTCTTGGAATTTTTAGAACGTTCAATATTTAGCAATTTTGCACAGTTTTATTAAAGAAAGTTTGTTTCCTTTTCATATGAACTGGTAATTATTATAATGCTTAGCACATTTACAACACAAATGCATGGGTCTAGACCTATGTTTGGGTCAAGTTTAGTGGGATTCTAAGAATGTTCAAAATTTAGTTATTCTGCACGGTTTTATTGAAATAAGTACGTTTCCCTTTCATACTAACTTGTTGTTATTATTACTCTTAGAAAATCTGCCACACAAATGCATGGATCTAGACCTATGTTTGGGTCAGGTTTCGTGGAATACTGAGAACGTTCAAAATTTAGTTGTTTTGCTCGGTTTTATTAAATCAAGTTTGTTTCCCTTTCATACTAACTCGTAGTTATTATTATGCTTCTCAAATTTACCACACAGATGCATGGGTCTAGACCTACATTTGGGTCATGTTTCGTTGAATTCTGAAAATTTTCATAATTTAGCTGTTTTGCATTGTTTTATTAAAGAAAGTTAGTTTCCTTTTATTACTAACTTGTAATTATTATTATGCTTAGCAAATTTACCACACTAATGTATAGGTCTAGACCTATGTTTGAGTCAAGTTTAGTAAAAGTCTGAGAACATTCAAAATTTAGTTGTTTTGCACGATTTTATTAAAAGAAGTATGTTTCGCTTTCATACTTACTTGTAGTTATTATTACTCTTAGAAACTTTACCACACAAATTCATGGGTCTAGACCTACGGTTGGGTCAAATTTCGTTAAATTCTGAGAACGTTCAAAATTTAGTTGTTTTGCATGGTTTTATTAAAGAAAGATTGTTTCCCTTTCATGTTAACTTGTAGTTATTATTACGCTTAGCAAATTTTCCACACTAATGCGTGGGTCTAGACCTACTTTTCGGTCATGTTTCGTGCAATTCTGATAACGTTCAAAATTTAGTTGTTTTGAACGATTTTGTTACAGAATGATTCTTTTGGTTTCATACTAACTTGTAGTTTTTATTACACTTAGTAAATTTAACACACCAATGTATGGGTCTAGATCTACATTTAGGTCAAGTTTCGTGGAATTCTGAGAATGTTCGAAATTTAGCTGTTTTGCGCGATTTTATTAACGAAAGTTTGTTTTCCTTTCATACCAACTGCTAGTTATTATGCCGCTTAGCAAATTTACAACACAAATTCATGGGTCTAGATCTACGTTTGGGTCAAATTTTTTGGAATATTGAGAACGTTCAAAGTTTAGTTGTGTTGCGCGGTTTTATTAAATCAAGTTTGTTTCCCTTTCATACTAACTTGTAGTTATTATTACGCATATAAAATTTACGACACAAATACATGGGTTTAGACCTATGTTTGGATCAAGTTTCGTGGAATTCTGATAGCGTTCAAAATTTTGCTATTTTCCACGGTTTTATTAAAAAATGTTTGTAACCCTTTCATGCCAACTTGTGGTTATTTACGCTTAGCAAATTTACCAAACAAACGCATGGCTCAAGACCTACGCTTTGGTCAAGTTTCGTGCAATTTTGAGAACGTTCAAAATTTAGTTGTTTTGCACGATTTTATTAACGAAATTTTGTTCGTTTCAATATTTACTTGTAGTTCTTATTACGCTTCACAAATTTACCACACAAATGCATGGGTGTAGACAAGGTATGGATCAAGTTTCTTGGAATTTTGAGAACGTTCAAAATTTAGTTGTTTTGCACGATTTTATTAAATAAAATTTGTTTTCCTTTCATTCCAACTAATAGTTGTTATTATGCGTAGCAAATTTACAACACAAATGCATGGATGTACAAATACGTATGGGTCAAATTTTGTGGAATACTGAGAACGTTGAAAATTTAGTTGTTATACACGGTTTTATTAAAGAAAGTTTATTTCCGTTTCATACTAACTTGCATTTATTATTACGCTTAGCAAATTTTTCACACTAATGCATTGGTCTAGACTTATATTTGAGTCAAGTTTCATGTAATATTGAGAACGTTCAAAATTTAGTTGTTTTGCACGGTTTCATCAACAAAAGTTTGTTTCGTATTCATACTAACTTGTAGTGATTATAACGCTTCACAAATTTACCACACAAATGCATGGGTCTAGACCAACGTTTGGGTCAAGTTTTTTAGAATTTTTAGAACGTTCAAAATTTAGCTGGTTTGCACGGTTTTATTAACGAAAGTTTGTTTTCCTTCATACTAACTTATAGTTATTATTACGCTTCGGTAGTTTGCCACACAAATACATGGGTCTAGCCAACGTTTGGGTCAAGTTTTTTGGAATTTTGAGAACGTTCAAAATTTAGTTGTTTTGCAGAGTTTAATTAAATATAGTTTGTTTCCATTTCATACCAACTGATAGTTAATTATTACGCTTAACAAATTTAAAACACAAATGCATGGGTCTAGACCTATGTATGGGTCTAATATCGTGGAATACTGAGAACGTTCAAAATTTAGTTGTTTTGCATAATTTTATTAAAGAATGTTTGTTTCCCTTTATATTAACTTGTAGTTATTATTACGTATAGCAAATTTACCATAAATGCATGGGTTTCGACCAACGTTTGGGTCAAATTTCTTGGAATTCTTAGAACGTTCAAAATTTAGTTGTTTTGCATGATTTTATTAAAGAAAGTTTGTTTCCCTTTCATAGTAATTTGTAGTGTTCTTATTACACTTAGCAAATGTTCCACACTAATGCATGGCTCTAGACTTATATTTAGGTCAAGTTTCTTGGAATTTTGATAACTTTCAAAATATAGTTGTTTTGCACGGTTTTATTTAAAGAAGTATATTTTGCTTACATACTAAATTGTAGTTATTATTAGGCTTAGGTAATTTATGTTACAAATGCATGGGACTAGACCTACGTTTGGGTTAAATTTTGTCGAATTCTTCGAACGTTTCAAATTTAATTGTCTTGCACGGTTTATTTACAAAAGTTTGTTTTCCTTTCATAATAACTTGTAATTGTTATTACGCTTAGCAAATTTACCAAAAAATGTATAGGTCTAGAGCAACGTTTCGGTCAAGTTTCTTGGAATTTTTAGAACGTTCAAAATTTATCAATTTTGCACGGCTTTATTAAAGAAAGTTGTTTCCATTTAATACGAACTAGTAATTATTATTGCGCTTAGCAAATTTACAACACAAATGCATGGGTCTAGACCTACGTTTGGGTCAAGTATAGTGGAATTCTGAGAACGTTCAAAATTTAGTTGCTTTGCAGGGTTTTATTAAAATAAGTACGTTTCGCTTTCATACTAACTTGTAGTTATTATTACTCTTAGCAAATTTACCGAACAAATGCATGGCTCAAGACCTACGCTTGGGTCAAATTTCGTGGAATTTTGAGAACGTTCAAAATTTAGTTGTTTTGCACTGTTTTATTAACGAATGTTTGTTTCGTTTTCATACTTACTTGTAGTTATTATTATTCTTCACAAATTACCACACAAATGCATGGGTGTAGACCAAGTTTGTGTCAAGTTTCTTGAAAATTTACCACACAAATTTATTAAATTAAGTATGTTTTGCTTTTATACTAACTTCTAGTTATTATTACTCTTAAAAATTTATCACACAAATGCATGGGTCTAGAACTATGTTTGGGTCAGGTTTCGTGGAATTTTGAGAACATTCAAAATTTAGTTGTTTCGCATGATTTTATTAAAGAAAGTTTGTTTCGCTTTCATACTCACTTGTAGTTATTATTTCGCTTAGCAAATTTTCCACACTAATGCATAGTTCTAGACCTACATTTGGGTAAAGTTTCGTGGAATTCTGAGAACGTTCAAAATTTAGTTATTTTGCACGATTTTATTAAAGAATGTTTCATTCGCTTTCATACTAACCTGTAGTTATCATTACGCTTAATAAATTTAACATACAAAGCATGGATCCAGACCTACATTTGGGTCAAGTTTCGTGGAATTCTGAGAATGTTCAAACTATAGCTGTTTTGCACGATTTTATTAACAAATGCACGGGTATAGATCTACGTTTGGGGCAAGTTTCATGGAACACAGAAAACATTCAAAATTCAGTCGTTTTACACGGTTTTATTATTGAGTGTTTGTTTTCCTTTTCATACTAACTTGTAGTTATTATTACGAATACCAAATTTACGACAAAAGTGTTTGTGTTGAGACCTATGTTTGGGTCATGTTTCGTGAAATTCTGATAACGTTCAAAATTTTGTTGTTTTGCACGGTTTTATTAAAGAAAGTTTGTTTCCCTTTCATGCCAAGTTGTGGTTATTATTACGCTTAGCCAATTTACCAAACAAATGCATGGCTCGAGATCTACGTTTGAGTGAAGTTTTGTGTAATTCTGCGAGTGTTCAAAATTTAGTTGTTTTGCATGGTTTTATTTAGGAAAGTTTGTTTTCCTTTCATACTAACTTGTAGTTATTATTACGCATAGAAAATTTACCACACAAATGCATGGCTCTAGACCAATGTTTGTGTCAAGTTTCTTGATATGTTGATAACACTCAAAATTTAGCTGTTTTGCACGATTTTCTTAACTAAAGCTTGTTTTCCTTTCATACCAACTGGTAGTTATTATTACGCTTAGCAAAATTACAACACAAATTCATGGGTCTAGATCTACGTTTGGGAAAAGCTTCGTGTAATATTGAGAATGTTCAAAATTTAGTTGTTTTGCACGGTTTTATTAGAAAATATTTGTTTTCCTTTCATACTAACTTGTAGTTCTTATTACGCATACGAAATTCACAACACAAATGCATGGGTTGAGACCTATGTTTGGATCAAGTTTCGTGAAATTTTCAGAACGTTCAAAATTTAACTGTTTTGCACGGTTTTATTAAAGAAAGTTTGATTCACTTTCATACTAACGTGTAGTTATTTATTATGCTTAGAAAATTTACCACACAAATGCATGGGTCTATATCTACGTTTTGGTTAAGTTTCATGGAATTCTGAGAACGTACAAAATTTAGTTGTTTTGCACGGTTTTATTTTGATTCCCTTTCATACTAAATTGTAGTTATTATTACGCTTAGAAAATTTTCCACACTAATGCATAGGTGTAGACCTACGTTGGGTCAAGTTTCGTGGAATTATGAGAACGTTCAAAATATTGTTGTTTTGCACGATTTTATTAAAAAATGTTTCTTTCGCATTCAAACTAACTTTAGTAAATTTAACATACAAATGCAAGGGTCTAGACCTACGTTTGGGTCAAGTTTCGTGGAATTCTTAGAATGTTCAAAATTTATCTGTTTTGCACGGTTTTATTAACGAAAATTTATTTCCCTTTCATACCAACTGGTAGTTATTACACTTAACAAATTTACAACACAAATGCATGGGTATAGATCTACGTTTGGGTGAAGTTTCATGGAATACTGAGAAACGTTCAAAATTTAGTTGTTTTGCACGATTTTATTAAAGAATGTTTGTTTTCCTTTCATACTAACTCATAGTTATTATTACACTTTGCAAATTTACCACACAAATGCATGGGTCTAGACCTACGTTTGGGTCATGTTTCGTGGAATACTAAAAACGTTCAAAATTTAGTTGTTTTGCACGATTTTATTAAAGAAAGTTTGTTTCGCTTTCATACTAACTCGTAGTTATTATTACGCTTAGCAAATTTTTCACACTAATGCATGGGTCCAGACCTACGTTTAGGTCAAGTTTCGTGCAATTCTGAAAACGTTGAAAACTTAGTTGTTTTGCACGATTTTATTAAAGAACGTTTCGTTCGCTTTCATACTAACTTGTAGTAATTATTACGCTTAGTGAATTTACTATACAAATGCATGGGTCTACACCTACGTTTGGGTCAAGTTTCGTGGAATGATGAGAATGTTCAAAATTTAGCTGTTTTGCACGGTTTTATTAACGAAAGTTTGTTTCCCTTTCATACCAACTACTAGTTATTATTACACTTAGCAAATTTATAGGACAAATGCATGGGTCTAGATCTACGTTTGGGTCATGTTTTGTGGAACACTGAGAAACTTCAAAATTTAGTTGTTTTACACGGTTTTATTAAAGAATGTTTGTTTTCCTTTTCATACTAACTTGTAGTTATTATTAAGCATAGCAAATTTGCGATAGAAATGCATGGTTGAGACCTATGTTTGGGTCAAGTTTCGTGGAATTCTAAGAACGTTCGAAATTTAGTTGTTTGCACGGTTTTATTTACGAAAGTTTGTTTTGCTTTCATACTAACTTGTAGTTATTATTATGCTCAAATTTACCATCCAAATACATGGGTGTAGACCACCGTTAGGGTCAAGTTTCTCGAAATTTTGATAACGTTGAAAATTTAGCTGTTTTGCACGGTTTTATTAAAGAAAGTTTGTTTCCGTTTCATATGAACTGGTAACTATTATTACGCTTAGCAAATTTACAACACAAATGCATGGGTCTAGACCTACGTTGTATCAAATTCATGGAATACTGAGAATGCTCGAAATTTAGTTGTTTTGCACGGTTTTATTAAAGAAAATTTATTTCACTTTCATACTAACCTGTAGTTATTATTATGGTTATCAAATTTATCAGCATGGGTCTAGACCTATGTTTGGGTCAAAATTATGAGAACGTTCAAAATTTAGTTGCTTTCCACGGTTTTATTAAAAGAAGTACGTTTCGCATTCATACTAACTTTTAGTTATTATTACTCTTTAGCAAATTTACCACACAAATGCATGAGTCTAGAACTACGTTTGGGTCAAGTTTAATGGAATTCTGAAAACGTTCAAAATTTAGTTGTTTTGCACGGTTTTATTAAAGAAAGTTTGTTTCCCTTTCATACTAACTTGTAGTTATTATTACACTTAGCAAATTTTCCACACTAATGCATGGGTCTAGACTTATATTTGGGTCAATTTTTGTGGAATTTTGATAACGTTCAAAATTTAGTTGTTTTGCATGGTTTTATTAAAAAAAGTACGTTTCGCTTTCATACTAACTTTTAGTTACTATTACGCTTTGCAAATTTACCATACAAATACATGGGTCTAGACCTCCGTTTGGGTCAAGTTTCCTGGAATTCTTAGAACGTTCAAAATTTAGTTGTTTTGCACGGTTTATTAACGAAAGCTTGTTTCGTTTTCATACTAACTTGTAGTTATTATTATGCTTCACAAATTTACCACACAAATGCATGCGTCTAGACCAATGTTTGGGTCAAATTTTTTGGAATTTTGGGAACGTTCTAAATTTAGTTGTTTTGACGTTTTATTAAATGAAGTTTGTTTTCCTTTCGTACCAACTGGAAGTTGTTATTACACTTAGAAAATTTACAACACAAATACATGGATCTAGATCTACGTTTGGGTCAAGTTTCGTGGAATACTAAGAACGTTCAAAATTTAGTTGTTTTGCACGGTTTTATTACGCTCAGTAAATTTACCAAACAAATGCATGGGATTAGACCAACGTTGGGGTCAAGTTTCGTGGAATTTTGAGAACGTTTAAAATTTAGCTATTTTCCACAGTTTTAACGAAATTTTGTTTCCAATTTATACTAACTTATAGTTATTATTACGCTTAGAAAATTTACAACACAAATGCATGGGCCTAGACCAACGTATGGGTCATGTTATATGGAATACTGAGAGTGTTCAAAATTTAGTTGTTTTGCATGGTTTTATTAAAGAATGTTTGTTTACCTTTCATACTAACTTGTAGTTACTATTACACTAGCAAATTTACCACACAAATGCATGGGTATCGACCAACGTTTGTGTCAAGTTTCGTGGAATTCTGTGAACGTTCAAAATTTAGCTGTTTTGCACGCTTTTATGAAAAAAAGTTTGTTTCCCTTTCCTATAGTTATTATTACGCTTGGAAAATTTACCACACAAATTCATGGGACTAGACCTACGTTAGGGTCATGTTTAGTGGAATTTTGAAAACGTTCAAAATTTATCTGTTTTGCACGGTTTTCCTAAAAAAAGTTTGTTTTCTTTTCATACTAAACTGTAGTTATTATTATGCTTAGCAAATTTTACCATACAAATGCATGGGTCTAGACCATCATTTGGTTCAAGTTTCCTGGAACTATGATAATGTTTAAAATTTGGTTCAAGGAATTTGTTTCGCTTTCATACTAACTGGTAGTTATTATTACTCTTAGCAAATTTACCAAACAAATGCATGGGTCGAGACCTATGTTTGGTCAAGTTTCGTGAAATTCTGAGAACGTTCAAAGTTCAGCTGTTTTGTACTATTTTATTAAAGGAAGTTTGATCGCCTTTCATACTTGTAGTTATTATTATGCTTAGTACATTTACCACACAAATTCATGGGTCTAGACCTACGTTTGGGTCATGTTTAGTGGAATTCTGAGAACGTTCCAAATTTAGCTATTTTACACGGTTTTATTAAAGAATGTTTGTTTCCCTTTCATACTAATCGGTTGTTATTATTACGCTTAGCATATTTTTACCTCAGAAATGCATGGGTCTAGACCTACATATACTTCAAGTTCATGGAATTCTGAAAACGTTCAAAATTTAGCTGTTTTGCACGATATTTATCAAAGGAAGTTTGTTTCCATTTCATACTAACTTGTAGTTATTATTACTTTTAGCAAATGGTCGAGACCAACGTTTGGGTCAAGTTTCGTGGAATTCTTAGAACGTTCAAAGTTTAGTTGTTTTACACGGTTTTATTAAAGAAAGTTTGCTTTTCTTTCATACTAACTTGTAGTTATTATTACGCTTTGCAAATTTAACACACAAATGCATAGGTTTAGACCTATGTTTGGGTCAAGTTTCGTGGAGTTCTGAAAACGTTCAAAATTTAGTTGGTTTGCACGATTTTTAGCAAAGGAAGTTTGTTTCCGTTTCATACTAACTTGTAGTTATTATTACTCTTAGCAAATATACCACCCAAATGCATGGGTCGAGACCTACGTTTGGGTCAAGTTTCGTGGAATTCTTAGAACGTTCAAAGAAAGTTTGTTTCCCTTTCACACTAACTTATCGTTATTATTACGCTTAGCAAATATTCCAGACAAATGCATGGGTCTAGTCCTACGTTTGTGTCAGGTTACGTGAAATTCTGAGAACGTTCTAAATTTAGCTGTTTTGCATGATTTTATAAAATAAAGTTGGTTTCCCTTTCATGCTAACCGGTAGTTATTATTACGTTTAGCAAATTTTTACCACACAAATGCATGGGTCTAGACCTACGTTTGGTTCAAGTTTCGTGGAATTCTGAGAAAGTTCAAAGTTTAGCATTTTGCGCGGTTTATTAAAGGAAGATTGTTTCCCTTTCATACTAACTTGTAGCTATTATTACGTTTAGCAAATTTACCTCACAAATGTATAGGTCTACACCTACGTTTGGGTCAAGTTTTTTTAAATTCTAAAAATATTCAAAATTTAGCTGTTTTGCACAGTTTTATTAAAGAAGCTTCCCTTTCATACTAACTTCTAGTTATTATTACGCTTTGCAAATTTACCAGACAAATGCATGGGCCTAGACCTATGTTTGGATCTAGTTTCGTGAAATTTTGCGAACGTTCAAAATTTAGCTGTTTTACACGATTTTCAGAAAGAAAGTTTGTTTCCCTTTCATACTAACATGTAGTTATTATTACGCTTAGAAAATTTACCACACAAATTCATGGGACTAGACCTACATTTGGGTCAAGTTTAGTGGAATTCTGAGAGTGTTCAAAATTTAGCTATTTTGCATGATTTTAATAAAGAAAGTTTGTTTCCTTTTCATACTAACCTGTAGTTCTTATTACGCATAGCAAATTTTTACCACATAAATGCATGGGTCTAGAGCTACATTTGGGTCAAGTTTCGAGGAATTCTGCGAATTTTTAAAATTTAGTTGTTTTGCACAGTTTTATTAAAGAAAGATTGTTTCTCTTCCATACTAACTTGTAGTTATTGTTACGCTTCGAAAATTCACCACACAAATGCATGGGTCTAGGCCGATGTTTGGGTCATGTTTAGTGGGATTTTGAAAACATTCAAAATTTAGTTGTTTTGCACGGTTTTATTAAAAAAAGTTTGTTTCCCTTTAATACAAACATGTAGACATTATTACATTTAGCAAATTTACCACACAAATTCATGGGTCTAGACCAACGTATGGGACAAGTTTTATGAAATTCTGAGAACGTTCAAAATTTAATTGTTTTGCACGGTTATATAAACAATGTTTGTTTCTCTTTCATACTAACGCATAGTTATTATTACACTTAACAAATTTTTCCACACAAATGCATGGGTCGAGACCTAGGTTTGGGTCATTTTTCGTGGAATTCTAGAATGTTCACAATTAAGTTGTTCTGCACGGTTTTATATAGAAAGTTTGTTTCCCTTTTATACTAACTTGTAGTTATTATTATACATAGCAAATTTAGCAGACAAATGAATGGGTCTAGACCTATGTTTGGATCAAGTTTCGTGAAATTCTGAGATCATTCAAAATTCAACTGTTTAGCACGGTTTTATTAAAAAAGTTTCGTTCTATTTCATATTAACCTGTAATTATTATTATGCTAAGAAAATTTACCCAACAAATGCAGGGATCTAGACCTACGTCTGGGTCATCTTTAGTGGAATTCTGAGAACGTTCGAAATTTAGTTGTTTTACACGGTTTTATTAAAGAATGTTTGTTTTCTTTTGATACTAACTTATAGTTCTTATTACGCTTAGCAAATTTGTACAACACAAATGCATGGGTCTAGACTAACGTTTTGTTTAAGTTTTGTGGAATTCTTATAGTGGTCAAAATTTAGCTGTTTTGCGCGGTATTATCAAAGGAAGCTTGTTTCTCTTTCATACTAACTTGTAGTTATTATTACGCTTATCAAATTTACCACACAAATGCATGGGTCTAGACCTACGTTTGTGTCATGTTCTGTGAAATTCTGAAAACGTTCAAATTTTAGCTATTTTACATGGTTTTATCATAGGAAGTTTGTTTTCCTTCCATACCAACTTGTAGTTATTATTACGCTTAGCAAATTTACCACATAAATGCTTGGATCTAGACCTACGTTTGGGTCAAATTTCGTGAAATTCTGAGAACGTTCAAAATTTAGCTGTTTTGCATTGTCTTATTAAAGAAAGTTTGTTTCCCTTTCAGACTAACTTGTAGTTAGTATTATGCTTAAGAAATTTACCAGACAAATGCATGGGTCTAGACCGATGTCTGGGTCAAGTTCCTTGAAATTTTGAGAACATTCAAATTTAGCTATTTAGCACGGTTTTATTAAAGAAAGTTTGTTTCGCTTTCATACTAACCTCTAGTTATTATTACGCTAAGAAAATTTA
The DNA here is from genome assembly GCF_026168435.1 of Sesamum indicum. Taxonomy (NCBI): domain Eukaryota; kingdom Viridiplantae; phylum Streptophyta; class Magnoliopsida; order Lamiales; family Pedaliaceae; genus Sesamum; species Sesamum indicum. The sequence continues at coordinate 11,371,898 of NC_142665.1, read as the reverse complement.
CCACACAAATGCATTGATCTAGACCTATGTTTAGGTCCTGTTTAGTGCAATTCTAAAAACGTTCAAATTTAGTAGTTTTGCATGGATTTATTAAAGAAAGTTTGTTTTCTTTTCATACTAACCTGTAGTTATTATAACGCTTAGCGAACTTTACCAGACAAATGCATGGGTCTAGACCAATGTTTGGTTCAAGTTTCCTAAAATTCTGATAACATTCAAAATTTATCTGTTTTGCACGGTTTTATCAAAGAAAGTTTGTTTTCCTTTCATACTAACTTGTTGTTATTATTACGCTTAGCAAATTTACCATACAAAATGCATGGGTTGAGACCTACGTTTGGGTCATATTTCGTGGAATTTTGAGAACGTTAAGTATTTGTTTTCCTTTCATACTAACCTGTAGTTGTTGTTATGCTTAACAAATTAACCACACAAATGCTTGGGTCGAGATCTACATTTGGGACAAGTTTCGTAGAATTCTGAGAACGTTCAAAATTTTGTTGTTTTACACAATTTTATCAAAGGAAGTTTGTTTTCCTTTCATACCAACATGTAGTTATAATTACGCTTAGCAAAATTACCACACAAATGCATGGGTCTAGACCTACGTTTCGGTCAAGTTTCGTGAAATTCTGAAAACGTTCAAAATTTAGCTGTTTCGCATGGTTTGATCGAATGAAGTTTGTTTTTCTTTCATACCAACTTGTAGCTTTTTTTTATGTAAATGTAAATTTCATTATGTAAAGAATGGTACAATACAACAATGTGGTTTTTAGATGGTTCCTCCCTCGACAGCCCAAGGGATACACCATAGTCTATACAAAGCACGTGTACTGACTGACGAAGCCAAGTTAATGCCGAGGATCCTCTGTCGTACATCCTCGACAATCAAGCTACCCAAGATATTCGAAGTCCGCTCGGTGTTTTCGAACTGCCTCAAGTTCCTCTTCCTCCAAATATGATATACACACGATGCAAGTAGATTACGGTATGCCATGTTAATAATGTGCCTACCTCTCCATTTTCGTGTCGCCCATTTAATGTCAACTGCCCAATTCCTATTGTGCCAGTGAAACCGAATCTTTCTGTGAATCTCAGAAAGGCACTGTCGGGTGAATTTGCATCGGAAGAATAAATGTGAATGGAATTCCGTAATTCCCTCGTCGCTTAACGTACAAGCCCCTAAGTGGGATAGCCAAGGTTTGTCCGTAGTGGGTAGCTTGCCAAGAATTGCGAGCCACAAAATGAACAAGTGACGAGGGATCTTCAGAGGACCCGAAAGTAGTGAAGACCAACCTACTTTCGGCCCTAGGGGATCAATTAACTGATAGAGGATCTGTGTTTTGGATTGTCCCTTGTCACATTTTCAAACAACTCGATCCTCTCTTCCATAAATATGCGGTAGAGTATGAGTAATCTCCAAACATTCAAAATCCGTGATGGGGGGCCATTGCCATTCTCCTCCTGAAATCAGCAAGATGGCCTGGGCCCTATGGGAACCGCTCAATAAATGGTCCAAGATGGTTCCATGGGTCCTGCCAATAATAAAAACTCTCTCCGTTACCAATCGGGTATTCCATAATAGAGCGGAGATAAGGCCAGAGTCTCAACATATTCCGCCATCCCCAAGAACTACCATGTTCCCGTATAGTCCAGACCAATGCGTCCCGTAAACGGCCATGATATAGCCATTGCACCCAAATGGAGGTCCTATCACACCTGATAATATCATAAAGTTTCTTGTTCATTAGTGCACGATTCAAGGTAGTAATGTCCTTGAACCCAAGTCCCCCCTCATCCACCAGTCAACACACATCATTCCATGCTACCTTTCTGTAGCCACTATTCGTTGTCCCCTTCCAGAGGAACTTTCGAAGTCTCTTCTCAATTTCATTAATAACCTTCTTCGGTTTATAAAACCATAAGCCCAGTATAAGCTCAATGTTGAAAGTACTGATTTGATAATCTGTACTCTCCCATCATAACAAGATACCTTCCTAATCAGAGATACGTGCATCTATTTATGATAAAAGTGGTTGGCAGTCAGCAGTAGACAGTCTAGAAGAGATAAGAAGTAGACCCAGGTACCTCATAGGGAGCTTCCCCTCCTGGAATCCCAAAATCACCAACATCTGTTCTTTCCATTCTTGAGTGGACCAGCAGATAATTAAGTGGCTCTTTTGTACGTTGAGCCAGAGGCTCGAAAACTCTGCAAATCCTGTGAGAATGTAATGCATAGTTGGTTTGCTTCCTCAACAGTAAGGATGTGCCTCGCCCATGATCTCAGAAAACGAACATCCACCGTCGACCGTTTTGTCTGTCAGAGTTCACTAATTGTTGGGCCTCATCAAGAAATCCTTTGCCTTTTGGACATTCAGTGTCAAATCCCCCTTATTCCTCCATTGTAGTCGGAAGACCGGTTTAAAAGCCTTGAGTTTACGTGTCACCGTGTCACCGTGTACACCATCATGGTGCCAAATGTTCTGCACATTGGGGATAAAGTCAGGTGAAAGGGCAAGGTAGTTATCGAATCGAAACATACCTCCATTATGTTGTTGAGTATCTCCACATAAGACAAGTGGTGAGTGGTAAGACATCCTTGGTGTAAGACAATGATATGATGATGTGGAAAACCACGCAAGCCATCTATCATTAATAAGAATACGATCTAACCTCTTCCATAAACTCCGTGTGGTCATACTACATTATGCTTAGTGTACCATTATCCTTGCATTGGTAGTGGCAGCAATCCGGCCTCTTGAATATCAGTATTAAATTCTTCAATGGCCAGCCTAATATCTCCAGATACACCACAAACTTCATTAAGGTCTCGAACAGCATTGAAATCCCCTCCCACCATCCACGGAACGTCGGAGCACTGCTGGGCCAGTGTCCTCAACATAGTCCACAAATTCCTACGATCAATCACCTCAGAAGCACCATAGACAACAATGATAATTATGTGTTCATTTACAGCCCTGCTAGTAACCCGACAGTGCACAAACTGTTCTCCCAATTCGAGGATATGTACATCAACAACATTCTTGTCCCAAACAAGCCAAATGCGATTTTCAATAGAAGCATAATCGACAAACCATTGCATTGTTGAAGTAAAAATGACTGGATATGCATGACGTTACTAAATCGAACATGAGTTTCAAGAATACCTAAGAAGTGTAACTTGTATTCTGAGACAAGGTCTTTAACAACAAGCTGATGGTCTCATTTGTTCAGCCCACGGGCATTACAGACAGCCATGTTCAACATGGATCGCACGATTTTATTAAAGAATGTTTGTTTTCCTTTCATACTAAGATGTATTTGATAATACACAGAACAAATTTACAAGACAAATTCATGGGTCTAGAGCTATGTTTGGATCTAGTTTCGTGGAATTCTGGGAAACTTCAAAATTTAGCTGTTATAAACGGTTTTATTAAAGAAAGTTTGTTTTTCTAACATACTAACTTATAGTTATTATTACGTTAAACAAAGTTACCACACAAATGCATAGGTCTAGACCAACGTTTGGGTCCAGTTCCGTGTAATTCTGAGGACGTTCAAAATTTAGATACTTTGCACGGTGTTATTAAAGAAAGTTTGTTTCCCTTCTAACTAACTTGTAGTTATTATTACGCTTAGAAAATTTACCACATAAATGAATTGGTCTACACCTACGTTTGTGTCAAGTTTCGTGGAACTTTGAGAAAACTTTCATAATTTTGCTTTTTTGCACGGTTTTATTAAAGAAAATTTGTTTCTCTTTCATACTAACATGTAGTTATTATTGCACGTTTATGAAATTTACCATACAAATGCATATGTCTAGACCTACGTTTGAGTCAAGTTTTGTGGAATTCTGAGAACGTTCAAAATTTAGATGTTTTGGACGGTGTTATTAAAGAAGGTTTGTTTCCCTTTCTTGCTAACTTGCAGATATTATTACGCTTAGCAAATTTACCACACAAATGCATGGGTCTAATCCTACATTTGGGTCAAGGTTCGTGGAATTGTGAGAATGTTCAAAATTAAGTCGTTTTACACGGTTTCATCACATAAAGGTTGTATCCCTTTCATACTAACTTGTAGTTAGTATTATGCTTTACAAATTTACGACACAAATGCATGGGTTTAGACCAACGTTTGGGTCAAGTTTCCTAGAATTCTAAGAACGTTCGAAATTTAGTAGTTTCGCATGGTTTTATTAAAGAATGTTTGTTTTCCTTTCATACTACCATGTCGTCATTATTACACTGAACAAATTTACCTCAGAAAGCCATGGGCCTAGACCTATGTTTGGGTCCAGTTTCGTGGAATTCTGGGAAACATCAAAATTTAGCTGTTTCGCACGGTTTTATTAAAGAAATTTTGTTTTTCTTCCATACTAACTTATAGTTATTATTACGCTTAACAAATTTACCACACAAATGCATAGGTCTAGACCAACGTTTGGGTCAAGTCTCGTGGAATTATGAGAAAGTTCAAAATTTAGATGTTTTGCACGGTGTTATCAAAGAAAATTTGTTTCCCATTCTAACTAACTTGCAATTATTATTACGCTTAGCAAATTTACCACACAAATGCTTGGGTCTAGACCTACGTTTGGGCCATGTTTTGTGGAACTTTGAGAAAACTTTCATAATTTTGCTGTTTTGCATGGTTTTATTAAAGAAAGTTTGTTTCTCTTTCATACTCACATGTAGTTATTATTACGGTTAGCAAATTTACCATACAAATGTATGTGTCTAGACTTACGTTTGGGTCAAGTACCGTGGGATTGTGAGAATGCTCAAAATTTAGCTGTTTTGCACGATTTTAATAAATAAAGTTTTCTTAGCTTTTATACTAACTTGTAGTTATTATTACATTTAATAAATTTAGCACACAAAATGCATGGGTGTAGACCTACGTTTGGGTGAAGTTTCATGGAACTTTGAGAAAACTTTCTAAATTTTACTATTTTGCACGGTTTTATTATTGAAAGTTTGTTTCCTTTTAATACTAACATGTAGTTATTATTACGCTTAGCTAATTTACCACACAAATGCATGGGTCTAAACCTATGTTTGCGACCAGTTTCATGAAATTTTGGGAACGTTCAAAATTTAGCTGTTTTGCACGGTTTTATTGAAGAAAGTTCATTTTCCTTTCATAGCACCTTAATGTTATTATTACGCTTAACAAATTTACCATACAAATGCATAGGTCTAGATTTACATATGGGTCAAGTTCATGGAATTATGAGAACAAAGTTTAGATGCTTCTCACCGTCTTATTAAAGAAAGTTTGTTTCCCTTTCTTACTAACCTGCAGTTATTATTACGCTTAACAATTTTACCACACAATTGCATGGGTCTAGACCTGTGTTTGCGTCCAGTTTCGTGGAATTTTGCGAAAAGGTTCAAAATTTAACTATTTTGCATGGTTTTACTAAAGAACATTTGTTTTTCTTTCATACTAACTTATAGTTAGTATTAAGTTTAACAAATTTACTACACAAATGCATAGGTCTAGACCTACGTTTGGGTCATGTTTTGTGGAATTCTGAGAACGTTCAAAATTTAGATGTTTTGCACGGTATTATTAAAGAAAGTTTGTTTCCCTTTCTTACTAACATCCATTTATTATTACGCTTAGCAAATTTAACACACAAATACATGGGTCTAGACTTACATTTGGGTGAAGTTTCGTGGAATTGTGAGAATGTTCAAAATTAAGTCATTTTGCACGATTTCAGTACATAAAGGTTGTTTCTCTTTCATACTAACTTATAGTTAGTATTACGCTTTACAAATTAACACACAAATGCATGGGTCTAGACCAATGTTTGGGTCAAGTTTCGTGGAATTCTTAGAAAGTTCCAAATTTAGTAGTTTCGCACGATTTTATTAAAGAATGTTTGTTTTCCTTTCATACTAACATGTATTTAATAATACGCAGAACAAATTTACAAGACAAATTAATGGGTCTAGACCTATGTTTGGGTCCAGTTTTGTGAAATTCTGGGAAACTTCAAAATTTAGCTGTTATAAACGGTTTTATTAAAGAAAGTTTGTTTTTCTTTCATACTAACTTATAGTTATTATTACGCTTAACAAATTTACCACACAAATGCATAGGTCTAGACCAACGTTTGAGTCCAGTTTCGTGGAATTCTGAGGACGTTCAAAATTTAGATGGTTTGCACGGTGTTATTAAAGAAAGTTTGTTTCCCTTCTAACTAACTTGTAGTTATTATTACGCTTAGAAAATTTACCACATAAATGAATTGGTCTACACCTACGTTTGTGTCAAGTTTCGTGGAACTTTGAGAAAACTTTCATAATTTTGCTTTTTTGCACGGTTTTATTAAAGAAAATTTGTTTCTCTTTCATACTAACATGTAGTTATTATTGCACGTTTATGAAATTTACCATACAAATGCATATGTCTAGACCTACGTTTGAGTCAAGTTTTGTGGAATTCTGAGAACGTTCAAAATTTAGATGTTTTGGACGGTGTTATTAAAGAAGGTTTGTTTCCCTTTCTTGCTAACTTGCAGATATTATTACGCTTAGCAAATTTACCACACAAATGCATGGGTCTAATCCTACATTTGGGTCAAGGTTCGTGGAATTGTGAGAATGTTCAAAATTAAGTCGTTTTACACGGTTTCATCACATAAAGGTTGTATCCCTTTCATACTAACTTGTAGTTAGTATTATGCTTTACAAATTTACGACACAAATGCATGGGTTTAGACCAACGTTTGGGTCAAGTTTCCTAGAATTCTAAGAACGTTCGAAATTTAGTAGTTTCGCATGGTTTTATTAAAGAATGTTTGTTTTCCTTTCATACTACCATGTCGTCATTATTACACTGAACAAATTTACCTCAGAAAGCCATGGGCCTAGACCTATGTTTGGGTCCAGTTTCGTGGAATTCTGGGAAACATCAAAATTTAGCTGTTTCGCACGGTTTTATTAAAGAAATTTTGTTTTTCTTCCATACTAACTTATAGTTATTATTACGCTTAACAAATTTACCACACAAATGCATAGGTCTAGACCAACGTTTGGGTCAAGTCTCGTGGAATTATGAGAAAGTTCAAAATTTAGATGTTTTGCACGGTGTTATCAAAGAAAATTTGTTTCCCATTCTAACTAACTTGCAATTATTATTACGCTTAGCAAATTTACCACACAAATGCTTGGGTCTAGACCTACGTTTGGGCTATGTTTTGTGGAACTTTGAGAAAACTTTCATAATTTTGCTGTTTTGCATGGTTTTATTAAAGAAAGTTTGTTTCTCTTTCATACTCACATGTAGTTATTATTACGGTTAGCAAATTTACCATACAAATGTATGTGTCTAGACTTACGTTTGGGTCAAGTACCGTGGGATTGTGAGAATGCTCAAAATTTAGCTGTTTTGCACGATTTTAATAAATAAAGTTTTCTTAGCTTTTATACTAACTTGTAGTTATTATTACATTTAATAAATTTAGCACACAAAATGCATGGGTGTAGACCTACGTTTGGGTGAAGTTTCATGGAACTTTGAGAAAACTTTCTAAATTTTACTATTTTGCACGGTTTTATTATTGAAAGTCTGTTTCCTCTTAATACTAACATGTAGTTATTATTACGCTTAGCTAATTTACCACACAAATGCATGGGTCTAAACCTATGTTTGCGTCCAGTTTCATGAAATTTTGGGAACGTTCAAAATTTAGCTGTTTTGCACGGTTTTATTGAAGAAAGTTCATTTTCCTTTCATAGCACCTTAATGTTATTATTACGCTTAACAAATTTACCATACAAATGCATAGGTCTAGATTTACATATGGGTCAAGTTCATGGAATTATGAGAACAAAGTTTAGATGCTTCTCACCGTCTTATTAAAGAAAGTTTGTTTCCCTTTCTTACTAACCTGCAGTTATTATTACGCTTAACAATTTTACCACACAATTGCATGGGTCTAGACCTGTGTTTGCGTCCAGTTTCGTGGAATTTTGCGAAAAGGTTCAAAATTTAACTATTTTGCATGGTTTTACTAAAGAAAATTTGTTTTTCTTTCATACTAACTTATAGTTAGTATTAAGTTTAACAAATTTACTACACAAATGCATAGGTCTAGACCTACGTTTGGGTCATGTTTTGTGGAATTCTGAGAACGTTCAAAATTTAGATGTTTTGCACGGTATTATTAAAGAAAGTTTGTTTCCCTTTCTTACTAACATCCATTTATTATTACGCTTAGCAAATTTAACACACAAATACATGGGTCTAGACTTACATTTGGGTGAAGTTTCGTGGAATTGTGAGAATGTTCAAAATTAAGTCATTTTGCACGATTTCAGTACATAAAGTTTGTTTCTCTTTCATACTAACTTATAGTTAGTATTACGCTTTACAAATTAACACACAAATGCATGGGTCTAGACCAATGTTTGGGTCAAGTTTCGTGGAATTCTTAGAAAGTTCCAAATTTAGTAGTTTCGCACGATTTTATTAAAGAATGTTTGTTTTCCTTTCATACTAACATGTATTTAATAATACGCAGAACAAATTTACAAGACAAATTAATGGGTCTAGACCTATGTTTGGGTCCAGTTTTGTGAAATTTTGGGAAACTTCAAAATTTAGCTGTTATAAACGGTTTTATTAAAGAAAATTTGTTTTTCTTTCATACTAACTTATAGTTATTATTACGCTTAACAAATTTACCACACAAATGCATAGGTCTAGACCAACGTTTGAGTCCAGTTTCGTGGAATTCTGAGGACGTTCAAAATTTAGATGGTTTGCACGGTGTTATTAAAGAAAGTTTGTTTCCCTTCTAACTAACTTGTAGTTATTATTACGCTTAGAAAATTTACCACATAAATGAATTGGTCTACACCTACGTTTGTGTCAAGTTTCGTGGAACTTTGAGAAAACTTTCATAATTTTGCTTTTTTGCACGGTTTTATTAAAGAAAATTTGTTTCTCTTTCATACTAACATGTAGTTATTATTGCACGTTTATGAAATATACCATACAAATGCATATGTCTAGACCTACGTTTGAGTCAAGTTTTGTGGAATTCTGAGAACGTTCAAAATTTAGATGTTTTGGACGGTGTTATTAAAGAAGGTTTGTTTCCCTTTCTTGCTAACTTGCAGATATTATTACGCTTAGCAAATTTACCACACAAATGCATGGGTCTAATCCTACATTTGGGTCAAGGTTCGTGGAATTGTGAGAATGTTCAAAATTAAGTCGTTTTACACGGTTTCATCACATAAAGGTTGTATCCCTTTCATACTAACTTGTAGTTAGTATTATGCTTTACAAATTTACGACACAAATGCATGGGTTTAGACCAACGTTTGGGTCAAGTTTCCTAGAATTCTAAGAACGTTCGAAATTTAGTAGTTTCGCATGGTTTTATTAAAGAATGTTTGTTTTCCTTTCATACTACCATGTCGTCATTATTACACTGAACAAATTTACCTTAGAAAGCCATGGGCCTAGACCTATGTTTGGGTCCAGTTTCGTGGAATTCTGGGAAACATCAAAATTTAGCTGTTTCGCACGGTTTTATTAAAGAAATTTTGTTTTTCTTCCATACTAACTTATAGTTATTATTACGCTTAACAAATTTACCACACAAATGCATAGGTCTAGACCAACGTTTGGGTCAAGTCTCGTGGAATTATGAGAAAGTTCAAAATTTAGATGTTTTGCACGGTGTTATCAAAGAAAATTTGTTTCCCATTCTAACTAACTTGCAATTATTATTACGCTTAGCAAATTTACCACACAAATGCTTGGGTCTAGACCTACGTTTGGGCCATGTTTTGTGGAACTTTGAGAAAACTTTCATAATTTTGCTGTTTTGCATGGTTTTATTAAAGAAAGTTTGTTTCTCTTTCATACTCACATGTAGTTATTATTACGGTTAGCAAATTTACCATACAAATGTATGTGTCTAGACTTACGTTTGGGTCAAGTACCGTGGGATTGTGAGAATGCTCAAAATTTAGCTGTTTTGCACGATTTTAATAAATAAAGTTTTCTTAGCTTTTATACTAACTTGTAGTTATTATTACATTTAATAAATTTAGCACACAAAATGCATGGGTGTAGACCTACGTTTGGGTGAAGTTTCATGGAACTTTGAGAAAACTTTCTAAATTTTACTATTTTGCACGGTTTTATTATTGAAAGTCTGTTTCCTTTTAATACTAACATGTAGTTATTATTACGCTTAGCTAATTTACCACACAAATGCATGGGTCTAAACCTATGTTTGCGTCCAGTTTCATGAAATTTTGGGAACGTTCAAAATTTAGCTGTTTTGCACGGTTTTATTGAAGAGAGTTCATTTTCCTTTCATAGCACCTTAATGTTATTATTACGCTTAACAAATTTACCATATAAATGCATAGGTCTAGATTTACATATGGGTCAAGTTCATGGAATTATGAGAACAAAGTTTAGATGCTTCTCACCGTCTTATTAAAGAAAGTTTGTTTCCCTTTCTTACTAACCTGCAGTTATTATTACGCTTAACAATTTTACCACACAATTGCATGGGTCTAGACCTGTGTTTGCGTCCAGTTTCGTGGAATTTTGCGAAAACGTTCAAAATTTAACTATTTTGCATGGTTTTACTAAAGAACATTTGTTTTTCTTTCATACTAACTTATAGTTAGTATTAAGTTTAACAAATTTACTACACAAATGCATAGGTCTAGACCTACGTTTGGGTCATGTTTTGTGGAATTCTGAGAACGTTCAAAATTTAGATGTTTTGCACGGTATTATTAAAGAAAGTTTGTTTCCCTTTCTTACTAACATCCATTTATTATTACGCTTAGCAAATTTAACACACAAATACATGGGTCTAGACTTACATTTGGGTGAAGTTTCGTGGAATTGTGAGAATGTTCAAAATTAAGTCATTTTGCACGATTTCAGTACATAAAGTTTGTTTCTCTTTCATACTATCTTATAGTTAGTATTACGCTTTACAAATTAACACACAAATGCATGGGTCTAGACCAATGTTTGGGTCAAGTTTCGTGGAATTCTTAGAAAGTTCCAAATTTAGTAGTTTCGCACGATTTTATTAAAGAATGTTTGTTTTCCTTTCATACTAACATGTATTTAATAATACGCAGAACAAATTTACAAGACAAATTAATGGGTCTAGACCTATGTTTGGGTCCAGTTTTGTGAAATTCTGGGAAACTTCAAAATTTAGCTGTTATAAACGGTTTTATTAAAGAAAGTTTGTTTTTCTTTCATACTAACTTATAGTTATTATTACGCTTAACAAATTTACCACACAAATGCATAGGTCTAGACCAACGTTTGAGTCCAGTTTCGTGGAATTCTGAGGACGTTCAAAATTTAGATGGTTTGCACGGTGTTATTAAAGAAAGTTTGTTTCCCTTCTAACTAACTTGTAGTTATTATTACGCTTAGAAAATTTACCACATAAATGAATTGGTCTACACCTACGTTTGTGTCAAGTTTCGTGGAACTTTGAGAAAACTTTCATAATTTTGCTTTTTTGCACGGTTTTATTAAAGAAAATTTGTTTCTCTTTCATACTAACATGTAGTTATTATTGCACGTTTATGAAATTTACCATACAAATGCATATGTCTAGACCTACGTTTGAGTCAAGTTTTGTGGAATTCTGAGAACGTTCAAAATTTAGATGTTTTGGACGGTGTTATTAAAGAAGGTTTGTTTCCCTTTCTTGCTAACTTGCAGATATTATTACGCTTAGCAAATTTACCACACAAATGCATGGGTCTAATCCTACATTTGGGTCAAGGTTCGTGGAATTGTGAGAATGTTCAAAATTAAGTCGTTTTACACGGTTTCATCACATAAAGGTTGTTTCCCTTTCATACTAACTTGTAGTTAGTATTATGTTTTACAAATTTACGAAAGAAATGCATTGGTTTAGATCAACGTTTGGGTCAAGTTTCGTGGAATTCTGAGAACGTTCCAAATTTAGTAGTTTCGCATGGTTTTATTAAAGAATGTTTGTTTTCTTTTCATACTAACATGTCGTCATTATTACACAGAACAAATTTACCTCAGAAAGCCATGGTCTAGACCTATGTTTGGGTCCAGTTTCGTGGAATTCTGAGAAACATCAAAATTTAGCTGTTTCGCAGGGTTTTATTAAAGAAATTTTGTTTTTCTTCCATACTAACTTATAGTTATTATTACGCTTAACAAATTTACCACACAAATGCATAGGTCTAGACCAACGTTTGGGTCAAGTCTCGTGGAATTATGAGAACGTTCAAAATTTAGATGTTTTGCACGGTGTTATCAAAGAAAATTTGTTTCCCTTTCTAACTAACTTGCAATTATTATTACGCTTAGCAAATTTACCACACAAATGCTTGGGTCTAGACCTACGTTTGGGCCATGTATTGTGGAACTTTGAGAAAACATTCATAATTTTGCTGTTTTGCATGGTTTTATTAAAGAAAGTTTGTTTCTCTTTCATACTCACATGTAGTTATTATTACGGTTAGCAAATTTACCATACAAATTATGTGTCTAGGCTTACGTTTGGGTCAAGTTCCGTGGGATTGTGAGAACGCTCAAAATTTAGCTGTTTTGCACGATTTTAATAAATAAAGTTTTCTTAGCTTTTATACTAACTTGTAGTTATTATTACATTTAATAAATTTAGCACACAAAATGCATGGGTGTAGACCAACGTTTGGGTGAAGTTTCATGGAACTTTGAGAAAACTTTCTAAATTTTACTATTTTGCACGGTTTTATTATTGAAAGTCTGTTTCCTTTTAATACTACATGTAGTTATTATTACGCTTAGCTAATTTACCACACAAATGCATGGGTCTAAACCTATGTTTGCGTCCAGTTTCATGAAATTTTGGGAACGTTCAAAATTTAGCTGTTTTGCAAGGTTTTATTGAAGAAAGTTCATTTTTCTTTCACAGTACCTTAATGTTATTATTACGCTTAACAAATTTACCATACAAATGCATAGGTCTAGATTTACATTGGGGTCAAGTTTCATGGAATTATGAGAACAAAGTTTAGATGCTTCTCACCGTCTTATTAAAGAAAGTTTGTTTCCCTTTCTTACTAACTTGCAGTTATTATTACGCTTAACAATTTTACCACACAATTGCATGGGTCTAGACCTATGTTTGCGTCCAGTTTCGTGGAATTTTGGGAAAACGTTCAAAATTTAACTGTTTTGCATGGTTTTACTAAAGAACATACGTTTTTCTTTCATACTAACTTATAGTTATAATTAAGTTTAACAAATTTACTACACAAATGCATACGTTTGGGTCATGTTTTGTGGAATTCTGAGAACGTTGAAAATTTAGATGTTTTGCACAGTATTATTAAAGAAAGTTTGTATCCCTTTCTTACTAACATCCATTTATTATTACGCTTAGCAAATTTAACACACAAATGCATGGGTCTAGACTTACATTTGGGTGAAGTTTCGTGGAATTGTGAGAATGTTCAAAATTAAGTCGTTTTGCACGATTTCAGTACATAAAGTTTGTTTCTCTTTCATACTAACTTATTGTTAGTATTACGCTTTACAAATTAACACACAAATGCATGGGTCTAGACCAACGTTTGGGTCCAGTTTCGTGTAATTCTGAGGACGTTCAAAATTTAGATGTTTTGCACGGTGTTATTAATGAAAGTTTGTTTCCCTTCTAACTAACTTGTAGTTATTATTACGCTTAGCAAATTTACCACACAAATGAATTGGTCTACACCTACGTTTGTGTCAAGTTTCGTGGAACTTTGAGAAAACTTTCATAATTTTGCTTTTTTGCACGGTTTTATTAATTAAAGTTTGTTTCGCTTTCATACTAACATGTAGTTATTATTGCACGTTTAACAAATTTACCATACAAATGCATAGGTCTAGACCTACGTTTGAGTCATGTTTTGTGGAATTCTGAGAACGTTCAAAATTTAGATGTTTTGGACGGTGTTATTAAAGAAGGTTTGTTTCCCTTTCTTGCTAACTTGCAGATATTATTACGCTTAGCAAATTTACCACACAAATGCATGGGTCTAGACCTACATTTGGGTCAAGGTTCGTGGAATTGTGAGAATGTACAAAATTAAGTCGTTTTACACGGTTTCATCACATAAAGGTTGTTTCCCTTTCATACTAACTTGTAGTTAGTATTATGCTTTACAAATTTACGACACAAATGCATGGGTCTAGACCAACGTTTGGGTCAAGTTTCGTGGAATTCTGAGAACGTTCGAAATTTAGTAGTTTCGCATGGTTTTATTAAAGAATGTTTGTTTTCCTTTCATACTAACATGTCGTCATTATTACACTGAACAAATATACCTCAGAAAGCCATGGGTCTAGACGTATGTTTGGGTCCAGTTTCGTGGAATTCTGGGAAACATCAAAATTTAGCTGTTTCGCACGGTTTTATTAAAGAAATTTTGTTTTTCTTGCATACTAACTTATAGTTATTATTACGCTTAACAAATTTACCACACAAATGCATAGGTCTAGACCAATGTTTGGGTCAAGTCTCGTGCAATTATGAAAACGTTCAAAACTTAGATGTTTTGCACGGTGTTATCAAAGAAAATTTGTTTCCCTTTCTAACTAACTTGCAATTATTATTACGCTTAGCAAATTTACCACACAAATGCTTGGGCCTAGACCTACGTTTGGGCCAAGTTTTGTGGAACTTTGAGAAAACTTTCATAATTTTGCTGTTTTGCATGGTTTTATTAAAGAAAGTTTGTTTCTCTTTCATACTCACATGTAGTTATTATTACGCTTAGCAAATTTACCATACAAATGTATGTGTCTAGACTTACGTTTGGGTCAAGTTCCGTGGGATTGTGAGAATGTTCAAAATTTAGCTGTTTTGCACGATTTTAATAAATAAAGTTTTCTTAGCTTTTTTACTAACTTGTAGTTATTATTACATTTAATAAATTTAGCACACAAAATGCATGGGTGTAGACCTACGTTTGGGTGAAGTTTCATGGAACTTTGAGAAAACTTTCTAAATTTTACTATTTTGCACGGTTTTATTATTGAAAGTCTGTTTCCTTTTAATACTAACATGTAGTTATTATTACGCTTAGCTAATTTACCACACAAATGCATGGGTCTAAACCTATGTTTGGGTCCAGTTTCATGAAATTTTGGGAACGTTCAAAATTTAGCTGTTTTGCACGGTTTTATTGAAGAAAGTTCATTTTCCTTTCATAGTACCTTAATGTTATTATTACGCTTAACAAATTTACGTTTGTGTCAAGTTTGTGTCAAGTTTGTGTCAAGTCTACACCTACGTTTGTGTCAAGTTTCGTGGAACTTTGAAAAAACTTTCATAATTTTGCTTTTTTGCACGGTTTTATTAAAGAAACTTTGTTTCTCTTTCATACTAACATGTAGTTATTATTGCATGTTTAACAAATTTACCATACAAATGCATAAGTCTAGACCTACGTTTGAGTCAAGTTTTGTGGAATTCTGAGAACGTTCAAAATTTAGATGTTTTGGACGGTGTTATTAAAGAAGGTTTGTTTCCCTTTCTTGCTAACTTGCAGATATTATTACGCTTAGCAAATTTACCACACAAATGCATGGGTCTAGACATACATTTGGGTCAAGGTTCGTGGAATTGTGAGAATGTTCAAAATTAAGTCGTTTTACACGGTTTCATCGCATAAAGGTTGTTTCCCTTTCATACTAACTTGTAGTTAGTATTATGCTTTACAAATTTACGACACAAATGCATGGGTCTAGAACAACGTTTGGGTCAAGTTTCGTGGAATTCTGAGAACGTTCAAAATTTAGCCTTATGTTTGGTTTCGGTTTTGGGCCATCTCAAAACAGAAGCATTGTTTGCCATTGCTTGTTTTGCCATGTTTTTGTCTTGTTTCTAAGTATTTGATTTTTAAATACAAATATATTTTATTTTAACCACTTAATATTTTATACGTAATATTTTCTACATCATTGGAATAATTAAAAATTTTAAAAAATATAAAATAATATAATTATTCTACGCGGTTAATTCATATATTCCATTATTTGAATAATGTATTTAAATTTATCACCTCGAATAGAACAACTAACAAAAAATATTGTTAATCCATTATTAGAGTGCATTTAATTATTTTTAAAAGTGTATTTACATAAATTATTATTTTTTATTTCCAATCATATATAATTAGGAAATAATATTTATTTTAATCCACTCACAACTAAATAAATTATATATATTTTTATATATATATAAATATATATAAAAGAGACATGATTTGACAATGAAAAGTATTTTTTCTCTCCCCACTACCCAACATCAAACATAACATACTTATTTTATATTATCTCCCAAAACAAATCCAAACATACACACTATCTCTAACTTATTTTTATTTATCTTTATTTTTCTCTCTCTATCTCCACAAAATACCCACAAACAAGGTAAAAACAAAACCAAACATAATGTAGATGTTTTGCACGGTGTTATTAAAAAAAGTTTGTTTCCCTTTCTAACTAACTTGCAGTTATTATTACGCTTAGCAAATTTACCACACAAATGCATAGGTCTATGCCAACGTTTGGGTCAAGTTTCGTGGAATTCTGATAACGTTCAAAATTTAGATGTTTTGCACGGTGTTATTAAAGAAAATTTGTTTCCATTTCTAACTAACTTGCAATTATTATTACGCATAGCAAATTTACCACACAAATACTTGGGTCTAAACCTACGTTTGGGCCAAGTGTTGTGGAACTTTGAGAAAACTTTCATAATTTTGCTGTTTTGCACGATTTTATTAAAGAAAGTTTGTTTCTCTTTCATACTCACATGTAGTTATTATTACGCTTAGCAAATTTACCATACAAATGTATGTGTCTAGACTTACGTTTGGGTCAAGTTCCGTGGGATTGTGAGAATGCTCAAAGTTTAGCTGTTTTGCACGATGTTAATAAATAAAGTTTTCTTACCTTTCATACTAACTTGTAGTTATTATTACATTTAATAAATTTAGCACACAAAATGCATGGGTTTAAACCTACGTTTGGGTGAAGTTTCATGGAACTTTGAGAAAACTTTCTATGTTTTACTCTTTTGCACGGTTTTATTATGGAAAATCTGTTTTCCTTTCATAGTAACATGTAGTTATTATTATGCTTAGCTACTTACCACACAAATGCATGGGTCTAGACCTATGTTTGGGTCCAGTTTCATGGAATTTTGGAACGTTCAAAATTTAGCTGTTTTGCACGATTTTATTGAAAAAAGTTTGTTTTCCTTTCATATTACCTTATTGTTATTATGACGCTTAACAAATTTACCACACAAATGCATAGGTCTAGATTTACATTTGGGTCATGTTTCATGGAATTATGAGAACAAAGTTTAGATGTTTTGCTCGGTGTTATTAAAGAAAGTTTGTTTCCCTTTCTTACTAATCTCCAGTTATTATTACACTTAACAATTTTACCACACAATTGCATGGGTCTAGACCTATGTTTGCGTCCAGTTTCGTGGAATTTTGGGAAAATGTTCAAAATTTAACTGTTTTGCATTGTTTTATTAAAGAACATTTGTTTTTCTTTCATACTAACTTATAGTTATAATTACGTTTAACAAATTTACCACACAAATGCATAGGTCTAGACCTACATTTGGGTCATGTTTTGTGGAATTCTGAGAAACGTGCAAAATTTAGATGTTTTGCACGGTATTATTTAAGAAAGTTTGTTTCCCTTTCTTACTAACTTCCAGTTGTTATTACGCTTAGGTAATTTACCACACAAATGCATGGGTCTAGACCTCAATTTGGGTCATGTTTCGTGGAATTGTGAGAATGTTCAAAATTAAGTCGTTTTGCACGATTTCCTTACGTAAAGTTTGTTTCTCTTTCATACTAACTTGTAGTTAGTATTACGCTTTACAAATTTACCACACAAATGCATGGGTCTAGACCAACGTTTGGATCAAGTTTCGTGGAATTCTTAGAACGCTCTAAATTTAGTAGTTTCACACGGTTTTATTAAAAAATGTTTGTTTTCCTTTCATATACTAACATGTAGTTATTAATACATAGAACAAATTTACAACACAAATTCATGGGTCTAGACCTATGTTTGGGTCCAGTTTCGTGGAATTCTGGGAAACATCAAAATTTAGCTGTTTTGCACGGTTTTATTAAAGAAAGTTTATTTTTCTTTCATGCTAACTTATAGTTATTATTACGCTTAACAAATTTACCACACAAATGCATAGGTCTAGACCAACGTTTGGGTCAAGTTTCGTGGAATTCTGAGAACGTTCAAAATTTAGATGTTTTGCACGGTGTTATTAAAGAAAGTTTGTTTCCCTTTCTAACTAACTTGTAGTTACTATTACGCATAGCAAATTTACCACACAAATTCATGGGTCTAGACCTACGTTTGGGCCACGTTTTGTGGAACTTTGAAAAAACTTTCATAATTTTGCTATTTTGCACGGTTTTATTAAACAAAGTTTGTTTCTCTTTCATACTCACATGTAGTTATTATTATGCTTAGCAAATTTACCACACAAATGTATGTTTAGGTCAAGTTCCGTGGGATTGTGAGAATGCCCAAAATTTAGCTGTTTTGCATGATTTTAATAAATATAGTTTTCTTACCTTTCATACTAACTTGTTGTTATTATTACGTTTAACAAATTTAGCACACAAAATGCGTGGTTCTAGACCTACGTTTGGGTGAAGTTTCATGGAACTTTGAGAAAACTTTCTAAATTTTACAATTTTGCAGGGTGTTATTAAAGAAAGTTTGTTTCACTTTCTTACTAACTTGTACTTATTATTACGCTTAGCAAATTTTTCCACACAAATGCATGGGTCTAGACCTACGTTTGGGTCAAGTTTTGTGGAATTTTGGGAACGTTCAAAATTTAGCTGTTTTGCATGGTTTTATTAAAGAAAGTTTGTTTTCTTTTCATACTACCTTATAGTTATTAATACACTTAACAAATTTACCACACAAATGCATACGTGTAGGTTTCCGTTCGGGTCAAGTTTCGTGTAATTCTGAGAACATTCAAAATTTAGATGTTTTGCACGGTGTTATTAAAAAAAATGTTTGTTTACCTTTCTTACAAATTTACAATTATTATTACGCTTAGCAAATTTACCACCCAAATGCATGGGTCTAGAACTACGTTGGGTCAAGTTTTGTGGAACTTTAAGAAGACTTTCATAATTTAGATGTTTTGTACGGTTTTATTAAAGAAAGGTTGTATCTCTTTCATACTAACATATAGTTATTATTACGCTTAGCAAATTTACCACACAAACAGATGGGTCTAGACTTACGTTTGGGTCAAGTTCTGTGGAATTGTGAGAATATTCAAAATTTAGCTGTTTTGCACGATTTTATTAAATAAAGTTCGTTTCCCTTTTACACTAACTTGTAGTTATTATTACGCTTAACAAATATGACATACAAATGCATGGGTCTAGACCAACATTTGGGTCAAGTTTCGTGGAATGCTGAGAACGTTCACATTTAGTTGATTGGCGCAGTTTTATAGAAGAAAGTTTGCTTCAGTTTCATACTAACATGTAGTTTTTATTACACTGAGCAAATTTAACACACAAATTCATGGGTCTAGACCAATGTTTGGGTCCAGTTTCGTGCAATTTTGGGAACGTTCAAAATTTAGCTGTTTTGCACGGTTTTATTAAAGAAAGCTTGTTTTCCTTCCAAACTAACTTATGGTTATTATTACGCTTAACAAATTTCCCACACAAATGCATAGGTCTAGACGTATGTTTGGGTCAAGCTTCATGAAATTGTGAAAAGGTTCAAAATTTAGTTGTTTTGCACGGTTTGTTAAAGAAAGTTTATTTTCCTTTTATACTAACTTGCAGTTATTATTATGCATAGCAAATTTTGCACACAAATGCATGGGTCTAGACCTACGTCTGGGTAAAGTTTCGTGGAACTTTGAGAAATTTTTGAAAATTTTGTTGTTCTGCACGATTTTATTAATGGAACTTTGTTTCCTTTTCATACTAACATGTAGTTATTATTATGCTTAGCAAATTTACCACACAAATGCATGGGTCTAGACATATGTTTGGGTCCAGTTTCGTGGAATTTTGGAATACTGAAAATTTAGTTGCTTTGCACGATTTTATTATATAAAGTTTGTTTTCCTTTCATATTAACTTATAGTTATTATTACGCTTAACAAATTTACCACACAAATGCATAGGTCTAGACCTATGTTTGGGTCATGTTTTATTCAATTTTGAGAACGTTCAAAATTTAGTTGTTTTGCATGGTGTTATTAAAAAAAATTTGTTTCCCTTTCTTTCTAACTTGCAGTTATTATTACGCTTAGCGAATTTACCACACGAATGCATGGGTAGACCTACGTTTGGTTCAAGTTTCGTGGAAGTTTGAGAAAACTTTCATACTTTTGGTGTTTTGCACGGTTTTATTAAAAAAAAATTGTTTCTCTTTCATACTAAAATGTAGTTATTATTACGCTTAGCAAATTTACCGCATAAATGCATGGGTTTAGACCAACGTTTGGGTCAAGTTTCGTGCAATTCTAAGAACGTTCAATATTTAGTTGTTTGGCACGGTTTATTAAAGCAAGTTTATTTTCGTTTTATGCTAACTTGTAGTTACTATTACGCTTAGCAAATTTACAACACAAATGCATGCATCTAGACCTACGTTTGGGTTAAGTTTCGTGTAATTTTGAAAAAGTTCCAAATTTAACTGTTAAGCACGATTTTTTAAAGCAAGTTTTTTTCCCTTTCATCCTCTTGTAATTACTATTACGCTTAGAAAATCTACCACACAAATGCATGGGTCTAAACCTACGTTTAGGTAAAGTTTCGTGAAATTTTGAGAACGTTCACAATTTAGCTGTTTTGCTCGATTTTTTAAAGCAAGATTCTTTCCCTTTCATACAAACTTGTGATTATTATTACGCTTAGCAAATTTACCACACAAATGTATAGGTCTATACCTACGTTTGGGTTATGTTTGGAACTTAAAGAAATTATTCAAAATTTTGCTGTTTTGCACGGTTTATTAAAGAAAGTTTGTTTCCCTATCATACTAACATCTTGTTATTATTACGCTTATAAAATTACCACACAAATCATGGGTCAACCTTACATTTGGGAAAAATTCCGTGGAATTGTGAGAATGTTAAACATTTAACTGTTTTGTACGATTTTGTTAAATAAAGTTTGTTTCCCTTTCATACTAACTTGTAGTTATTATTACGCTTAACAAATTTACCACATAAATGCATGGGTCTAGACCAATATTTGGGTCAAGTCTTGTGGAATTCTGAGAACGTCAACTTTTAGTTGTTTGACACGATTTTATTAAAGAAGTTTTGTTTCCCTTTCATACTAACATTTAGTTATTATTACACTTAGCAAATTTACCACATAAATGCATGGGTCTAGACCTATATATGGGTCCAGTTTCGTGAAATTTTAGAACGTTCAAAATTTAGCTGTTTGCACGGTTTTATTAAAGAAAGTTTGTTTTTCTTTCATACTAACTTATACTTATTATTATGCTCAATAAATTTACCACACAAATGCTTTGGTCTAGGCCTAGGTTTGGGTCAAGTTTTGTGGAATTCTGAGAATGTTTAAAATTTAGATGTTTTGCACTGTGTATTAAAGAAAGTTTGTTTCCCTTTCTTACTAACTTGCAGTTATTCTTATGCTTAGATTATGTACCACAGAAATACATGGGTCTAGACCAACATTTGGGTCAAGTTTCGTTGAATTTTGGGAACGTTCAAACTTTAGCTATTTTGCACGATTTTAATAAAGAAAGTTTATTTTCCTTTCATACTAACTCATAGTTATTATTACGCTTAACAATTTTAACAATTTCATACTAATCTACATTTTGGTCAAGTTTTTTGGAATTCTGAGAACGTTCAAAATTTAGATATTTTGCACGGTGTTATTAAATAAAGTTTGTTTCCCTTTCTTACTAACTTGCAGTTATTATTACGCTTAGCAAATTTACCACACAAATGCATTGGTCTAGACCTACGTTTGGGTCATGTTTCGTGGAACTTTGAGAAACTTTCACAATTTTGCTGTTTTGCACGATTTTATAAAAGAAAGTTTGTTTCTCTTTTATACTAACATGTAGTTATTATTACGCTTCGCATATTTACCACACAAATGCATGGGTCTAGACTTTCGTGTGGGTCAAATTTCGTGGAATTGTGAGAAAGTTCAAAATTAAGTTGTTTTGCACGATTTTATTAAATAATGTTTGTTTCCATTTCTTACTAACTTGTAGTTATTACAATGCATTACAAATTTACCACACAAATGCATAGGTCTAGACGTACGTTTGGGTTAGGTTTTGTGGAATTGTGAGAACGTTCAAAATTTAGCTGTTTTGCACGGTTTATTAAAGAAATTTTATTTTCCTTCCATACTAACTTGCAGTTATTATTACGCTTCTCGGATTTAGCACACAAATGCATGGGTTTAGACCTACGTTTTGGTGAAGTTTCGTGGAACTTTGAGAAAACTATCAAAATTTTATTGTTTTGCACGGTTATATTAATGAAAGTTTGTTTTCCTTACATACTAATATGTAGTTATTAATACGGTTAGCAAATCCATGGGTCTAGATTTATGTTTGGGTCAAGTTCCGTGGAATTGTGACAATGTTCAAAATTTAGCTGTTTTGCACAATTTTATTAATTAAAGTTTGTTTCCCTTTCTTAATAACTTGTAGGTATTATTACGCTCAGCAAATTTGTCACACAAATGCATGGATTTAGAACTATGTTTGGGTCAAGTTTTGTGAAACTTTGAGACAACTTTCATAATTTTGCTGTTTTGAACGGTCTTATTAAATGAAGTTTGTTTCTCTTTCATACTAACATGTAGTTATTATTACGCTTAGAAAATTTACCATACAAATGTATGGGTTTAGACCAACGTTTGGGTCAAGTTTCGTGCAATTCTGATAACGTTCAAAATTTAGTTGGCACGGTTTTATTAAAGAAAGTTTGTTACCCTCTGATACTAATTTGTAGTTATTATTACCCTTAACAAATTTACCACACAAATGCATGAGTCTAGACCAACGTTTGGGTCGAGTTTCGTGGAATTCTGAGAACGTTCAAAATTTAGTTGTTTTTGTACGGTTTTATTAAAGAAAGATTGCATCCCTTTCATACTAACATGTAGTTATATATTACGCTTAGAAAATCTACCACGCAAATGTATGGATCTAGACTTACGTTTGGGTCAATTACCGTGGAATTGGAAGAATGTTCACAATTTAGATGTTTTGCATGATTTTATTAAATAAAATTTGTCTTCCTTTCATTCTAACTTGTAATAATTATTACGCTTAACAAATTTACCACATAAATGCATGGGTCTAGATCACAGTTTCGGTCAAGTTTCATGGAATTCTGAGAACGTTCAAATTTAGTTGTTTTGCACGGTTTGATTAAAGAAAGTTTGTATCCCGTTCATACTAACATGTAGTTATTATTACGTTAGCAAATTTAATACACAAATGCATTGGTCTAGACCTATGTTTGTGTCCAGTTTCGTGGAATTTTGAGAACGTTGAAAATTTAGTTGTTTTGCATGGTTTGATTAAAGAATGTTTGTTTACCTTTCATACTAACTTATATTTATTATTACGCTTAGCAAATTTACCACAGAATACCATGGGTTCAGACAAACGTTTGGGTCAAGTTTCGTGGAATTCTGAGAACGTTCAAAATTTAGCTGTTTTGCACGATTTTTTCAAGCAGGATTCTTTCCCTTTCATACAAACTTGTAGTTATTATTGCGCTTAGCAAATTTACCACACAAATGCATGGGTCCATACCTACGTTTGGGTCAAGTTTTGTGGAACTTTTAGAAAATATTCAAAATTTTGCTATTTTCCACGGTTTTTTTAAAGAAAGTTTGTTTCCCTTTCATACTAACATATTGTTATTATTACGCTTATCAAATTTACCACACAAAATCATGGGTCTAGACTTACATTTGGGACAAGTTCCGTGGAATTGTGAGAATATTCAAAATTTAACTGTTTTGCACGATTTTATTTAATAAAGTATGTTTCCCTTTCATACTAACCTCTGTTATTATTACGCTTAGCAAATTTACCACACAAATGTATGGGTTCAGACAAACGTTTGGGTCAAGTTTCGTGCAATTCTGAGAACGTTCAATATTTAATTGTTTTGCACGGTGTTACTAAAAAAATTTTGTTTCCTTTCTTCTTATCTTTCAGTTATTATTAAGCATAGCGAATTTACCACACGAATGCATGGGAGGACCTACGTTTGGGTCAAGTTTCATGGAACTTTGAGAAAACATTCATAATTTTGCTGTTTTGCATGGTTTTACTAAACAAATATTGTTTCTCTTTCATACTAACAATAGTTATTATTACGCTTAGCAAATTTACCACACAAATGCATCGGTTCAGACAAACGTTTGGGTAAAGTTTTGTGCAATTCCGAGAACGTTCAATGCTAACTTCTACTTATTATTACGCTTACAAATTTTCAACACAAATGCATGGGTGTAGACCAACATTTGGGTCATGTTTTGTGGAGTTTGAGAACGTTTAAAATTTAGATGTTTTGCACGGTTTTTAAAAGCAAGATTTTTTTCCCTTTCATACTAGTTTGTAGTTATTATTACGCTTAACAAATCTACCACACAAATGCATGGGTCTAGACTTACATTTGGGTCAAGTTTTATGGAACTTTAAGAAAATATTCAAAATATTGTTGTTTTGCACGGTTTTACTAAAGAAAGTTTGTTTCCGCTTTCATACTAACATGTAGTTATTATTATGTTTAGCAAATTTAGCGCACAAATGCATCTGTCTAGACCTACGTTTGAGTGAAGTTTCGTGGAACTTTGAGAAAACTTTCAAAATTTTGCTGTTTTGCGTGATTTTATTAATGAAAGTTTGTTTCCCTTTCATACTAACATGTAGTTATTATTACGCTTAGCAAATTTACCACCCAAATGCATGGGTGTAGATTTACGTTTGGGTCAAGTTTTGTGAAATTTTGAGAACGTTCAAAATTTAGCTGTTTTGCACGATTTGTTAAAGAAAGTTTGTTTCCCTATCATACTAACATCTTGTTATTATTACGCTTATAAAATTACCACACAAATCATGGGTCAGCCTTACATTTGGGAAAAATTCCGTGGAATTGTGAGAATGTTAAACATTTAACTGTTTTGTACGATTTTGTTAAATAAAGTTTGTTTCCCTTTCATACTAACTTGTAGTTATTATTACGCTTAACAAATTTACCACATAAATGCATGGGTCTAGACCAATATTTGGGTCAAGTCTTGTGGAATTCTGAGAACGTCAACTTTTAGTTGTTTGACACGATTTTATTAAAGAAGTTTTGTTTCCCTTTAATACTAACATTTAGTTATTATTACACTTAGCAAATTTACCACATAAATGCATGGGTCTAGACCTATATATGGGTCCAGTTTCGTGAAATTTTAGAACGTTCAAAATTTAGCTGTTTGCACGGTTTTATTAAAGAAAGTTTGTTTTTCTTTCATACTAACTTATACTTATTATTATGCTCAATAAATTTACCACACAAATGCTTTGGTCTAGGCCTAGGTTTGGGTCAAGTTTTGTGGAATTCTGAGAATGTTTAAAATTTAGATGTTTTGCACTGTGTATTAAAGAAAGTTTGTTTCCCTTTCTTACTAACTTGCAGTTATTCTTATGCTTAGATTATGTACCACAGAAATACATGGGTCTAGACCAACATTTGGGTCAAGTTTCGTTGAATTTTGGGAACGTTCAAACTTTAGCTATTTTGCACGATTTTAATAAAGAAAGTTTATTTTCCTTTCATACTAACTCATAGTTATTATTACGCTTAACAATTTTAACAATTTCATACTAATCTACATTTTGGTCAAGTTTTTTGGAATTCTGAGAACGTTCAAAATTTAGATATTTTGCACGGTGTTATTAAATAAAGTTTGTTTCCCTTTCTTACTAACTTGTAGTTATTACAATGCGTTACAAATTTACCACACAAATGCATAGGTCTAGACGTACGTTTGGGTTAGGTTTTGTGAAATTGTGAGAACGTTCAAAATTTAGCTGTTTTGCACGGTTTATTAAAGAAATTTTATTTTCCTTCCATACTAACTTGCAGTTATTATTACGCTTCTCGGATTTAGCACACAAATGCATGGGTTTAGACCTACGTTTTGGTGAAGTTTCGTGGAACTTTGAGAAAACTATCAAAATTTTATTGTTTTGCACGGTTATATTAATGAAAGTTTGTTTTCCTTACATACTAATATGTAGTTATTAATACGGTTAGCAAATCCATGGGTCTAGATTTACGTTTGGGTCAAGTTCCGTGGAATTGTAACAATGTTCAAAATTTAGCTGTTTTGCACAATTTTATTAATTAAAGTTTGTTTCCCTTTCTTAATAACTTGTAGGTATTATTACGCTCAGCAAATTTGTCACACAAATGCATGGATTTAGAACTATGTTTGGGTCAAGTTTTGTGAAACTTTGAGACAACTTTCATAATTTTGCTGTTTTGAACGGTCTTATTAAATGAAGTTTGTTTCTCTTTCATACTAACATGTAGTTATTATTACGCTTAGAAAATTTACCATAGAAATGTATGGGTTTAGGCCAACGTTTGGGTCAAGTTTCGTGCAATTCTGATAACGTTCAAAATTTAGTTGGCACGGTTTTATTAAAGAAAGTTTGTTACCCTCTGATACTAATTTGTAGTTATTATTACCCTTAACAAATTTACCACACAAATGCATGAGTCTAGACCAACGTTTGGGTCGAGTTTCGTGGAATTCTGAGAACGTTCAAAATTTAGTTGTTTTTGTACGGTTTTATTAAAGAAAGTTTGCATCCCTTTCATACTAACATGTAGTTATATATTACGCTTAGAAAATCTACCACGCAAATGTATGGATCTAGACTTACGTTTGGGTCAATTACCGTGGAATTGGAAGAATGTTCACAATTTAGATGTTTTGCATGATTTTATTAAATAAAATTTGTCTTCCTTTCATTCTAACTTGTAATAATTATTACGCTTAACAAATTTACCACATAAATGCATGGGTCTAGATCACAGTTTCGGTCAAGTTTCATGGAATTCTGAGAACGTTCAAATTTAGTTGTTTTGCACGGTTTGATTAAAGAAAGTTTGTATCCCGTTCATACTAACATGTAGTTATTATTATGTTAGCAAATTTAATACACAAATGCATTGGTCTAGACCTATGTTTGTGTCCAGTTTCGTAGAATTTTGAGAACGTTGAAAATTTAGTTGTTTTGCATGGTTTGATTAAAGAATGTTTGTTTACCTTTCATACTAACTTATATTTATTATTACGCTTAGCAAATTTACCACAGAATACCATGGGTTCAGGCAAACGTTTGGGTCAAGTTTCGTGGAATTCTGAGAACGTTCAAAATTTAGCTGTTTTGCACGATTTTTTCAAGCAGGATTCTTTCCCTTTCATACAAACTTGTAGTTATTATTGCGCTTAGCAAATTTACCACACAAATGCATGGGTCCATACCTACGTTTGGGTCAAGTTTTGTGGAACTTTTAGAAAATATTCAAAATTTTG
The DNA here is from genome assembly GCF_026168435.1 of Sesamum indicum. Lineage (NCBI taxonomy): Eukaryota > Viridiplantae > Streptophyta > Magnoliopsida > Lamiales > Pedaliaceae > Sesamum > Sesamum indicum. Next base: position 11,344,188 of record NC_142665.1, on the reverse strand, counting down.
CTATTTTGCACGGTTTTTTTAAAGAAAGTTTGTTTCCCTTTCATACTAACATATTGTTATTATTACGCTTATCAAATTTACCACACAAAATCATGGGTCTAGACTTACATTTGGGACAAGTTCCGTGGAATTGTGAGAATATTCAAATTTAACTGTTTTGCACGATTTTATTTAATAAAGTATGTTTCCCTTTCATACAAACTTGTAGTTATTATTACGCTTAGCAAATTTACCACACAAATGCATGGGTTCAGACAAACGTTTGGGTCAAGTTTCGTGCAATTCTGAGAACGTTCAATATTTAATTGTTTTGCACGGTGTTATTAAAAAAATTTTGTTTCCTTTCTTCTTATCTTGCAGTTATTATTAAGCTTAGCGAATTTACCACACGAATGCATGGGAGGACCTACGTTTGGGTCAAGTTTCATGGAACTTTGAGAAAACATTCATAATTTTGCTGTTTTGCATGGTTTTACTAAACAAATATTGTTTCTCTTTCATACTAACAATAGTTATTATTACGCTTAGCAAATTTACCACACAAATGCATCGGTTCAGACAAACGTTTGGGTAAAGTTTTGTGCAATTCCGAGAACGTTCAATGCTAACTTCTACTTATTATTACGCTTACAAATTTTCAACACAAATGCATGGGTGTAGACCAACATTTGGGTCATGTTTTGTGGAGTTTAAGAACGTTTAAAATTTAGTTGTTTTGCGCGGTTTTTAAAAGCAAGATTTTTTTCCCTTTCATACTAGCTTGTAGTTATTATTACGCTTAACAAATCTACCACACAAATGCATGGGTCTAGACTTACATTTGGGTCAAGTTTTATGAAACTTTAAGAAAATATTCAAAATATTGTTGTTTTGCACGGTTTTACTAAAGAAAGTTTGTTTCCGCTTTCATACTAACATGTAGTTATTATTATGTTTAGCAAATTTAGCGCACAAATGCATCTGTCTAGACCTACGTTTGAGTGAAGTTTCGTGGAACTTTGAGAAAACTTTCAAAATTTTGCTGTTTTGCGCGATTTTATTAATGAAAGTTTGTTTCCCTTTCATACTAACATGTAGTTATTATTACGCTTAGCAAATTTACCACCCAAATGCATGGGTGTAGATTTACGTTTGGGTCAAGTTTTGTGAAATTTTGAGAACGTTCAAAATTTAGCTGTTTTGCACGGTTTATTAAAGAAAGTTTGTTTCCCTATCATACTAACATCTTGTTATTATTACGCTTATAAAATTACCACACAAATCATGGGTCAGCCTTACATTTGGGAAAAATTCCGTGGAATTGTGAGAATGTTAAACATTTAACTGTTTTGTACGATTTTGTTAAATAAAGTTTGTTTCCCTTTCATACTAACTTATAGTTATTATTACGCTTAACAAATTTACCACATAAATGCATGGGTCTAGACCAATATTTGGGTCAAGTCTTGTGGAATTCTGAGAACGTCAACTTTTAGTTGTTTGACACGATTTTATTAAAGAAGTTTTGTTTCCCTTTAATACTAACATTTAGTTATTATTACACTTAGCAAATTTACCACATAAATGCATGGGTCTAGACCTATATATGGGTCCAGTTTCGTGAAATTTTAGAACGTTCAAAATTTAGCTGTTTGCACGGTTTTATTAAAGAAAGTTTTTTTTTCTTTCATACTAACTTATACTTATTATTATGCTCAATAAATTTACCACACAAATGCTTTGGTCTAGGCCTAGGTTTGGGTCAAGTTTTGTGGAATTCTGAGAATGTTTAAAATTTATATGTTTTGCACTGTGTATTAAAGAAAGTTTGTTTCCCTTTCTTACTAACTTGCAGTTATTCTTATGCTTAGATTATGTACCACAGAAATACATGGGTCTAGACCAACGTTTGGGTCAAGTTTCGTTGAATTTTGGGAACGTTCAAACTTTAGCTATTTAGCACGATTTTAATAAAGAAAGTTTATTTTCCTTTCATACTAACTCATAGTTATTATTACGCTTAACAATTTTAACAATTTCATACTAATCTACATTTTGGTCAAGTTTTTTGGAATTCTGAGAACGTTCAAAATTTAGATATTTTGCACGGTGTTATTAAATAAAGTTTGTTTCCCTTTCTTACTAACTTGCAGTTATTATTACGCTTAGCAAATTTACCACACAAATGCATTGGTCTAGACCTACGTTTGGGTCATGTTTCGTGGAACTTTGAGAAAACTTTCACAATTTTGCTGTTTTGCACGATTTTATAAAAGAAAGTTTGTTTCTCTTTTATACTAACATGTAGTTATTATTACGCTTCGCATATTTACCACACAAATGCATGGGTCTAGACTTTCGTGTGGGTCAAATTTCGTGGAATTGTGAGAAAGTTCAAAATTAAGTTGTTTTGCACGATTTTATTAAATAATGTTTGTTTCCATTTCTTACTAACTTGTAGTTATTACAATGCGTTACAAATTTACCACACAAATGCATAGGTCTAGACGTACGTTTGGGTTAGGTTTTGTGGAATTGTGAGAACGTTCAAAATTTAGCTGTTTTGCACGGTTTATTAAAGAAATTTTATTTTCCTTCCATACTAACTTGCAGTTATTATTACGTTTCTCGGATTTAGCACACAAATGCATGGGTTTAGACCTACGTTTTGGTGAAGTTTCGTGGAACTTTGAGAAAACTATCAAAATTTTATTGTTTTGCACGGTTATATTAATGAAAGTTTGTTTTCCTTACATACTAATATGTAGTTATTAATACGGTTAGCAAATCCATGGGTCTAGATTTACGTTTGGGTCAAGTTCCGTGGAATTGTGACAATGTTCAAAATTTAGCTGTTTTGCACAATTTTATTAATTAAAGTTTGTTTCCCTTTCTTAATAACTTGTAGGTATTATTACGCTCAGCAAATTTGTCACACAAATGCATGGATTTAGAACTATGTTTGGGTCAAGTTTTGTGAAACTTTGAGACAACTTTCACAATTTTGCTGTTTTGAACGGTCTTATTAAATGAAGTTTGTTTCTCTTTCATACTAACATGTAGTTATTATTACGCTTAGAAAATTTACCATACAAATGTATGGGTTTAGGCCAACGTTTGGGTCAAGTTTCGTGCAATTCTGATAACGTTCAAAATTTAGTTGGCACGGTTTTATTAAAGAAAGTTTGTTACCCTCTGATACTAATTTGTAGTTATTATTACCCTTAACAAATTTACCACACAAATGCATGAGTCTAGACCAACGTTTGGGTCGAGTTTCGTGGAATTCTGAGAACGTTCAAAATTTAGTTGTTTTTGTACGGTTTTATTAAAGAAAGTTTGCATCCCTTTCATACTAACATGTAGTTATATATTACGCTTAGAAAATCTACCACGCAAATGTATGGATCTAGACTTACGTTTGGGTCAATTACCGTGGAATTGGAAGAATGTTCACAATTTAGATGTTTTGCATGATTTTATTAAATAAAATTTGTCTTCCTTTCATTCTAACTTGTAATAATTATTACGCTTAACAAATTTACCACATAAATGCATGGGTCTAGATCACAGTTTCGGTCAAGTTTCATGGAATTCTGAGAACGTTCAAATTTAGTTGTTTTGCACGGTTTGATTAAAGAAAGTTTGTATCCCGTTCATACTAACATGTAGTTATTATTACGTTAGCAAATTTAATACACAAATGCATTGGTCTAGACCTATGTTTGTGTCCAGTTTCGTGGAATTTTGAGAACGTTGAAAATTTAGTTGTTTTGCATGGTTTGATTAAAGAATGTTTGTTTACCTTTCATACTAACTTATATTTATTATTACGCTTAGCAAATTTACCACAGAATACCTTGGGTTCAGACAAACGTTTGGGTCAAATTTCGTGGAATTCTGAGAACGTTCAAAATTTAGCTGTTTTGCACGATTTTTTCAAGCAGGATTCTTTCCCTTTCATACAAACTTGTAGTTATTATTACGCTTAGCAAATTTACCACACAAATGCATGGGTTCAGACAAACGTTTGGGTCAAGTTTCGTGCAATTCTGAGAACGTTCAATATTTAATTGTTTTGCACGGTGTTATTAAAAAAATTTTGTTTCCTTTCTTCTTATCTTGCAGTTATTATTAAGCTTAGCGAATTTACCACACGAATGCATGGGAGGACCTACGTTTGGGTCAAGTTTCATGGAACTTTGAGAAAACATTCATAATTTTGCTGTTTTGCATGGTTTTACTAAACAAATATTGTTTCTCTTTCATACTAACAATAGTTATTATTACGCTTAGCAAATTTACCACACAAATGCATCGGTTCAGACAAACGTTTGGGTAAAGTTTTGTGCAATTCCGAGAACGTTCAATGCTAACTTCTACTTATTATTACGCTTACAAATTTTCAACACAAATGCATGGGTGTAGACCAACATTTGGGTCATGTTTTGTGAAGTTTAAGAACGTTTAAAATTTAGTTGTTTTGCGCGGTTTTAAAAGCAAGATTTTTTTCCCTTTCATACTAGCTTGTAGTTATTATTACGCTTAACAAATCTACCACACAAATGCATGGGTCTAGACTTACATTTGGGTCAAGTTTTATGGAACTTTAAGAAAATATTCAAAATATTGTTGTTTTGCACGGTTTTACTAAAGAAAGTTTGTTTCCGCTTTCATACTAACATGTAGTTATTATTATGTTTAGCAAATTTAGCGCACAAATGCATCTGTCTAGACCTACGTTTGAGTGAAGTTTCGTGGAACTTTGAGAAAACTTTCAAAATTTTGCTGTTTTGCGCGATTTTATTAATGAAAGTTTGTTTCCCTTTCATACTAACATGTAGTTATTATTACGCTTAGCAAATTTACCACCCAAATGCATGGGTGTAGATTTACGTTTGGGTCAAGTTTTGTGAAATTTTGAGAACGTTCAAAATTTAGCTGTTTTGCACGGTTTATTAAAGAAAGTTTGTTTCCCTATCATACTAACATCTTGTTATTATTACGCTTATAAAATTACCACACAAATCATGGGTCAGCCTTACATTTGGGAAAAATTCCGTGGAATTGTGAGAATGTTAAACATTTAACTGTTTTGTACGATTTTGTTAAATAAAGTTTGTTTCCCTTTCATACTAACTTATAGTTATTATTACGCTTAACAAATTTACCACATAAATGCATGGGTCTAGACCAATATTTGGGTCAAGTCTTGTGGAATTCTGAGAACGTCAACTTTTAGTTGTTTGACACGATTTTATTAAAGAAGTTTTGTTTCCCTTTAATACTAACATTTAGTTATTATTACACTTAGCAAATTTACCACATAAATGCATGGGTCTAGACCTATATATGGGTCCAGTTTCGTGAAATTTTAGAACGTTCAAAATTTAGCTGTTTGCACGGTTTTATTAAAGAAAGTTTTTTTTTCTTTCATACTAACTTATACTTATTATTATGCTCAATAAATTTACCACACAAATGCTTTGGTCTAGGCCTAGGTTTGGGTCAAGTTTTGTGGAATTCTGAGAATGTTTAAAATTTATATGTTTTGCACTGTGTATTAAAGAAAGTTTGTTTCCCTTTCTTACTAACTTGCAGTTATTCTTATGCTTAGATTATGTACCACAGAAATACATGGGTCTAGACCAACGTTTGGGTCAAGTTTCGTTGAATTTTGGGAACGTTCAAACTTTAGCTATTTTGCACGATTTTAATAAAGAAAGTTTATTTTCCTTTCATACTAACTCATAGTTATTATTACGCTTAACAATTTTAACAATTTCATACTAATCTACATTTTGGTCAAGTTTTTTGGAATTCTGAGAACGTTCAAAATTTAGATATTTTGCACGGTGTTATTAAATAAAGTTTGTTTCCCTTTCTTACTAACTTGCAGTTATTATTACGCTTAGCAAATCTACCACACAAATGCATTGGTCTAGACCTACGTTTGGGTCATGTTTCGTGGAACTTTGAGAAAACTTTCACAATTTTGCTGTTTTGCACGATTTTATAAAAGAAAGTTTGTTTCTCTTTTATACTAACATGTAGTTATTATTACGCTTCGCATATTTACCACACAAATGCATGGGTCTAGACTTTCGTGTGGGTCAAATTTCGTGGAATTGTGAGAAAGTTCAAAATTAAGTTGTTTTGCACGATTTTATTAAATAATGTTTGTTTCCATTTCTTACTAACTTGTAGTTATTACAATGCGTTACAAATTTACCACACAAATGCATAGGTCTAGACGTACGTTTGGGTTAGGTTTTGTGGAATTGTGAGAACGTTCAAAATTTAGCTGTTTTGCACGGTTTATTAAAGAAATTTTATTTTCCTTCCATACTAACTTGCAGTTATTATTACGCTTCTCGGATTTAGCACACAAATGCATGGGTTTAGACCTACGTTTTGGTGAAGTTTCGTGGAACTTTCAGAAAACTATCAAAATTTTATTGTTTTGCACGGTTATATTAATGAAAGTTTGTTTTCCTTACATACTAATATGTAGTTATTAATACGGTTAGCAAATCCATGGGTCTAGATTTACGTTTGGGTCAAGTTCCGTGGAATTGTGACAATGTTCAAAATTTAGCTGTTTTGCACAATTTTATTAATTAAAGTTTGTTTCCCTTTCTTAATAACTTGTAGGTATTATTACGCTCAGCAAATTTGTCACACAAATGCATGGATTTAGAACTATGTTTGGGTCAAGTTTTGTGAAACTTTGAGACAACTTTCATAATTTTGCTGTTTTGAACGGTCTTATTAAATGAAGTTTGTTTCTCTTTCATACTAACATGTAGTTATTATTACGCTTAGAAAATTTACCATACAAATGTATGGGTTTAGGCCAACGTTTGGGTCAAGTTTCGTGCAATTCTGATAACGTTCAAAATTTAGTTGGCACGATTTTATTAAAGAAAGTTTGTTACCCTCTGATACTAATTTGTAGTTATTATTACCCTTAACAAATTTACCACACAAATGCATGAGTCTAGACCAACGTTTGGGTCGAGTTTCGTGGAATTCTGAGAACGTTCAAAATTTAGTTGTTTTTGTACGGTTTTATTAAAGAAAGATTGCATCCCTTTCATACTAACATGTAGTTATATATTACGCTTAGAAAATCTACCACGCAAATGTATGGATCTAGACTTACGTTTGGGTCAATTACCGTGGAATTGGAAGAATGTTCACAATTTAGATGTTTTGCATGATTTTATTAAATAAAATTTGTCTTCCTTTCATTCTAACTTGTAATAATTATTACGCTTAACAAATTTACCACATAAATGCATGGGTCTAGATCACAGTTTCGGTCAAGTTTCATGGAATTCTGAGAACGTTCAAATTTAGTTGTTTTGCACGGTTTGATTAAAGAAAGTTTGTATCCCGTTCATACTAACATGTAGTTATTATTACGTTAGCAAATTTAATACACAAATGCATTGGTCTAGACCTATGTTTGTGTCCAGTTTCGTGGAATTTTGAGAACGTTGAAAATTTAGTTGTTTTGCATGGTTTGATTAAAGAATGTTTGTTTACCTTTCATACTAACTTATATTTATTATTACGCTTAGCAAATTTACCACAGAATACCATGGGTTCAGACAAACGTTTGGGTCAAATTTCGTGGAATTCTGAGAACGTTCAAAATTTAGCTGTTTTGCACGATTTTTTCAAGCAGGATTCTTTCCCTTTCATACAAACTTGTAGTTATTATTGCGCTTAGCAAATTTACCACACAAATGCATGGGTCCATACCTACGTTTGGGTCAAGTTTTGTGGAACTTTTAGAAAATATTCAAAATTTTGCTATTTTGCACGGTTTTTTTAAAGAAAGTTTGTTTCCCTTTCATACTAACATATTGTTATTATTACGCTTATCAAATTTACCACACAAAATCATGGGTCTAGACTTACATTTGGGACAAGTTCCGTGGAATTGTGAGAATATTCAAAATTTAACTGTTTTGCACGATTTTATTTAATAAAGTATGTTTCCCTTTCATACTAACTTGTAGTTATTATTACGCTTAGCAAATTTACCACACAAATGCATGGGTTCAGACAAACATTTGGGTCAAGTTTCGTGCAATTCTGAGAACGTTCAATATTTAATTGTTTTGCACGGTGTTATTAAAAAAATTTTGTTTCCTTTCTTCTTATCTTGCAGTTATTATTAAGCTTAGCGAATTTACCACACGAATGCATGGGAGGACCTACGTTTGGGTCAAGTTTCATGGAACTTTGAGAAAACATTCATAATTTTGCTGTTTTGCATGGTTTTACTAAACAAATATTGTTTCTCTTTCATACTAACAATAGTTATTATTACGCTTAGCAAATTTACCACACAAATGCATCGGTTCAGACAAACGTTTGGGTAAAGTTTTGTGCAATTCCGAGAACGTTCAATGCTAACTTCTACTTATTATTACGCTTACAAATTTTCAACACAAATGCATGGGTGTAGACCAACATTTGGGTCATGTTTTGTGGAGTTTGAGAACGTTTAAAATTTAGATGTTTTGCACGGTTTTTAAAAGCAAGATTTTTTTCCCTTTCATACTAGCTTGTAGTTATTATTATGCTTAACAAATCTACCACACAAATGCATGGGTCTAGACTTACATTTGGGTCAAGTTTTATGGAACTTTAAGAAAATATTCAAAATATTGTTGTTTTGCACGGTTTTACTAAAGAAAGTTTGTTTCCGCTTTCATACTAACATGTAGTTATTATTATGTTTAGCAAATTTAGCGCACAAATGCATCTGTCTAGACCTACGTTTGAGTGAAGTTTCGTGGAACTTTGAGAAAACTTTCAAAATTTTGCTGTTTTGCGCGATTTTATTAATGAAAGTTTGTTTCCCTTTCATACTAACATGTAGTTATTATTACGCTTAGCAAATTTACCACCCAAATGCATGGGTGTAGATTTACGTTTGGGTCAAGTTTTGTGAAATTTTGAGAACGTTCAAAATTTAGCTGTTTTGAACGGTTTTATTAAAGAAAGTTTGTTTTCCTTTGATATTAACTTATAGTTATTATTACGGTTAACAAATTTACCACAAAAATGCATAGGTCTAGATCTACGTCTGGGTCAAGTTTCGTTGAATTTTAAGAACGTTCAAAATTTAGATGTTTTGCACAGTTTCATTAAAGAAAGTTTGCTTCCCTTTCATATTAACTGACAGTTATTATTACGCTATGAAATTTATCATACAAATGCATGGGTCTAGATCTTTGTTTGGATAAAGTTTCGTGGAACGTTGAGAATACTTTCAAAACATTGTTGTTTAGCACGGTTTTATAAAAGAAAGTTTGTTTTTCATTCAACTAACATGTAATTATTATTACTCTTAGCAAATTTACCACAGAAATGCATCGGTCTGGAGTTACGTTTGGGTCAAGTTTCGTGGAATTGTAAGAATGTTCAAAATTTCGATGTTTTGCATGATTTTAGTACATAAAGTTTGTTTCTCTTTCATACTAACTTGTAGTTATTATTATGTTTAACAAATTTACTACACAAATGCATGGTTCTACACCCACGTTTGGGTCAAGTTTCGTGGAATTTTGAGAACATTCAAAATTTAGCTATTTTGTACGGTTTTATTAAAGAAAGTTCATTTTCCTTTCATACTAACTTGTAGTTACTATTACGCTTAAAAAATTTACCATAGAAATGCATGGGTCTAGACCTATGCTTGGGTTAAATTTCGTGGAACTTTGAGAAAACTTTCAAAATGTAGATGTTTTGCACGGTTTTATTAATGAAAGTTTGTTTCCCTTTCATACTAACTTGTAGTTATTATTACGGCTAGCAAAGATACCATACAAATGCATGGGTCTGGACTTACGTTAGGGTCCCATTTCGTGGAATTGTTAAAATGTTCAAAATTCAGCGATATTGCATGATTTTTTTAAATAAAGTTTATTTCCCATTCAGATTAACTTATAGTTATTAATACGTTTCATAAATTCCCCACACAAATGCATGGGTTAGACCGACGTTTGGGTCAAGTTTCATGGAATTCAGAGAACGTTCAAAATTTACCTATTTTACATGGTTTTATTAAAGCAAGATTGTTTTCCTTTTATAGTAACTTGTAGTTATTATTATGCTTAGTAAATTTACAACACAAACGCATGGGTCTGGACCTACGTTTGGGTCAAGTTCCGTGGAATTATGAGAACGTTCAAAATTTAACTGTTTTGCACAGTTTTATTAAAGCATGTTTGTTTCCCTTTCATATTAACTTGTAGTTATTATTACGGTTATCAAATTTACCACACAAATGCAAGGGTCTAGACCTACGTTTGGGTCAAGTTTCGTTGAATTCTGAGAACGTTCAAAATTTAACTATTTTTTCACGATTTCATTAAAGCAAGTTTGTTTCACTTTTATACTGACTTGTAGTTATAATAACGCTTAGCAAATTTAACAGACAAATGCATGGGTCCAGACCTACGTTTGGGTCAAGTTTCGTGAAATTTTCAGAACGTTCAAAATTTAGCGGTTTTGCACGGTTTTATTAATGCAAGTTTGTTTCCCTTTTCATACTAACTTGTGGTTATTATTTCGCTTAGCAAATTTACCACACAAATGCATAGGTCTAGACCAACATATGGGTCAAGGTTCGTGAAATTCTGAGAACGTTAAACATTTAGTTGTTTTGCACGGTTTAGTAAAAGAAAGTTTGTTTCCCTTTCATACTAACATGTAGTTATTATTACGCTTAGCAAATTTACCACACAAATGCATGGGTCTGGAGTTACGATTGGGTCAAGTTTCGTGGAATTGTCAGAGTGTTCAACATTTCGATGATTTGCTTGATTTTATGAAATAAAGATTGTTTTCCTTCCATACTAACTTATAGTTATTATTACGCTTAACAAATTTATCACCCACATACATAGGTCTAGACCTACGTTTGGGTCAAGTTTTCTGGAATTCAGAGAACGTTCAAAATTTAGCAGTTTTGCACGGTTTTATTAAAGCAAGTTTGTTTCTATTTCATACTAAATTGTAATTATTATTTCGCTTAGCAAACATACCACACAAATGCATGGGTCTAGACCTACCGTTGGGTCAAGTTTCTTGCACTTCTGATAACGTTCAAAATTTTGCTGTTTTGCACGGTTTTATTAGAGGAAGTATATTTGCCTTTCATACTAACTTGTAGATATTATTATGCTTAGCAAATATACAACACAAATGCATGGGTCTAGACCTACGTTTGGGTCAAGTTTCGTTGAATTATGAGAATGTTCAAAATCTAACTGTTTTGCACGATTTCATTAACGCAAGTTTGTTTCCCTTTCATACTGATTTGTGGTTATTATTACGCTTAGCAAATTTAACAGACCAATTCATGGGTCCAGACCTACGTTTGGGTCAAGCTTCGTGGAATTCTGAGAACGTTCAAAATTTAGATGTTTTGCAAGGTTTATTAATGTAAGTTTGTTTCCCTTTCATACTAACTTGTTGTTATTATTACGCTTCGCAAATCTACCACACAAATACATGGGTCTAGACCAACGTTTGGGCCAAGTTTCGTGCAATTCGGAGAATGTTCAAAATTTAGCTGTTTTACACGGTTTTATTAAAGCAAGTTTGTTTCCCTTTTATACTAAATTATAGTTACTATTACGCTTAGCAAATTTACAACAGAAATGCATAGATCTAGACCTACGTTTGGGTCAAGTTTCGTGGAATTCTGAGATCGTTCAAAATTTAGTTGTTTTGCACGATTGTTTATGGCAAGATTCTTTCCCTTTCATACTAATTTCTAATTATTGTGTACGCTTACAAAATTTACCACACAAATGCATAGGTCTTGACCAACGTATGGGTCAAGTTTTGTACAATTATGAGAACATTCAAAATTTAGTTGTTTTGCACGGTTTTATTAAATAAAGTTTGTTTTCCTTTCATACTAACTTCTTGTTATAATTACTCTTAGAAATTTTACCACACTAATGCATGTGTCTAGATCTACGTTTGGCTCAAGTTTCGTTGAATTCTGGGAACGTTCAAAATTTAGCAGTTTTGAACGGTATTATAAAACAAAGTTTGTTTTCCTTTCATACTAAGTTGTAGTTATTATTATGCTTAACAAATTTACCACACCAATGCATGGGTCTAGACCTACGTTTGGGTCAAGTTTCCTGGAATTCTGAGGACGTTCAAAATTTAGATGTTTTGCAGAGTTTCATTAAAGAAAGTTTGCATCCCTTTCATATTAACTTACAGTTATTATTACGCTATGAAATTTATCATACAAATGTATGGGTCTAGATCTACGTTTGGATAAAGTTTCGTGGAACGTTGAGAATACTTTCAAAACATTGTTGTTTTGCACGGTTTTATAAAAGAAAGTTTGTTTCTCATTCATACTAACATGTAGTTATTATTACTCTTAGCAAATTTACCACAGAAATGCATGGGTCTGGAGTTACGTTTGGGTCAAGTTTCGTGGAATTGTAAGAATGTTCAAAATTTCGATGTTTTGCTTGATTTTATTAAATAAGGTTTGTTTCTCTTTCATACTAACTTGTAGTTATTATTATGTTTAACAAATTTACTACACAAATGTATGGTTCTAGACCCACGTTTGGGTCAAGTTTCGTGGAATTCTGAGAACATTCAAAATTTAGCTGTTTTGTACGGTTTTATTAAAGAAAGTTCATTTTCCTTTCATACTAACTTGTAGTTACTATTATACTTAAAAAATTTACCATAGAAATGCATGGGTCTAGACCTATGCTTGGGTTAAGTTTCGTGGAACTTTGAGAAAACTTTCAAAATTTAGATGTTTTGCACGGTTTTATTAACAAAAGTTTGTTTCCCTTTCATACTAACTTGTAGTTATTATTACGGCTAGCAAATATACCACACAAATGCATGGGTCTGGACTTACGTTAGGGACACGTTTCGTGGAATTGTTAAAATGTTCAAAATTCAGCGATATTGCATGATTTTTTTAAATAAAGTTTATTTCCCATTCAGATTAACTTATTGTTATTAATACGTTTAATAAATTCCCCACACAAATGCATGAGTTAGACCAACGTTTGGGTCAAGTTTCATGGAATTCAGAGAACGTTCAAAATTTACCTATTTTACATGGTTTTATTAAAGCAAGATTGTTTCTGTTTTATAGTAACTTGTAGTTATTATTATGCTTAGTAAATTTACAACACAAATGCATGGGTCTAGACCTACGTTTGGGTCAAGTTCCGTGGAATTATGAGAACGTTCAAAATTTAACTGTTTTGCACAGTTTTATTAAAGCATGTTTGTTTTCCTTTCATATTAACTTGTAGTTATTATTACGGTTAGCAAATTTACCACACAAATGCATGGGTCTAGACCTACGTTTGGGTCAAGTTTCGTTGAATTCTGAGAACGTTCAAAATTTAACTATTTTGCACGATTTCATTAAAGCAAGCTTGTTTCCCTTTCATACTGACTTGTAGTTATTATTACGTTTAGCAAATTTAACACACAAATGCATGGGTCCATACCTACGTTTGGATCATATTTTGTGAAATTTTGAGAACACTCAAAATTTAGCTGTTTTGCACGGTTTTATTACTGCAAGTTTGTTTCCCTTTCATACTAACTTGTGGTTATTATTTCGCTTAGCAAATTTATCGCACAAATGCATGGGTCTAGACCAACGTTTGGGTCAAGTTTCGTGCAATTATGAGAATATTCAAAATTTAGTTGTTTTACACGGTTTACTAAAGCAAGTTTGTTTCCCTTTTATACTAAATTGTAGTTATTATTACGTTTAGCAAATTTACAACACTAATTCATTGGTTTAGACCTATATTTGGGTCAAGTTTCGTAGAATTCTGAGAACGTTTAAAATTTAATTATTTTGCACGATTTTTTAAAGCAAGATTCTTTCCATTTCTTACTAATTTGTAATTATTATTTCGCTTACTAAATTTACCACACAAATGCATGGGTCCAGACCAACGTTTCGGTCATGTTTCGTGCAATTATGAGAACGGTCAAAATTTAGCTATTTTGTACGGTTTTATTAAAGAAAGTTTGTTTTCCTTTAATACTAACTTGTAGTTACTATTACGCTTAAAAATTTTACCACACAAATGCATGGGTCTAGTCCTATGGTTGGGTCAAGTTTCGTGGAACTTCGAGAAAATTTTCAAAATTTACATGTTTTGCACGGTTTTATTAACGAAAGCTTATTTCCCTTTCACACTAAATTGTAGTTATTATTACGCTTAACAAATATACCACACAAATGCATGGGTTTGGACTTACGTTAGGGTCAAATTTCGTGCAATTTTGAGAATATTCAAAATTTAGCTGTATTGCATGATTTTTTTAAGTAAAGTTTGTTTCCCATTCATACTAAGTTGTAGTAATTATTACATTTAATAAATTCACCACACAAATGCATTGGTCTAGACCAACGTTTGGGTGAATTTTCGTGAAATTCTGAGAAAACGTTCACAATTTAGTTGTTTTTCACGATTTTATTAAAGAAAGTTTGTTTCCCTTTCATACTAACTTGTAATTATTATTACGGTTAGCGAATTTATCACACAAATGCATGGGTCTAGACCTACTTTTGGGTCATGTTTCGTCCAATTCTGAGAACGTTCAAAATTTACCTATTTTGCACGGTTTTATTAAAGCAAGATTGTTTCCCTTTTATAGTAACTTGTAGTTATTATTATGCTAAGTAAATTTACCACAGAAATGCATGGGTCCAGACCTACGTTTGGGTAAAGTTCCGTGGAATTCTGAGAACAGTCAAAATTTATCTATTTTGCACAGTTTTATTAAAGTATTTTTATTTCCCTTTCATACTAACTAGTAGTTCTTATTACGGTTATCAAATTTACCACACAAATGCATGGGTCTAGACCTACGTTTGGGTCAAGTTTCGTTGAATTCTGAGAACGTTCAAAATTTAACTGTTTTTTTACGGTTTTATTAAAGCAAGTTTGTTTCACTTTCATACTGACTTGTAGTTATAATAACGCTTAACAAATTTAACAGACAAATGCATGGGTCCAACCTACATTTGGGTCAGGTTTCGTGAAATTTTGAGAACGTTCAAAATTTAGCGGTTTTCCACGATTTTATTAAAGAAAGCTTGTTTTCCTTTCATACTAACATGTAGTTATTATTAAGCTTAGAAAATTTACCACAAAAATGCATGGGTCTGAAGTTATGTTTGGGTCAAGTTTCGTGGAATTGTGAGAGTGTTCAACATTTCGATGATTTGTTTGATTTTATTAAATAAAGTTTGTTTTCCTTCCATACTAACTTATTTTTATTATTACGCTTAACAAATTTACCACCCAAATACATAGGTCTAGACCTACGTTTCGATCAAGTTTCATGGGATTCAGAGAATGTTCAAAATTTAGATGTTCAAAACGGTTTTATCAAAGCAAGTTTGTTTCCCTTGCATACTAAATTATAATTATTATTACGCTTAGCAAACATACCACACAAATGCATGGGTCTAGACCTACGTTTGGGTTAAGTTTCATGCAGTTCTGCGAGCGTTCAAAATTTAGCTATTTTGCACGATTTTATTAAAGTAAGATTGTTTCCCTTTTATACTAACTTGTAGTTATTATTATGTTTAGCAAATTTACCACACAAATTCATGGGTCTAGACCTATGTTTAGGTCAAATTCCGTGGAATTATGAGAACGTTCAAAATTTAACAGTTTTGCACCGTTTTATTAAAGCATGTTTATTTCCCTTTCATACTAACTTGTAGTTATTATTACGCTTAGCAAATATACCACACAAATGCATCTGTTTGGACTTATGTTAGGGTCATGTTTCGTGGAATTGTGAAAATGTTCAGAATTTAGCTGTATTGAATGATTTATTTAAATAAAGTTTTTTTCCCATTAATACTAACTTGTAGTTATTACTATGTTTAATAAATTTACCATACAAATGCATGGGACTAGACCAACGTTTGGGTCACGTCTCGTGAAATTCTGAGAACGTTCAAAATTTAATTATTTTGTACGATTTTATTAAAGAAAGTTTGAGTCCCTTTCATACTAACATGTAGTTATTATTACGCTTAGCAAATTTATCACACAAATGAATGGGTCTGGATTTACGTTTGGGTCAAGTTTTGTGGAATTGTGAGAATGTTCAAAATTTCGAGGTTTTGCTTTATTTTATTAAATAAAGTTTGTTTTCCTTTTATACTAACTTATAGTTACTATTACGCTTAACAAATTTACCACACAAATGCATAGATCTAGACCTAGATTTGGGTTAAGTTTCATGGAATTCAGAAAACGTTCAAAATTTAGTAGTTTTACATGGTTTTATTAAAATATGTTTGTTTCCCTTTCATACTAACCTGTAATTATTATTACGCTTAGCAAATTTACCACACAAATGCATGGGTCTATACCTACGTTTGGGTCATGTTTCGTGCAATTCTGGGAATGTTCAAAATTTAGTTATTTTGCACGGTTTTATTAAAGCAAGGTTGTTTCCCTTCTATAGTAACTTGTAGTTATTATTATGATTAGCAAATTTACTACACAAATGCATGGGTCTAGACCTACGTTTGAGTCAAAATCCGTGGAATTTTGAGAACGTTCAAAATTTAACCTTTTTGCACGGTTTTATTAAGGCCTGTTTGTTCCCCTTTCATACTAACTTGTAGTTATTATTATGCTTAGCAAACTTAACAGAAAAATGCATGTATCTAGACAAACGTTTGGGTCAAGTTTTGTGGAATTATGACAACGTTCAAAATCTAGCTGTTTTGCACGGTTTTAGTAATGCAAGTATGTTTCCCTTCCATACTAACTTCTTGTTATTATTTCACTTAGCAAATTTATCATACAAATGCATGGGTCTAAACCAACGTTTGGGTCAAGTTTCGTGCAATTCTGAGAATGTCCAATATTTAGCTGTTTTACACGATTTTTATTGAAGCAAGTTTGTTTTCCTTTTATACTAACTTGTAGTTATTATTATGCTTAGCAAATTTACAACACAAATGCATAGGTCTAGACCTACATTTGGGTCAGGTTTAGTGGAATTCTGAGAATATTCAAAATTTAGTTGTTTTGCACGATTTTATAAAAGAAAGTTTGTTTTCCTTTCATACTAACTTGCAGTTATTATTACGCTTAACAAATTACCAACATAAATGCATGGGTCTAGACCTACGTTTGGGTCAAGTTTCGTGGAACTTTGAGAAAACTTTCAAAATTCTGTTGTTTTGCACGGTTTTATAAAAGAAAGTTTGTTTCCCTTTCATACTAACATGTATTTATTATTACGCTTAGCAAATTTACCACAAAAATGATGGGTCTAGACTTACGTTTGAGTCAAGTTTCATGGAATTGTGAGACTGTTAAAATTTTTGATGTTTTGCATGATTTTATTAAATAAAGTTTGTTTCCCTTTCAAACTAACTTGTAGTTATTCTTACGTTTAACAAATTTACTACACAAATGCATGGGTCTAGACCAACGTTTGGGTCAACGTTCGTGGAATTGTGAAAACATTCAAAATTTAGCAGTTTTGTATGATTTTATTAAAGAAAGTTTGTTTTCCTTTCAATCTAACTTGTAGGGACTATTACGCTTAACAAATTTACCACACAAATGCATGGCTCTAGACCTATGTTTGGGTCATGTTTTGGGGAACATTGAGAAAACTTTCAAAATTTAGATGTTTTGCACAGTTTTATTAACAAAAGTTTGTTTCCCTTTCATACTAACATATAGTTATTATTACGCTTAGCAAATATACCACACAAATGCATGGGTCTGGACTTACGTTAGGGTCAAGTTTCGGCGTAATTGTGAAAATGTTCAAAATTTAGCTGTATTGCATGTTTTTTTTAAATAAAGTTTGTTTTCCCATTCATAGTAACTTGTAGTTATTACTACGTTTAATAAATTCACCACACAAATGAAAGGGTCTAAACCAACATTTGGGTTAGTTCTCATGAAATTCTGAGAACGTTCAAAATTTAGTTGTTTTTGCACGGTTTATAATAGAAAGTTTTTTTCCCTTTTAAACTAACATGTACCTATTATTACGCTTAGCAAATCTACCACACAAATGCATGGGTCTGCTCTTACGTTTGGGTCAAGTTTCGTGGAATTGTGAAAATATTCAAAAATTAGATGTATTGCATGATCTTTTTAAATATAGTTTGTTTCCCATTCATACTAACTTGTGGTTATTACTACGTTTAATAAATTCACCACACAAATGCATGGGTCTAGACCAACGTTTGGGTCAAGTCTCGTGAAATTCTGAGAACGTTCAAAAGTTAATTGTTTTGCACGGTTTTATTAAAGAAAGTTTGTTTCCCTTTCATACTGACCTGTAGTTATTATTACACTTAGCAAATTTAACAGACAAATGCATAGGTCTAGACCTATGTTTGGGTCAAGTTTCATGGAATTCATAGAACGTTCAAAATTTAGTTGTTTTGCATGATTTTATTAAATAAAGTTTGTTTCCCTTTCATACAAACTTGTTATTATTACGCTTAACAAATTTACCACAAAAATGCATGTGTCCAGACCAACGTTTGGGTCAAGCTTCGTGGAATTGTGAGAACATCCAAAATTTAGATATTTTACCACAATAAAGTTTGTTTCCCTTTCATACTAACTTGTAGCTATTATTACGCTTAGCAATTTACCACACAAATGCATGGGTCTAGACCTATGTTTGAGTCAAGTTTGTGTTGCACGGTTTTATAAAAGAAAGTTTTTTTCTCTTTCATACTAACATGTAGTTATTATTACGCTTAGCAAATTTATCACACAAATGAATGGGTTTGGACTTACGTTTGTGTCAAATTTCATGGAATTGTGAGAATGTTCGAAATTTCAATGTTTTGCATGATTTTATTAAATAAAATTTGTTTTCCTTTCATACTAACTTGTAGTTATTATTACGCTTAACAAATTTACCACACAAATGTATGGGTCTAGACCAACGTTTAGGTCATGTTTTGTGGAATTTTGAGAACATTCAAAATTTAGCAGATTTGGACGTTTTATTGAGGAAAGTTTGTTTTTCTTTCATACTTACTTGTAGTTACTATTACGCTTAACAAATTTTACTACACAAATGGATGGGTCTAGACCTATATTTGGGTCAAGTTACGTGGAACTTTGAAAAAACATTCAAAATTTAGATGTTTTGCACAGTTTTATTAACAAAGTTTGTTTCTCTTTAATACTAACTTATAGTTATTATTATGCTTAGCAAATATACAACACAAATACATGGGTCTGGACTTACGTTTGGGTCAGGTTTCGTGGAATTGTGAAAATGTTTAAAATTTAGCTGTAATGCATGATTTTTTTAAATAAAGTTTGTTTCTCATTCATACTAACTTGTAGTTATTACTACGTTTAATAAATTCACCACACAAATGCATGGGTCTAGACCAACGTTTGGGTCAAGTCTCGTGAAATTCTGAGAACGTTTAAAATTTAGTTGCTTTGCACGATTTTTTTAAATAAAGTTTGTTTCCCATTCATAGTAACTTGTAGTTATTACTACGTTTAAAAAATTCACCACACAAATAAATGGGTCTAAACGAATGTTTGGGTCAAGTCTCATGAAATTCTGAGAACGTTCAAAATTTAGTTGTTTTTGCACGGTTTATTAAAGAAAGTTTTTTCCCTTTCATACTAACATGTAGATATTATTGCACTTAGCAAATCTACCAGACAAATGCATGGGTCTGCACTTACGTGTGGGTCAAGTATCGTGGAATTGTGAAAATATTCAAAAATTAGATGTATTGCATGATCTTTTTAAATATAGTTTGTTCCCCATTCATACTAACTTGTAGTTATTACTACGTTTAATAAATTCACCACACAAATGCATGGGTCTAGACCAACGTTTGGGTCAAGTCTCGTGAAATTCTGAAAACGTTCAAAAGTTAATTGTTTTGCACGAGTTTATTAAAGAAAGTTTGTTTCCCTTTCATACTGACCTGTAGTTAATATTACACTTAGCAAATTTAACAGACAAATGCATAGGTCTAGACCTATGTTTGGGTCAAGTTTCGTGGAATTCTTAGAACGTTCAAAATTTAGTTGTTTTGCACGATTTTATTAAATAAAGTTTGTTTCCCTTTCATACAAACTTGTTGTTATTATTACGCTTAACAAATTTACCACAATAATGCATGTGTCCAGACCAACGTTTGGGTCAAGCTTCGTGGAATTGTGAGAACATTCAAAATTTAGATATTTTGCACGATTTAGTTTAAGAAAGTTTGTTTTCCTTTCATGCTAACTTGTAGTAATTATTACGCTTAACAAATTTACCACACAAATGCATGGGTCTAGACCTATGTTTGAGTCAAGTTTGGTTTGCAGGATTTTATAAAAGAAAGTTTGTTTCCCTTTCATACTAACATGTAGTTATTATTACGCTTAGCAAATTTATCGCACAAATGAATGGGTCTGGACTTACGTTTGGGTCATGTTTCGTGGAATTGTGAGAATGTTCAAAATTTAGATGTTTTGCACGGTTTTATTAATGAAAGTTTGTTTGCCTTTAACTTGTAGTTATTATTATGCTTAGCAAATTGACAACACAAATGCATAGGTCTAGTCCTACGTTTGGGTCAAGTTTCATGGAATTATGAGAACGTTCAAGATTTAGTTGTTTTGCACGATTTTATTAAATAAAGTTTGTTTATCTTTCATACTAATTTGTAGTTATTATTACGCTTAACAAATTTACCCCACAAATGCATGGGTCTAGAGCAAGTATTGGGTCAAGCTTCGTGGAATTGTGAGAACATTTAAAATTTAGATGTTTTGCACGGTTTAATTAAAGAAAGTTTGTTTTCCCTTTCATACTAACTTGCAGTTATTATTACGCTTAGAAAATTTACAGAACAAATGCATGGGTCTAGACCTATGTTTGGGTCAAGTTTGTTTTGCACGGTTTTATAAAAGAAAGTTTGTTTCCCTTTCATACTAACTTGTAGTTATTATTACGCTTAGCAAATTTACCACACAAATGCATGGGTCTAGACCTATGTTTGAGTCAAGTTTGGTTTGCACGATTTTATAAAAGAAAGTTGTTTTCCTTTCATACTAACATGTAGCTATTATTACGCTTAGCAAATTTATCGCACAAATGAATGGGTCTGGACTTACGTTTGGGTCATGTTTCGTGGAATTGTGAGAATGTTCAAAATTTTAATGTTTTGCATGATTTTATTAAATAAAGTTTGTTTTTCTTTCATACTAACTTGTAGTTATTATTACGCTTAACAAATGTACCACACAAATGCATGGTTCTAGACCAACGTTTAGGTCATGTTTTGTGGAATTTTGAGAACATTCAAAATTTAGCAGTTTTGCACGGTTTTATTGAAGAAAGTTTGTTTTTCTTTCATACTTACTTGTAGTTACTATTACGCTTAACAAATTTTACCACACAAATGGATGGGTCTAAACCTATGTTTGGGTCAAGTTTCGTGGAACTTTGAAAAAACTTTCAAAATTTAGATGTTTTGCATAGTTTTATTTACAAAAGTTTGTTTCTCTTTCATACTAACTTGTAGTTATTATTATGCTTAGCAAATATACCACACAAATGCATGGGTCTGGACTTACGTTTGGGTCATGTTTCATGGAATTGTGAAAATGTTCAAAAATTAGCTGTATTGCATGATTTTTTTAAATAAAGTTTGTTTCCCATTCATACTAACTTGTAGTTATTACTACGTTTAATAAATTCACCATACAAATGCATGGGTCTAGACCAACGTTTGGGTCAAGTCTCGTGAAATTCTGAGAACGTTTAAAATTTAGTTGTTTTGCACGGTTTTATTAAAGAAAGTTTGTTTTCCTTTCATACTAACATGTAGTTATTATTACGCTTAGCAAATTTACCACACAAATGCATGGGTCTGGACTTACATTTGGGTGATGTTTCGTGGAACTGTGAGAATATTCAAAATTTGGATGTTTTGCTGGATTTTATTAAATAAAGTTTCTTTCCCTTTCATGCTAACTTGTAGTTATTATTACGGTTAGCAAATTTACCACATAAATGCATGGGTTAAGACCTACGTTTGGGTCAACTTTCGTTGAATTCTGAAAACGTTAAAAATTTAACTGTTTTGCACGGTTTCATTAAAGCAAGTTTGTTTCCCTTTCATACTAACATGTAGTTATTATTACGCTTAGCAAATTTACGACACAAATGCATGGGTCTTGACTTACGTTTGGGTCAAGTTTCTTGGAATTGTGAGAATGTTCAAAATTTTGATGTTTTGCATGATTTTATTAAATAAAGTTTGTTTACCTTTCATAGTAACATGTAGTTATTATTACGCTTAACAAATTTTTCACACAAATGCATGGGTCTGGACCTACGTTTGGGTCAAGTTTCTTGAAATTCTGAGAACGTTCAAAATTTAGATGTTTTGCACGGTTTTATTAATGAAAGTTTGTTTGCCTTTAACTTGTAGTTATTATTATGCTTAGCAAATTAACAACACAAATGCATAGGTCTAGTCCTACGTTTGGGTCAAGTTTCATGGAATTATGAGAACTTTCAAAATTTAGTTGTTTTGCACGATTTTATTAAATAAAGTTTGTTTACCTTTCATACTAATTTGTAGTTATTATTACGCTTAACAAATTTACCACACAAATGCATGGGTCTAGAGCAACGATTGGATCAAGCTTCGTGGAATTGTGAGAACATTTAAAATTTAGATGTTTTGCACGGTTTAATTAAAGAAAGTTTGTTTTCCCTTTCATACTAACTTGCAGTTATTATTACGCTTAGAAAATTTACAGAACAAATGCATGGGTCTAGACCTATGTTTGGGTCAAGTTTGTTTTGCACTGTTTTATAAAAGAAAGTTTGTTTCCCTTTCATACTAACTTATAGTTATTATTACGCTTAGCAAATTTACCACACAAATGCATGGGTCTAGACCTATGTTTGAGTCAAGTTTGGTTTGCACGATTTTATAAAAGAAAGTTTGTTTCCCTTTCATACTAACATGTTGTTATTATTACGCTTAGCAAATTTATCGCACAAATGAATGGGTCTGGACTTACGTTTGGGTCATATTTCGTGGAATTGTGAGAATGTTCAAAATTTCAATGTTTTGCATGATTTTATTAAATAAAGTTTGTTTTTCTTTCATACTAACTTGTAGTTATTATTACGCTTAACAAATGTACCACACAAATGCATGGTTCTAGACCAACGTTTAGGTCATGTTTTGTGGAATTTTGAGAACATTCAAAATTTAGCAGTTTTGCACGGTTTTATTGAAGAAAGTTTGTTTTTCTTTCATACTTACTTGTAGTTACTATTACGCTTAACAAATTTTACCACACAAATGGATGGGTCTAAACCTATGTTTGGGTCAAGTTTCGTGGAACTTTGAAAAAACTTTCAAAATTTAGATGTTTTGCACTGTTTTATTTACAAAAGTTTGTTTTCTCTTTCATACTAACTTGTAGTTATTATTATGCTTAGCAAATATACCACACAAATGCATTGGTCTGGACTTAAGTTTGGGTCATGTTTCATGGAATTGTGAAAATGTTCAAAAATTAGCTGTATTGCATGATTTTTTTAAATAAAGTTTGTTTCCCATTCATACTAACTTGTAGTTATTACTACGTTTAATAAATTCACCATACAAATGCATGGGTCTAGACCAACGTTTGGGTCAAGTCTCGTGAAATTCTGAGAACGTTTAAAATTTAGTTGTTCTCCACGGTTTTATTAAAGAAAGTTTGTTTTCCTTTCATACTAACATGTAGTTATTATTACGCTTAGCAAATTTACCACACAAATGCATGGGTCTGGACTTACATTTGGGTGATGTTTCGTGGAACTGTGAGAATATTCAAAATTTGGATGTTTTGCTGGATTTTATTAAATAAAGTTTCTTTCCCTTTCATGCTAACTTGTAGTTATTATTACGGTTAGCAAATTTATCACATAAATGCATGGGTTAAGACCTACGTTTGGGTCAACTTTCGTTGAATTCTGAAAACGTTCAAAATTTAACTGTTTTGCACGGTTTCATTAAAGCAAGTTTGTTTCCCTTTCATACTAACATGTAGTTATTATTACGCTTAGCAAATTTACGACACAAATGCATGGGTCTTGACTTACGTTTGGGTCAAGTTTCTTGGAATTGTGAGAATGTTCAAAATTTTGATGTTTTGCATGATTTTATTAAATAAAGTTTGTTTACCTTTCATAGTAACATGTAGTTATTATTACGCTTAACAAATTTTTCACACAAATGCATGGGTCTGGACCTACGTTTGGGTCAAGTTTCTTGAAATTTTGAGAACGTTCAAAATTTAGATGTTTTGCACGGTTTATTAATGAAAGTTTGTTTGCCTTTAACTTGTAGTTATTATTATGCTTAGCAAATTGACAACACAAATGCATAGGTCTAGTCCTACGTTTGGGTCAAGTTTCATGGAATTATGAGAACTTTCAAAATTTAGTTGTTTTGCACGATTTTATTAAATAAAGTTTTTTTACCTTTCATACTAATTTGTAGTTATTATTACGCTTAACAAATTTACCACACAAATGCATGGGTCTAGAGCAACGATTGGGTCAAGCTTCGTGGAATTGTAAGAACATTTAAAATTTAGATGTTTTGCACGGTTTAATTAAAGAAAGTTTGTTTCCCTTTCATACTAACTTGCAGTTATTATTACGCTTAGAAAATTTACAGAACAAATGCATGGGTCTAGAACTATGTTTGGGTCAAGTTTGTTTTTCACGGTTTTATAAAAGAAAGTTTGTTTGCCTTTCATACTAACATGTAGTTATTATTACGCATAGCAAATTTACAACACAAATGCATGGGTTTGGACTTACGTTTGAGTCATGTTACGTGCAATAATGAGAATGTTCAAAATTTCGATGTTTTGCACGATTTTATTAAAGAAAGTTCGTTTTCCTTTCATACTAACTTGTAATTACTATTATGCCTTACAAATTTAGCACACAAATGCATGGGTCTAGACCTATGTTTGGGTTAAGTTTCGTGGAACTTTGAAAAAACTTTCAAAATTTAGATGTTTTGCATGGTTTTATTAACGAGAGTTTGTTTCCCTTTCATACTAACTTGTAGTTATTATTATGCTTAGCAAATATACCACACAAATGCATGGGTTTGGACTTACGTTTGGGTCAGGTTTCGTGGAATTGTGAGAATATTCAAAATTTTGCAGTATTGCATCAGTTTTTTAAATAAACTTAGATTCTCATTCATAGTAACTTGTAGTTATTACTATGTTTAATAAATTCACCACACAAATGCATGGGTCTAGACTAACGTTTGGGTAAAGTCTCGTGAAATTCTGATAACGTTCAAAATTTAGTTGTTTTTGCACGGTTTTATTAAAGAATGTTTGTTTCCCTTTCATACTAACATTTAGTTATTATTACGCTTAGCAAAGTTACCACACAAATGCATAGGTGTAGACCTTCATTTGGGTCAAGTTTCGTGCAATTCTGGGAACGTTCAAAATTTTGCAATTTTGGTATTTTGCTCGGTTTTATTAAAGCAAGATTGTTTTCCTTTTATAGTAACTTGTAGTTGTTATTATGCTTAGCAAATTTACTACACAAATGCATGGGTCTAGACCTACGTTTGGGACATGTGCCGTGGAATTCTGAGAACGTTCAAAATTCAACTGTTTCGCACAGTTTTATTAAAGCCTATTTGTTTCCCTTTCATACTAACTTGTAGTTATTATTAGGGTTAGCAAATTTCTCACAGAAATGGATGGTTCTGGACCTACGTTTGGGTCATGTTTCGTTGAATTCTGAGAACGTTCAAAATTTAACTGTTTTGCACCGTTTCATTAAAGCAAGTTTGTTTCCCTTTCATACTGAATTGTAGTTAATATTACACTTAGCAAATTTAACAGACAAATGCATGGGTCCAGACCTATGTTTGGATCAAGTTTCGTGGAATTATGAGAACGTTCAAAATTTAGATGTTTTGCACGATTTTATTAAAGAAAGTTTCTTTCCCATTCAAACTAAGTTGCAGTTATTATTACACTTAGCAAATTTAACACACAAATGCATGTGTCTAGACCTACGTTTGGGTCAAGGTTCCTGGAACTTTGAGAAAACAATCAAAATTTTGTTGTATTGCACGGTTTTATAAAAGAAAGTTTATTTCCCTTTAATACTAACATGTAGTTATTATTACATTTAGCAAATTTACCACACAAATGCATGGGTCTTGACTTATGTTTGGGTCAAGTTTCGTGGAAATGTGAGAATGTTCAAAATTTCGATGTTTTGCATTATTTTATTAAATAAAGTTTGTTTATCTTTCATACTAACTTGTTGTTATTATTAAACTTAACAAATTTACCACACAAATGCATGGGTCTAGACCTACGTTTGGGTCAAGTTTTTTGAAATTCTGAGAACGTTCAAAATTTAGATGTTTTGCACGATTTTATAGAAGAAATTTAGTTTTTCTTTAACTTGTAGTTATTATTATGCTTTGCAAATTTACAACACAAATGCATAGGTCTATACCTACGTTTGGGTCAAGTTTCGTGGAATTTTGAAAATATTCGAAATTTTTTTGTTTTGCACGATTTTATTAAATAAAGTTTGTTTACCTTTCATACTAACTTGTAGTTATTATTACGCTCAACAAATTTACCACACAAATGCATGGGTCTAGACTAATGTCTGGGTCAAGCTTCATGGAATTGTGAGAACATTCAAAATTTAGATGTTTTGCACGGTTTTGATAAAGAAAGTTTGTTTCCCTTTCATACTAACTTACAGTTATTATTACGCTTAGCAAATTTACCACACAAATGCATGGGTCTAGATCTACGTTTGGGTCAAGTTTCGTCGAACTTTGAGAAAAATTTCAAAATTTTGTTGTTTTGCACGGTTTTATAAAAGAAAGTTTGTTTTCCTTTCATACTAACATATAGTTATTATTACGCTTAGAAAATTTAGCACACAAATGCATGGGTCTGGACTTATGTTTGGGTCAAGTTTCGTGGAATTGTGAGAATGTTCAAAATTTTGATGTTTTGCATGATTTTATTAATTAAAGTTTGTTTTCTTTTCATACTAACTTGTAGTTATTACTACGTTTAATAAATTCACCATACAAATGCATGGGTCTAGACCAATGTTTCGGTCATGTCTCGTGAAATTCTGAGAACGTTGAAAATTTAGTTGTTTTTGCACGATTTTATTAAAGAAAGTTTGTTTCCCTTTCATAGTTACATGTAGTTATTACTACGCTTAGAAAATTTAACGCACAAATGCTTTGGGTCTGGACTTACGTTTGGGTCAATTTCGTGGAATTGTGAGAATGTTCAAAATTTTGATGTTTTTCCTGATTTTATTAAATAAAGTTTGTTTTATTTTCATACTAACTTATAGTTATTATTACGCTTAACAAATTTACCAAACAAATTCATAGGTCTAGGCCTACGGTTGGGACAAGTTTCATGAAATTCAGAGAACAAGTTTAGTAGTTTTACACGGTTTTATTAAAATAAGTTTGTTTTCCTTTCATACTAACCTGTAATTATTATTACGCTTAGCAAATTTACCACACAAATGAATGGGTCTAGATCTACGTTTGGCTCAAGTTTCGTACAATTCTGGGAACGTTCAAAATTTAGCTATTTTGTACGGTTTATTAAATCAAGATTGTTTCCCTTTTATAGTAACTTATAATTATTATTATGGTTAGTAAATTTACCACACAAATGCATGGGTTTAGACTTACGTTTGGGTCAAGTTTTGTGCAATTCTGAGAACATTCAACATTTAGCTGTTTTGGACTGTTTTATTAAAGCAAGATTGTTTCCCTTTTATAGTAACATGTAGTTATTATTATGCTTAGCAAATTTACCACACAAATGCATGGGTCTAGACCTACGTTTGGGTCAAGTTTCATAGAATTCTGAGAACGTTCAAAATTTAACTGTTTTGCACAGTTTCATTAAAGGAAGTTTGTTTCCCTTTCATACTGACTTGTAGTTATTATTACGCCTAGCAAGAGTTTCGTGAAATATTCACAACGTTCAAACTTTAGCTGTTTTGCACGGCTTTATTAAAGCAAGCTTGTTTCCCTTTTATACTAACTTGTAGTTATTATTACGCTTAGCAAACTTACAACACAAATGCATGGGTCCAAACCTACGTTTGGGTCAAGTTTCATGGAATTCTGAGAACGTTCAATATTTAACTGTTTTGCACGATTT
This sequence comes from Sesamum indicum, assembly GCF_026168435.1. Lineage (NCBI taxonomy): Eukaryota > Viridiplantae > Streptophyta > Magnoliopsida > Lamiales > Pedaliaceae > Sesamum > Sesamum indicum. Next base: position 11,315,887 of record NC_142665.1, on the reverse strand, counting down.
TCTAAAGTATGTTTTTTTCCCTTTCATACGAACTTGTAGTTATTATTATGCTTATTAAATTTACCATACAAATGCATAGGTCTAGACCAATGTTTGGGTCAAGTTTCGTGGAATTTTGAGAACGTTCAAAATTTAGATGTTTTGCATGATTTTTTAAAGCAAGGATTCTTCCCCTTTCATACTAACTTTAGTTATTATTACGCTTACCAAATTTACCACATAAATGTATGAATCTAGACCAACGTTTCGGACAGGTTTCGTGAAATTCTGAAAACGTTCAAAATTTAATTGTTTTGCATGATTTTATTGAAGAAAGTTTGTTTTCCCTTTTATACAAACATGTAGTTATTATTACGCTTAGAAAATTTAACATACAAATGTATGGCTCCAGTTTTGTGGAATTTTGATAGCTTTCAAAATTTAGCGATTTTGCACGGTTTTATTAAATAAAGTTTGTTTTTCTTTCATATTAGCTTATAGTTATTATTACGCTTAATAAATTTACCACACAAATACATAGGTTTAGACCTACATTTAGGTCAAGTTTCGGAATATTGAGAACGTTCAAAATTTAAATATTTTATAGCACCCCCTTCACTACAAGGGCTATATCTACCCTAAACGTTATACTTATAGTAATCCCTGTGTTTATATATATAAATGCACATAATCATCTAATCAATATGCATACGTAATCACAACGTCATAACGACATAGTCCACCCACATTATATATATACATATCAAACACCACAAGTAATCTCCATGCTTACGTTCCCTCTATACAACAAAATATGATCTGTACTCTAACTGACAACGAGGAGAGAACTGCATATTGGCCCGACCTGCCCGAGTATAGCGCGTAGACCTAATCTTCGACAGTCAAACACCTCAAAGTCTACTCCTGAGAGAAAGTATCAACAGAGGGATGAGCCTGCCACTCAGTAAGTAGATAATGAGCCCTATCTATATATGTATATCAAACACAGCCCAAATAGGATAAGTAGGCAACATGCATGAATTACAGTCAATTTAACTCCAACATAATTAATTGTAGTACACCACATAGATATCTCACAATAAAATAGTCAATTAAACTTTCTTTTTCCTAGTTTGCTTACCAGAAGGTGATATCGTATTTTTTTCCGCCAACTCAATCTCACCGTTATATAAATTTAAGTGAATCCCCTTGACAGCCGGCTCATCAATCTCATCTCGCATCATAGCTCTTTTCAATTCGCATCATAGCTCTTTTATTTCGCATCATAGCTCTTTTCACATTACATCTTTTTCATATCGCATCAAAGCTCTTTTCATTTCATTTCTTTCTCATATCGCATCAAAGCTCTTTTCATTTTATTTCGCCTTATAGGCTTTTCAACACATCAAGGGGTATTCACGCCACAATTATATTCAATTTCCACCACACCCTCATTTCCACATATCACCATTCTTGTAAGCAACTAGTAACGTAAAACAATATATCAACATATTCTCATTTGCAGACATCCACAACACATCAAACAATAAACATAATATTTCAATGCATTTCCTCATTCTATGTACACAATATCGTCAATCAAATCAAATCATTCACAACTCATATATTTTCAAATAAATCAATATCAGCATGAAACACAAATTCATGTAACACTAATACCACAAATAAAGGGAACATATATAGATAATACTAGTTATTTACTTACCTCGACCTTACAACGCCTTTATCTATTCAATAGGTAGTGGTTGGGTCTTTCACTCTACCCCCGTATCCTATAATGAGTTATACCACATATAGTTAATATATCGAGAATATCGTAACTTCTTTTAGAATATAATATTGAATTTCATTTGTACAATTTCTAATAATTCTTTAATATTTCATTTCTATCGAAATACAAATCTTCGTTCTAGTTCTTCTCAATAACTAGACACTATAGGCTTCATAAAAATATTTATGATTTATCAAGTGATTCATAGGAATTTATTTAACTAAACCCCTTATACATTATCATTAAAACCTCATTCTTCCTCTTTAACAATATATTATTTCTTAAGTATAGTTTTCGGAATATTCCTACGGATTTCTTATTAATTTCTCGCTATTATATAATTTAATTAAATAACGATACGTAGAATTGCGTATTTGGTTAACAATTCCGATGGAATTATATAAATTGGCTATAACAACATTCAAATCTCATAAATTTAATAATCTAATCAACCAATGACATCATTTTTATATCCGATTCTATATTTAATTAGACACTATTTTAAATAGCCAAACCCGTAAAATATTCCGATTAAATGGTACATCACTTAATATAATCGACTTTTAATAAATGAACTAATTAAATAATATAATTATATAAATTAATAAAAATTAAAATAGCAATTTTCTTAGCTCTGTTTGTTTTTCTTCGCCTGCCACAAAATTGCAATTTGCTGTGTGTTGTATGTGCATATGTTTGTGTGTGTATATTGAGAACAAACAAACTAGAATAAATACAAAAAAGGAAAAGAGGGAGTGAGGCGGTGGGAGTTGGGCCCCACCTCCACTCTCAATTTTCTCTCTCTTTACTTATATATATATACATATTATTTTTATATATATAATATTATTATTATTTTATTTATTTAATTAAACTTTTCTCAAAATACCATTTACGGCCTTCCTAATTTTTTTAATTAATATAAATTATCCCAAAATATTATAACGAACTCCAATTTAATCCGTTCAAGTTTTATTATATCCCAAATTCAATCTATAATTCATTTACTAATTAAATTAAAATTTTTAATAATTACCAATTAGTCTTCCAATTACGTGAAAAAAATTCTACGGACCTCACATATTTTGCACGGTTTTATTAAAAAAAAATTGTTTTTCTTTTAGTCTAACTTGCAGTTATTATTATGCTTAGCAAATTTAGAACACTTTGCATGAGTCTAGACCTACGTTTGGGTCATGTTTCATGGAACTTTGAGAAAACTTTAATAATTTTGCTGTTTGCACGGTTTTATTAAAGAAAGTTTGATTCCCTTTCATACTAACATGTAGTTATTATTACGCTTAGCAAATTACCACACAAATGCATGCGTCTAGAATTACGTTTGGGTCAAGTTTCGTGCAATTCTGAGAACGTTCAAAATTTAGCTGTTTTGCACAGTTTAATATATTATTAAGCTTAGCAAATTTACCACACAAATGCATGGGTCTAGACTTACGTTTGGGTCATGTTTCGTGGAATTTTTGAGAAAACTTTCAAAATTTAACTATTTTGCATGGTTTTATTAAAAAAAGTTTGTTTTCCTTTCATACTAACTTATAATTATTATTACGCTTAATAAACTTACCACACAAATGCATAGGTCTAGACCTACATTTGGGTCAAGTTTCGGCATTCTCAGAATGTTCAAAATTTAGATATTTTGCACGGTTTTATTAAAAAAAGTTAGTTTTTCTTTCATACTAACTTGCAGTGATTATTACACATAGCAAATTTACCACACAAATGCATGGTTATAGACCTACGTTTGGGTCAAGTTTCGTTGAATTCTAAGAACGTTATAAATTTAACTGTTTTTTCAGGGTTTCATTAAAGTAAGTTTGTTTCACTTTTATACTGACTTGTAGTTATAATAACTCTTAGCAAATTTCACAGACAAATGCATGGGTCCAGCCTAAGTTTGGGTCAAGTTTCGTGAAATTTTGAGAACGTTTAAAATTTAGCGGTTTTGCACGGTTTTATTAATGTAAGTTTTGTTTCCTTTTCGTTTGGGTCAAGTTTCATGGAACTGTGAGAAAATATTCAAAATTTTGCTGTTTTGCACGGTTTTATTAAAGAAAGTTTGTTTTTCTCTATCATACTAACATGTAGTTATAATTACGCTTAACAAATTTACCACACAAATGCATGGGTCTTGACTTACGTTTGGGTCAAGTTTTGTGGAATTATGAGAATGTTCAAAATTTAGCTGTTTTGCACGATTTTGTTGAATAAAGTTTGTTTTCCCTTTCATCCTAACTTGTAGTAATTATTATTCTTAACAAATTTACCGCACAAATACACGAGTCTTGACCAACGTTTGTGTTAAGTTTCGTGGAATTTTGAGAACGTTCAAAATTGAGTTGTTTTGCACGATTAAAAAACGTTTCTTCCCCTTTCGTACTAACATGTAGTTATTATTACGCTTAGTAAATTTAACACACAAATACAAGGGACTAGACCTATTTTTGGGTCCACTATCATGGAAGTTTGAGAACGTTCAAAATTTAGCTGTTTTGTACGGTTTTATTAAAGAAAGTTTGTTTCAAGTTCATACTAACTTGCAGTTATTATTACGCTTAGCAAATTTACCATACAAATGCATGGGTCTAGACTTACGTTTAGGTCAAGTTTCGTGGATTTTTGAGAAAATATTCAAAATTTAGCTATTTTTGCACAGTTTTAGTAAACAAAATTTGTTTCCCTTTCATACTACGATGTAGTTATTATTACGCTTAGCAAATTTACCACACAAATGCATAGGTCTAAACTTATGTTTGGGTCGAGTTTCGTGGAATTTTGATAACGTTCAAACTATAGCTGTTTTGCACGACTTTACTAAAGAAAGTTTGTTTTTCTTTCATACTAACTTATTATTATTATTATGCTTAATAAATTTACCACACAAATGCATAGGTCTAGACCTACGTTTAGGTCATGTTTCGTGGAATTATGAAAACGTTCAAAATTTAGTTGTTTTGCACGGTTTATTAAAGAAAGTTTGTTTTCCCTTACGTACTACATGTAGTTATTATTACGCTTACCAAATTTACCACACAAATGTATGGGTCTAGACTTATATTTGGGTCAAGCTTCGTGGAATTTTGATAACATTCAAAATTTAGCTGTTTTGCACGGTTTTATTAGAGAAAGTTTGTTTTCCTTTCATACTAACTTATAGTTATTATTATGCTTAACAAATTTACCACACAAATGCATATGACTAGACTTATGTTTGGGTCAAGTTTTATGGAATTCTGAAAACGTTCAAAATTTAACTGTTTTGCACGATTTTTTAAAGAAAGTTTGTTTCCCGTTCATACTAACTTCCAGTTATTATTACATTAGCAAATTTACCACACAAATGCATGGGTCTAGACTTACGTTTCGGTCGTTTTTCGTTGAATTTTAAGAAAACTTTCAAAATTTTAAAGTTTGTTGCCCTTTCATACTAACATGTATTTATTATTACACTTAGCAAATTTACAACACAAATGTATGGGTCTAGACATAAGCTTGGGTCAAGTTTCATGGAATTCTGAGAACGTTCAAAATTTAGATGTTTTGCACGGTTTTTTTAAAGAAAGTTTGTTTCCCTTTCATAGTAACTTGCAGTTATTATTATGCTTAGCGAATTTACAAACAAATGCATGGGTCTAGACCTATATTTGGGTCAAGTTTCGTGGAACTTTGAGAAAACTTTTAACATTTTGTTGTTTTGCACGATTTTATAAAAGAATGTTTGTTTCCCTTTCATGCTGACATGTATTTTTTATTACGCTTAGCAAATTTATCACAAAAATGATGGGTCTAGACTTACGTTTGGGTCAAGTTTCGTGAAATTGTAAGAATGTTCAAAATTTCGATGTTTTGCATGATTTTATTAAATAAAGTTTGTTTAACAAATTTACTACACAACTGCATGGGTCTAGACCAACGTTTGGGTCAAACTTCGTAGAATTGTGAGAACATTCAAAATTTAGCTGTTTTGTATGGTTTTATTAAAGAAAGTTTGTTTTCCTTTCATACTAACTTGTAGTTGCTATTAAGCTTAACAAATTTACCACACAAATGCATGGTTGCAGACCTATGTTTGGGTCAAGTTTCGTAGAACTTTGAGAAAACTTTTAAAATTTAGATGTTTTGCACGGTTTTATTAACGAAAGTTTGTTTCCCTTTTATACTAACTTGTAGTTATTATTATACTTAGCAAATATACGACATAAATGCATGGGTCTGGACTTACGTTAGGGTCACGTTTCGTGGAATTGTGAAAATGTTCAAAATTTAGCAGTGCAAAATGTTAGAGTATACTTTGGGTCAAGCTTCATGGAATTGTGTGAACATTCCAAATTTAGATGTTTTGCACGGTTTAGTTAAAGAAAGTTTGTTTCCCTTTTATACTAACTTGCAGTTATTATTAGGCTTAACAAATTTACCACACAAATGCATGGGTCTAGACCTATGTTTGGGTCAAGTTTTGTGGAATTTTGAGAATGTTCAAAATTTAGATGTTTTGCACGGTTTTATTAAAGAAAGTTTGTTTCGCTTCCATACTAACTTGCAGTTATTATTACGCTTAGCAAATTTACAAACGAATGCATGGGTCTAGACCTAAGTTTGGGTCAAGTTTCGTGGAACTTTGAGAAAACTTTCAATGTTTTGTTGTTTAGCGCGGTATTATAAAAGAAAGTTTGTCTCCCTTTCATACTAACTTGTATTTATTATTACGCTTAACAAATTTACCACACAAATGATGGGTCTAAACTTACGTTTGGGTCAAGTTTCGTGGAATTGTGAGAATGTTCAATATTTCGATGTTTTGCATAATTTTACTAAATAAAGATTGTTTTCCTTTCATACTAATTTCTAGTTATTATTACGCTTAACAAATTTACTACCCAAATGCATGAGTCTAGACCAACGTTTGGGTCAAGCTTCGTGGAATTGTTAGAACATTCAAAATTTAGCTGTTTTGTATGGTTTTATTAAAGAAAGTTTGTTTTCCTTTCATACTAACTTGTAGTTACTATTACGCTTAACAAATTTACCACACAAATGCATGGTTCTAGACCTATGTTTGGGGCAAGTTTCATAGAACTTTGAGAAAACTTTCAAAATTTAGATGTTTTGCATGATTTTATTAACGAAAGTTTGTTTCCCATTCATACTAACTTGTAGTTATTATTATGCTTAGCAAATATACAACACAAATACATGGGTCTGGACTTACGTTTGGGTCAGGTTTCGTGGAATTGTGAAAATGTTTAAAATTTAGCTGTAATGCATGATTTTTTTAAATAAAGTTTGTTTCTCATTCATACTAACTTGTAGTTATTACTACGTTTAATAAATTCACCACACAAATGCATGGGTCTAGACCAACGTTTGGGTCAAGTCTCGTGAAATTCTGAGAACGTTTAAAATTTAGTTGCTTTGCACGATTTTTTTAAATAAAGTTTGTTTCCCATTCATAGTAACTTGTAGTTATTACTACGTTTAAAAAATTCACCACACAAATAAATGGGTCTAAACGAATGTTTGGGTCAAGTCTCATGAAATTCTGAGAACGTTCAAAATTTAATTGTTTTTGCACGGTTTATTAAAGAAAGTTTTTTCCCTTTCATACTAACATGTAGATATTATTGCACTTAGCAAATCTACCAGACAAATGCATGGGTCTGCACTTACGTGTGGGTCAAGTATCGTGGAATTATGAAAATATTAAAAAATTAGATGTATTGCATGATCTTTTTAAATAAAGTTTGTTTCCCATTCATAGTAACTTGTAGTTATTACTACGTTTAATAAATTCACCACACAAATGCATGGGTCTAGACCAACGTTTGGGTCAAGTCTCGTGAAATTCTGAGAATGTTCAAAATTTTGTTCTTTTGCACGGTTTTATTAAAGAAAGTTTGTTTCCCTTTCATACTAATATATAGTTATTATTATGCTTAGCAAATTTACCACACAGATGCATGGATTTGGACTTACGTTTAGGTCAAGTTTCGTGGAATTGTGAGAATGTTCAAAATTTCGATGTTTTGCATTATATTATTAAATAGGGTTTGTTTTCCTTTCATACTAACTTGTAGTTATTATTACGCTTAACAAATTTACCACACAAATGCATGGGTCTAGACCAACGTTTCGGTCATGTTTTGTGGTATTCTGAGAACATTTAAAATTTAGTTGTTTTGCACGTTTTATTAAAGAAAGTTTTTTTTCCTTTCATACTAACTTGTAGTACTATTACGCCTAACAAATTTTTAGCACACAAATGCATGGGTCTAGACCTATGTTTGGGTTAAGTTTCGTGGAACTTTGAAAAAACCTTCAAAATTCAGATGTTTTGCACGGTTTTATTAACGAAAGTTTGTTTACCTTCCATACCAACTTATAGTTATTATTATGCTTAGCAAATATACCACACAAATGCATGGGTCTAGATTTACGTTTGGGTCAGGTTTCGTGGAATTTTTAAAATATTCACAATTTAGCTGTATTGCATGATTTTTTTAAATAAAGTTAGTTCCCATTCATACTAACTTGTAGTTATTACTACGTTTAATAAATTCACCACACAAATGCATGGGTCTTGATCAAGGTTTGGGTCAAGTCTCGTGAAATTCTGAGAACGTTCAAAATTTAGTTGTTTTTGCACGATTTTATTAAAGAATGTTTGTTTCCCTTTCATACTAGCATGTAGTTATTATTACGCTTAGAAAATTTACCATACAAATGCACGGGTCTGGACTTACATTTGGGTCAAGTTTCGTGGAATTGTGAAAATGATCAAAATATAGTTGTATTGCAAAATAAAGTTTGTTTCTCATTCATACTAACTTGTAGTTATTACTACGTTTAATAAATTCATCACACAAATGCATGGGTCTAGACCAACATTTGGGTCAAGTCTCGTGAAATTCTGAGAACGTTCAATACTTAGTTGTTTTGCACGGTTTATTACAGAAAGGTTGTTTCCCTTTCATACTTACATTTGGTTAATATTACGCTTAGCAAATTTACCACACAGATGCATGGGTCTGGACTTACATTTGGGTCAAGTTTTGTGGAATTGTGAGAATGTTCAAAATTTCGATGTTTTGCTTGATTTTATTAAATAAAGTTTGTTTTCCTTTCATACTAATTTATAGTTATTATTATGCTTAACAAATTTACCACACTAATGCATAGGTCTAGACCTACGTTTGGATCAAGTTTCATGGAATTCAGAGAACATTCAAAATTTAGTAGTTTTACACGGTTTTATTAAACCAAGTTTGTTTTCCTTTCATACTAACCTGTAAAGATTATTACACTTAGCAAATTCACCATACAAATGCATGGGTGTAGACCTACGTTTGGGTCATGTTTCGTGAAATTCTTAGAACGTCCAAAATTTAGCTATTTTGCACGGTTTTATTAAAGCAAGATTGTCTCCCTTTTATAGTAACTTCGTAGTTATTATTATGCTTAGCAAATTTACTACACAAATGCATGGGTCTAGACCTACGTTTGGGTCAAGTTCCGTGGAATTCTGAGAACGTTCAAAATTTAACTGTTTTGCACGATTTTATGAAAGCTTGTTTGTTTCCCTTTCATACTAACTTGTAGTTACTATTACGGTTACCAAATTTACCACAAAAATGCATGGGTCTAGACCTACGTTTGGGTCAAGTTTCAGGAAATTCCGAGAACGTTCAAAATTTAACTGTTTTGCACGGTTTTATTAATGCAAGTTTGTTTCCCTTTCATTCTAACTTGTAGTTTTTATTACGCTTAACAAATTTACCATACAAATGAATGGGTGTAGGGCAACGATTGGCTCATGTTTCGTTCAATTATGAGAATGTTCAAAATTTAGTTGTTTTTCTCTTTATACTAACTTGTAAGTATTATTACGTTTACCAAATTTACCACACAAATGTATGGGTCTAGACCTACATTTGTGTCAAGTTTCGTGGAATTTTGTGAGTGTTCGAAATTTAGCTGTATTTTATGCTTTTTTTTAAATAAAGTTAGTTTTCCTTTCATATTAACTTATAGTGTTTATTACGTTTAACAAATCTAACACACAAATGCATAGGTGTAGACCTACGTTTGGGTCAAATTTCATGGAATTTAGAAAACGTTCAAAATTTAGCAGTTTTGCATGGTTTTATTAAAGCAAATTTGTTTCCCTTTTATACTAACTTGTAATTATTATTATGCTTAGCAAATTTACCACACCAATGCATGGGTCTAGACCTACGTTTGGGTCAAATTTCGTACAATTATGCGAGCGTTCAAAATTGAGAAGTTTTGCATGGTTTTATTAAAGCTAGTTTGTTTTCCTTTTATACTAGCTTGTAATCATTCTTATGCTTCGCAAATTTACCACACAAATGCAAGGGTTTAGACCTACGTTTGGGTCAAGTTTTGTGCAATTCTAAGAACGTTCAACATTTAGCTGTTTTGCACGATTTTATTAAAGCAAGATTGTTTCCCTTTTATTGTAACTTGTATTTATTATTATGACTAGCAAATTTATCACACAAATGCATGGGTCTAGTACTACGTTTGGGTCAAGTTTCGTACAATTCTAGGAACATCCAAAATTTTGCTATTTTGCACGGTTTTATTAAAGCAAGATTGTCTCCCTTTAATAGTAACTTCTGGGTGTTATTATGCTTAGGAAATTTACTACACAAATCCATGGGTCTAAACCTACGTTTGGGTCAAGTTCCGTAGAATTCTGAGAGCGTTCAAAATTTAACTGTTTTGCATGGTTTTATTAAAGCCTATTTGTTTTCCTTTCATACAAACTTGTAGTTATTATTACGTTTAGCAAATTTACCACAGAAATGCATGGGTCAAGTTTCAGAGAATTCTGAGAACGTTCAAAATTTAACTGTTTTGCACGGTTTTATTAATGCAAGTTTGTTTCCCTTTCATACTAACTTGTAGTTTTTATTACGCTTAGCAAATTTACCACACAAATGAATGGGTATAGCGCAACGATTGGGTCATGTTTCGTTCAATTATGAGAATGTTCAAAATTTAGCTATTTTTCGCTTTATACTTACTTGTAATTGTTATTACGTTTACCAAATTTACCAAACAAATGTATGGGTCTAGACTTATGTTTGGGTCCAGCTTCGTGGAATTTTCATAACGTTCAAAAGTAAGATGTTTTGCTCGATTTTATCAAAGAAAGTTTGTTTTCTTTTCATACTAACGTACAGTTATTATTATGCTTAACAAATTCACCTCACAAATGCATAGGTCTAAACTTACGTTTGGGTCATGTTTCATGGAATTCTGAAAACGTTCAAAATTAACCTGTTTAGCACGATTTTATTAAAGAAAGTTTGCTTCCCGTTCGTATTCACTTGTAGTTATTATTACGCTTAGGAAATTTACCACACAAATGCATGGGTCTAGACCTACATTTGAGTCAAGTTTCGTGGAATTGTGGGAATGTTCGACATTTAGCTGTATTTTATGATTTTTTTAAATAAAATTAGTTTTCCTTTCATATTAACTTATAGTTTTTATTACGCTTAACAAATTTAACACACAAATGCATAGGTGTAGACCTACGTTTGGGTCAAATTTCATGGAATTTAGAAAAGATTCAAAATTTTAGCAGTTTTGCATGGTTTTATTAAAGCAAATTTGTTTCCCTTTTATAGTAACTTGTAATTATTATTACGCTTAACAAATTTACCACACAAATGCATGGGTCTAGACCTACGTTAGGGTCATGTTTCGTGCAATTCTGCAAGCGTTCAAAATTGAGCAGTTTTGCATGGTTTTATTAAAGCAAGTTTGTTTTCCTTTTATACTAGCTTGTAATCATTCTTATGCTCAGCAAATTTACCACACAAATGCTTGGGTTTAAACCTACGTTTGGGTCAAGTTCCGTAGAATTCTGAGAGCGTTCAAAATTTAACTGTTTTGCATGGTTTTATTAAAGCCTATTTGTTTTCCTTTCATACAAACTTGTAGTTATTATTACGTTTAGCAAATTTACCACAGAAATGCATGGGTCAAGTTTCAGAGAATTCTGAGAACGTTCAAAATTTAACTGTTTTGCACGGTTTTATTAATGCAAATTTGTTTCCCTTTCATACTAACTTGTAGTTTTTATTACGCTTAGCAAATTTACCACACAAATGAATGGGTATAGCGCAACGATTGGGTCATGTTTCGTTCAATTATGAGAATGTTCAAAATTTACCTATTTTTTGCTTTATACTTACTTGTAATTGTTATTACGTTTACCAAATTTACCAAACAAATGTATGGATCTAGACTTATGTTTGGGTCCAGCTTCGTGGAATTTTCATAACGTTCAAAAGTAAGATGTTTTGCTCGGTTTTATCAAAGAAAGTTTGTTTTCTTTTCATACTAACGTACAGTTATTATTATGCTTAACAAATTCACCTCACAAATGCATAGGTCTAAACTTACGTTTGGGTCATGTTTCATGGAATTCTGAAAACGTTCAAAATTAACCTGTTTAGCACGATTTTATTAAAGAAAGTTTGCTTCCCGTTCGTATTCACTTGTAGTTATTATTACGCTTAGGAAATTTACCACACAAATGCATGGGTCTAGACCTACATTTGAGTCAAGTTTCGTGGAATTGTGGGAATGTTCGACATTTAGCTGTATTTTATGATTTTTTTAAATAAAATTAGTTTTCCTTTCATATTAACTTATAGTTTTTATTACGCTTAACAAATTTAACACACAAATGCATAGGTGTAGACCTACGTTTGGGTCAAATTTCATGGAATTTAGAAAAGATTCAAAATTTTAGCAGTTTTGCATGGTTTTATTAAAGCAAATTTGTTTCCCTTTTATAGTAACTTGTAATTATTATTACGCTTAACAAATTTACCACACAAATGCATGGGTCTAGACCTACGTTAGGGTCATGTTTCGTGCAATTCTGCGAGCGTTCAAAATTGAGCAGTTTTGCATGGTTTTTATTAAAACAAGTTTGTTTTCCTTTTATACTAGCTTGTAATCATTCTTATGCTCAGCAAATTACCACACAAATGCTTGGGTTTAGACCTATGTTTGGGTCAAGTTTTGTGCAATTCTAAGAACGTTCAACATTTAGCTGTTTTGCACGATTTTATTAAAGCAAGATTGTTTCCCTTTTATAGTAACTTGTATTTATTATTATGCCTAGCAAATTTACCACACAAATGCATGGGTCTAGCCCTACGTTTCGGTCAAGTTTCGTACAATTCTAGGAACATCCAAAATCTTGCTATTTTGCACAGTTTTATTAAAGCAAGATTGTCTCCCTTTAATAGTAACTAGTGGGTGTTATTATGCTTAGCAAATTTACTACACAAATCCATGGGTCTAAACCTACGTTTGGGTCAAGTTCCGTAGAATTCTGAGAGCGTTCAAAATTTAACTGTTTTGCATGGTTTTATTAAAGCCTATTTGTTTTCCTTTCATACAAACTTGTAGTTATTATTACGTTTAGCAAATTTACCACAGAAATGCATGGGTCAAGTTTCAGAGAATTCTGAGAACGTTCAAAATTTAACTGTTTTGCACGGTTTTATTAATGCAAGTTTGTTTCCCTTTTCATACTAATTTGTAGTTTTTATTACGCTTAGCAAATTTACCACACAAATGAATGGGTATAGCCGCAACGATTGGGTCATGTTTCGTTCAATTATGAGAATGATCAAAATTTAGCTGTTTTTCGCTTTATACTTACTTGTAATTATTATTACGTTTACCAAATTTACCATACAAATGTATGGGTCTAGACTTATGTTTGGGTCCAGCTTCGTGGAATTTTCATAACGTTCAAAAGTAAGATGTTTTGCTCGGTTTTATCAAAGAAAGTTTGTTTTCTTTTCATACTAACGTACAGTTATTATTATGCTTAACAAATTCACCTCACAAATGCATAGGTCTAAACTTACGTTTGGGTCATGTTTCATGGAATTCTGAAAACATTCAAAATTAACCTGTTTAGCACGATTTTATTAAAGAAAGTTTGCTTCCCGTTCGTATTAACTTGCAGTTATTATTACGCTTAGGAAATTTACCACACAAATGCATGCGTCTAAACCTACATTTGGGTCAAGTTTCGTGGAATTGTGGGAATGTTCGACATTTAGCTGCATTTTATGGTTTTTTTAAATAAAATTAGTTTTCCCTTCATATTAACTTATAGTTTTTATTACGCTTAACAAATTTAACACACAAATGCATAGGTGTAGACCTACGTTTAGATCAAGTTTCTTGGAATTCAAAGAACGTTCAAAATTTAGCAGTTTTGCACGGTTTTATTATAGCAAATTTGTTTCCCTTTTATACTAACTTGTAATTATTATTCCGCTTAGCGAATTTACCATACAAATGCATGAGTCTAGACCTACGTTTGGGTCAAGTTTCGTGAAATTCTGCGAGCATTCAAAATTGAGCAGTTTTGAATGGTTGTATTAAACCAAATTTGTTTCGCTTTAATACTAACCTGTAAATAATATTACACTTAGCAAATTTACCACACAAATGCATGGGTCTAGACCTACATTTGGTTCAAGTTTCGTGCAATTCTGGGAACGTCCAAAATTTAGGTATTTTGCACGGTTTTATTAAAGTAAGATTTGTCTCTCTTTTATAGTAACTTGTAGTTATTATTATGCATAGCAAATTTACTACACAAATGCATGGGTCTAGACCTACGTTTGGGTCATGTTCCGTGGAATTCTGAGAACGTTCAAAATTTAACTGTTTTGCACGATTTTGTTAAAGCTTGATTGTTTCCCATTCATACTAACTTGTAGTTACTATTACAATTACCAAATTTACCACAGAAATGCATGGGTCTAGACCTACGTTTGGGTTAAGTTTCGGGAAATTCTGAGAATGTTCAAAATTTAACTGTTTTACACGATTTTATTAATGCAAGTTTGTTTCCCTTTCATAGTAACTTGTAGTTTTTATTACGCTTAGCAAATTTACCACACAAATGAATGGGTATAGAGCAAAGATTGGCTCATGTTTCGTTCAATTATGAGAATGTTGAAAATTTAGCAGTTTTTCTGTTTATACTAACTTGTAAGTATTATTACGTTTAGCAAATCTACCACACATATGTATGGGTCTAGACTTATGTTTGGGTCCAGCTTCGTGGAATTTTTATAATGTTCAAAAGTAAGCTGTTTTGCCTGGTTTTATCAAAGAAAGTTTCTTTTCCTTTCATACTAACCTACAGTTATTATTATGGTTAACAAATTCACCTCACAAATGCATAGGTCTAAACTTACGTTTGGGTCATGTTTCGTGGAATTATGAGAACTTTCAAAATTTACCTGTTTTGCACGATTTTATTAAAGAAAGTTTTTTTTCCGTTCATATTAACTTGCAGTTATTATTACGCTTAGAAAATTTACCAAACAAATGCATTGCTCTAGACCTACATTTGGGTCAAGTTTCGTGAAATTGTGTGAGTGTTCGAAATTTAGCTGTATTTTATGATTTTTTTAAATAAAGTTAGTTTTCCTTTCATATTAACTTATAGTTTTTATTACGCTTAACAAATTTAACACACAAATGCATAGGTATAGATCTACGTTTGGGTCAAATTTCATGGAAATCAGAAAACATTCAAAATTTAGCAGTTTTGCATGGTTTTATTAAAGCAAATTTGTTTTCCTTTTATACTAATTTGTAATTATTATTACGCTTAGCGAATTTACCACACAAATGCATGGGTCTAGACCTACGTCTGGGTCAAGTTTCGTGCAATTCTTCGAGCGTTCAAAATTGAGCAGTTTTGCATGGTTTTATTAAAGCAAGTTTGTTTTTCTTTTATACTAGCTTGTAAACATTATTATGCTTAGCAAATTTACCACACAAATGCATGGGTTTAAACCTACGTTTGGGTCAAGTTTTGTGCAATTCTAAGAACGTCCAACATTTAGCTGTTTTGCACGATTTTATTAAAGCAAGATTATTTCCCTTTTATAGTAACTCGTAGTTATTATTATGCTTAGCAAATTTACCACACAAATGCATGGGTCTAGCCCGACGTTTGGGTCAAGTTTCGTGCAATTCTGGGAACATCCAAAATTTTGCTATTTTGCACGATTTTATTAAAGCAAGATTGTCTCCATTTAATACTAACTTGTGGGTGTTATTATGCCTAGCAAATTTACTACACAAATCCATGGGTCTAGACCTACGTTTGGGTCAAGTTCGTGGAATTCTGAGAGCGTTAAAAACTTAACTGTTTTGCACGGTTTTATTAAAGTCTATTTGTTTCCCTTTCATACTGACTTGTAGTTATTATTACGTTTAGCAAATTTACCACAGAAATGCATGGGCATAGACCTACATTTGGGTCAAGTTTCGGAGAATTCTAAGAACGTTCAAAATTTAACTGTTTTGCACGGTTTTATTAATGCAAGTTTGTTTCCCTTTCATACTAACTTGTAGTTTTTATTACGCTTAGCAAATTTACCACACAAACGAATGGGTATAGAGCAACGATTGGGTCATGTTTCGTTCAATTATGAGAATGTTCAAAATTTAGCTATTTTTCCCTTTATACTAACTTGTAATTATTATTACGTTTACCAAATTTACCATACAAATGTATGGGTCTAGACTTATGTTTGGGTCAAGCTTCGTGGAATTTTGCTAAGATTCCAAATTAAGCTGTTTTGTTCGGTTTTATAAAAATAAGTTTGTTTTCCTTTCATACTAACCTACAGTTATTATTATGCTTAACAAATTCACGTCACAAATGCATAGGTCTAAACTTACGTTAGGGTCATGTTTCGTGGAATTTTGAGAACATTCAAAACTTAGCTGTTTAGCTCGATTTTATTAAAGAAAGTTTGCTTCCCGTTCATATTAACTTGCATTTATTATTTCGCTTAGGAAATTTACCACACAAATGCATGGGTCTGGACCGACATTTGAGTCAAGTTTCGTGGAATTGTGGGAATATTCGACATTTAGCCGTATTTTATGATTTTTTTAAATAAAGTTTCATGCAAATCTGCCAGTGTTCAAAATTGAGCAGTTTTGAATGATTTTATTAAAGCAAGTTTGTTTTCCTTTTATACTAACTTGAAATTATTATTATGCTTAGCAAATTTACCATACAAATGCATGGGTTTAGAGCTATGTTTGGGTCAAGTTTCGCGCAATTCTAAGAATGTTCAACATTTAGCTGTTTTGCACGATTTTATTAAAGCAAGATTGTTTCCCTTTTCTAGTAACTTATAGTTATTATTTTGCTTAGCAAATTTACCACACAAATGCATAGGTCTAGACCTACGTTTGGGTCAAGTTCAACATTAAAGCTTGTTTGTTTCTCTTTCATACTAACTTGTAGTTACTATTATGGTTACCAAATTTACCACAGAAATGCATGGGTCTAGACCTACGTTCGGGGTCAAGTTTCGGGGAATTCTGAGAACATTCAAAATTTAATTATTTTGTACGGTTTTATTAATGCAGGTTTGTTTCCCTTTCATACTAACTTGTAGTTTTCATTATGCTTAGCAAATTTACCACACAAATGAATGGGTATAGAGCAACGATTTGCTCATGTTTCGTTCAATTATGAGAATGTTCAAAATTTAGCAGTTTTTCTCTTTATACTAACTTGTAAGTATTATTACATTTACCAAATTTACCAAACAAATATCTGGGTCTAGAATTATGTTTGGGTCCAGCTTCGTGGAATTTTGATAACGTTCAAAAGTAAGCTGTTGCTCGGTTTTATCAAAGAAAGTTTGTTTTCTTTTCATACTAACCTACAGTTATTATTATGCTTAACAAATTCACCTCACAAATGCATAGGTCTAAACTTACGTTTGGGTCATGTTTCATTGAATTCTGAGAACATTCAAAATTTACCTGTTTTGCACGATTTTATTAAACAAAGTTTGCTTCCCGTTCATATTAACTTGCAAAGTTATTATTACGCTTAGAAAATTTACCACACAAATGCATGGGTCTAGACCTACATTTGGATCAAGTTTCGTGCAATTGTGTGAGTGTTCGAAATTTAGCTGTATTTTATGATTTATTTAAATAAAGTTAGTTTTCCTTTCATATTAACTTATAGTTTTTATTACGCTTAAAAACTTTAACACACAAATGCATAGGTGCAGACCTACGTTTGGGTCAAATTTCATGGAATTCAGAGAACGTTCAAAATTTAGCAGTTTTGCATGGTTTTATTAAAGGAAATTTGTCTCCCTTTTATACTAACTTGTAATTATTATTACGCTTAGCGATTTTACCACACAAATGCATGGGTCTAGACCTACGTTTGGGTCAAGTTCCATGGAATTCTGAGAACGTTCAAAATTTCGGTTATTATTAAAGCCTATTTGTTTCCCTTTCATACTAACTAGTAGTTATTATTATGTTTAGCAAATTTACCACAGAAATGCAGGGGTCTAGACCTTCATTTCGGTTAAGTTTCAGAGAATTCTGAGAATGTTCAGAATTTTACTGTTTTGCACGGTTTTATTAATGCAAGTTTATTTCCCTTTCATACCATCTTGTAGTTTTTATTACGCTTATAAAATTTACCACACAAATGAATGGGTATAGAGCAACGATCGGGTCATGTTGCGTTCAATTATGAGAATGTTCAAAATTTAGCTATTTTTCCCTTTATACTAACTTATAATTATTATTACGTTTACCAAATTTACCACACAAATGTATGGGTCTAAACTTATGTTTAGGTCCAGGTTTGTGGAATTTTGATAACGTTCAAAAGTAAGCTGTTTTGCTCGGTTTTATCAAAGAATGTTTGTTTTCATTTCATACAAACCTACAGTTATTATTATGCTTAACAAATGCACCTCACAAATGCTTAGGGCTAAACTTACGTTTGGGTCATGTTTCGTGGAATTGTGGGAATGTTCGACATTTAGTTGTAACTTATGATTTTTTTAAATAAAGTTAGTTTTCCTTTCATATTAACTTATAGTTTTTATTACGCTTAACAAATTTAACACACTAATGCATAGGTGTAGACCTACTCTGGGTCATGTTTCGTGGAATTCAGAGAACGCTCAAAATTTAGCCGTTTTGCATGGTTTTATTAAAGCAAATTTGTTTCCCTTTTTTACTAACTTGTAATTATTATTACGCTTAAAGAATTTACCACACAAATGCATGGGTTTAGACCTACGTTTAGGTCAAGTTTCGTGCAATTCTGCGAGCGTTCAAAATTGAGCAGTTTTGAATGATTTTATTAAAGCAAGTGTGTTTTCCTTTTATACTAACTTGTAATATATTATTATGCTTAGTAAATTTACCACACAAATGCATGGGTTTAGACCTATGTTTGGGTCAAGTTTCTCGCAATTCTAAGAATGTTAAACATTTAGCTGTTTTGCACGATGTTAATAAAGCAAGATTGTTTCCCTTTTATAGTAACTTGTAGTCATTATTATGCTTAGCAAATTTACCACACAAATGCATGTGTCTAGACCTACGTTTGGGTCAAGTTCCATGGAATTCTGAGAACGTTCAAAATTTAACTTTTTTGCACGATTTTATTAAAGCTTGTTTGTTTCTCTTTCATACTAACTTGTAGTTACTATTACGGTTACCAAATTTACCACAGAAATGCATGGGTCTAGACCTACGTTCGGGGTCAAGTTTCAGGGAATTCTGAGAACATTCAAAATTTAATTGTTTTGCACGGTTTTATTAATGCAGGTTTGTTTACCTTTCATACTAACTTGTAGTTTTCATTATGCTTAGCAAATTTACCACACAAATGAATGGGTATAGGGCAACGATTTGCTCATGTTTCGTTCAATTATGAGAATGTTCAAAATTTAGCAGTTTTTCTCTTTATACTAACTTGTAAGTATTATTACGTTTACCAAATTTACCACACAAATATATGGGTCTAGACTTATGTTTAGGTCCAGCTTCGTGGTATTTTGATAACGTTCAAAAGTAAGCTGTTGCTCGGTTTTATCAAAGAAAGTTTGTTTTCTTTTCATACTAACCTACAGTTATTATTATGCTTAACAAATTCACCTCACAAATGCATAGGTCTAAACTTACGTTTGGGTCATGTTTCGTGGAATTCTGAGAACGTTCAAAATTTACCTGTTTTGCACGATTTTATTAAAGAAAGTTTCCTTCCCGTTCATATTAACTTGCAGTTATTATTACGCTTAGAAAATTTACCACACAAATGCATGGGTCTACACCTATGATTTAGCAGTATTTTATGATTTTTTTAATTAAAGTTAGTTTTCCTTTCATATTAACTTATAATTTTTATTACGCTTAACAAATTTAACACACAAATACATGGGTATAAACCTACGTTAGGGTCAAATTTTATGGAATTCAGAGAACGTTCAGAATTTAGCAGTTTTGCATGGTTTTAATAAAGCAAATTTATTTCCCTTTTATACTAACTTGTAATTATTATTACGCTTAGCGATTTTACCACACAAATGCATGGGTCTAGACCTACGTTTGGGTCAAGTTTCGTGCTATTCTGCGAGCGTTCAAAATTGAGCAGTTTTGCATGGTTTTATTAAAGCAAGTTTGTTTCCCTTTAATACTAACCTGTAAATATTATTACACTAAGCAAATTTACCACACAAATGCATGGGTCTGGACCTACGTTTGGTTCAAGTTTCGTGCAATTCTGGGAACGTCCAAAATTTAGCTATTTTGCACGATTTTATTAAAGCAAGATTCTCTCTCTTCTATAGTAACTTGTAGTTATTATTATGCATACCAAATTTACTACACAAATGCATGGGTCTAGACCTACGTTTGGGTCATGTCCCGTGGAATGCAGAGATCGTTCAAAATTTAATTGTTTTGCACGATTTTATTAAAGCTTGTTTGTTTTCCTTTCATACTAACTTGTAGTTACTATTACGGTTACCAAATTTTCCACAGAAATGCATGGGTCTAGACCTACGTTTGGGTCAAGTTTCGGGAAATTCTGATAACGTTCAAAATTGAACTGTTTTGCACGATTTTAGTTTTTATTACACTTAGCAAATTTATCACACAAATGAATGGGTATTGAGCAACGATTGGCTCATGTTTCGTTCAATTATGAGAATGTTCAAAATTTAGCCGTTTTTCTCTTTATACTAACTTGTAAAGATTATTACGTTTACCAAATATACCACACAAATGTATGGGTCTAGACTTATGTTTAGGTCAACACCACGATTACCAAATCTAGGTTTAACAAATTTAGGTCTACACCACGCTTACTAACTTGTAAGGATTTTTATTACGCTTAGCAAATTTACCACACAAATTTAACACACAAATGCATAGGTGTAGACCTATGTTTGGGTCAAATTTCATCGAATTCAGAAAACGTTCAAAATTTAGAAGTTTTGCATGGTTTTATTAAAGCAATGTGTTTTCCTTTTATACTAACTTGTAATTATTATTACGCTTAGTGAATTTACCACACAAATGCATGGGCCTAGACCTACGTTTGGGTCAAGTTTCGTGCAGTTCTGCGAGCGTTCTAAATTGAGTAGTTTTGCATGGTTTTATTAAAGCAAGTTTGTTTCCCTTTTATACTAGTTTGTAATCATTATTATGCTTGGAAAATTTACCACACAAATGCATGGGTTTAGACCTACGTTTGGGTAAAGTTTTTTACAATTCTAAGAACGTTCAACATTTAGCTGTTTTGCACGATTTTATTAAAGCATGATTGTCTCCCTTTTATAGTAACTTGTAGTTATTATTATGCTTAGCAAATTTACAACACAAATGCATAGGTCTACGCCTACATTTGGGTCAACTTTCGTGCAATTCTGGGAACATCCAAAAGTTTGATATTTTGCACGGTTTTATTAAAGCAAGATTGTCTCCCTTTAATAGTAATTTGTAGGTGTTATTATGCTTAGCAAATTTACTACACAAATCCATGGGTCTAGACCAACATTTGGGTCAAGTTCCATGGAATTCTGAAAGCGTTCAAAATTTAACTGCTTTGCACGGTTTTATTAAAGCCTATTTGTTTCCCTTCATACTAACTTGTAGTTATTATTACGTTTAGCAAATTTACCACAGAAATGAATGGGTATAGACCTACATTTGCGTCAAGTTTTGGAGAATTCTGAGAACGTTCAAAATTTAACTGTTTTGCACGGTTTTATTAATGCAAGTTTGTTTCCCTGTGATACTAACTTGTAGTTTTTACTACGCTTAGCAAATTTACCATACAAATGAATGGGTATAGAGCAACAATTGGGTCATGTTTTGTTCAATTATGAGAATGTTCAAAATTTAGTTGTTTTTCCCTTTATACTAACTTGTAATTATTATTACATTTACCAAATTTATCACACAAATGTATGGGTCTAGACTTATGTTTGGGACCAGCTTCGTGGAATTTTGATAACGTTCAAAAGTAAACTGTTTTGCTCGGTTTTATCAAGGAGAGTTTGTTTTCCTTTCATACTAACCTACAGTTATTATTATGCTTAACAAATTCACCTCACAAACGCTTAGGTCTAAACTTATGTTTGGGTCATGTTTCGTGGAATTCTGAGAACGTTCAAAATTTAGCTGTTCTGCACGATTTTATTAAAGAAAGTTTGCTTTTCGTTCATATTAACTTGCATGGCTCTAGACCTACATTTGAGTCAAGTTTCGTGGAATTGTGGGAATGTTCGACATTTAACTGTATTTTATGATTTTTTTAAATAAAATTAGTTTTCCTTTCATATTAACTCATAGTTTTTATTACGCTTAACAAATTTAACACACAAATGCATAGGTGTAGACCTACGTTTGGGTCAAGTTTCATGGAATTCAGAGAACGCTCAAAATTTAGTAGTTTTGCACGGTTTTATTAAAGCAAATTTGTTTCCTTTTATTCTAACTTGTAATTATTACTACGCTTAGCGAATTTACCACACAAATGCATGGGTGTAGACCTACGTTTGGGTCAAGTTTTGTGCAATTCTGCGAGCGTTCAAAATTGAGCAGTTTTGAATGGTTTTATTAAAACAAGTTTGTTTTCCTTTTATACTAACTTGTAATTATTATTACGCTTAGCAAATTTACCACACAAATGCATGGGTTTAGATCTATGTTTTGGTCAAGTTCCATGGAATTCTGAGAACGTTCAAAATTTAACTGTTCTGCGTGATTTTATTAAAGCTTGTTTGTTTTCCTTTCATACTAACTCGTAGTTTTTACTACGCTTAGTAAATTTACCATACAAATGAATGGGTATAGAGCAACAATTGGGTCATGTTTCGTTCAATTATGAGAATGTTCAAAAATTAGCAGTTTTTCTCTTTATACTAACTTGTAAGTATTATTACGTTCACGAAATTTACCACACAAATGTATGGGTCTAGACTTATGTTTGGGTCCAGCATCGTGGAATTTTGATAACGTTTAAAGGTAAGCTGTTTTGCTCGATTTTATCAAAGAAAGTTTGTTTTCCTTTCATACTAACCTACAGTTATTATTATGCTTAACAAATTCACCTCACAAATGCATAGGTCTAAACTTACGTTTGGGTCATGTTTCGTGGAATTCTGAGAACGTTCAAAATTTACCTGTTTTGCACGATTTTATTAAAGAAAGTTTGCTTCCCATTCATATTAACTTGCAGTTATTATTACGCTTAGAAATTTACCACACAAATGCATGGGTCTAGACCTACATTTAGATCAAGTTTCGTGTAATTGTGTGAGTGTTCGAAATTTAGCTGTATTTTATGATTTTTTTAAATAAAGTTAGTTTTCCTTTCATATTAACTTATAGTTTTTATTACGCTTAAAAAATTTAACACACAAATGCATAGGTGCAGACCTACGTTTGGGTCAAATTTCATGGAATTCAGAGAACGTTCAAAATTTTGCAGTTTTGCATGGTTTTATTAAAGCAAATTTATTTTCCTTTTTACTAACTTGTAATTATTATTATGCTTAGCAAATTTACCACACAAATGCATGGGTGTAGACCTACGTTTGGGTCAAGTTTCGTGCAATTCTGAGAGCGTTCAAAATTGAGCAGTTTTGCATGGTTTTATTAAACCAAGTTTGTTTCCCTTTTAAACTAGCTTGTAATCATTATTATGCTTAGCAAATTTACCATACAAATGCATGGGTTTAGACCTACGTTTGGGTCTTGTTTTGTGCAATTCTAAGAACGTTCAACATTTAGCTGTTTTGCACGATTTTATTAAAGCAAGATTGTTTCCCCTTTATAGTAACTTGTAGTTATTATTATGCTTAACAAATTTACCACACAAATGCATGGGTCTAGACCTACATTTGGGTCAAATTCCATGGAATTCTGAGAACGTTCAAAATTTAACTGTTTTGCATGATTTTATTAAAGCTTGTTTTGTTCCCTTTCATACTAACTTGTAGTTACTATTACGGTTACCAAATTTACCACAGAAATACATGGGTCTAGACCTACGTTTGGGTCAAGTTCCGTGGAATTCTGAGATGGGTCAAATTTAACTGTTTTGCACGGTTTAATTAAAGCCTATTTGTTTCCCTTTTATACTAACTTGTAGTTATTATTACGTTTAGCAAATTTACCACAGAAATGCATGGGTCCAGACCTACATTTGGATCAAGTTTCGAAAAATTCTGAGAACGTTCAAAATTTAACTGTTTTGCACGGTTTAATTCAAGTTTGTTTGTTTCCCTTTCATACTAACTTGTAGTTACTATTACGGTTACCAAATTTGCCACAAAATGCCCTTTCATACTAACTTGTAGTTACTATTACGGTTACCAAATTTGCCACAAAAATGCATGGGTCTAGACCTACGTTTGGGTCAAGTTTCGGGAAATTCCGAGAACGTTCAAAATTTAACTGTTTTGCACGGTTTTATTAATGCAAGTTTGTTTCCCTTTCATACTAACTTGTAGTTTTTATTACGCTTAGCAAATTTACCATACAAATGAATGGGTGTAGGGCAACGATTGGCTCATGTTTCGTTCAATAATGAGAATGTTCAAAATTTAGCTGTTTTTCTCTTTATACTAACTTGTAAGTATTATTACGTTTACCAAATTTACCACACAAATGTATGGATCTAGATATATGTTTGAGTCCAGCTTCGTGGAATTTTGATAACGTTTAAAGGTGAGTTGTTTTACTCGATTTTATCAAAGAAAGTTTGTTTTCCTTTCATACTAACCTACAGTTATTATTATGCTTAACAAATTCACCTTACAAATGCATAGGTCTAAACTTACGTTTGGGTCATGTTTCGTGGAATTCTGAGAACGTTCAAAATTTACCATTTTTTGCACGATTTTATTAAAGAAAGATTGCTTCCCGTTCATATTAACTTGCAGTTATTATTACGCTTAGGAAATTTACCACACAAATGCATGGGTCTAGACCTACATTTGGATCAAGTTTCGTGCAATTGTGTGAGTGTTCGAAATTTAGCTGTATTTTATGATTTATTTAAATAAAGTTAGTTTTCCTTTCATATTAACTTATAGTTTTTATTACGCTTAAAAAATTTAACACACAAATGCATAGGTGCAGACCTACGTTTGGGTCAAATTTCATGGAATTCAGATAACGTTCAAAATTTAGCAGTTTTGCATGGTTTTATTAAAGCAAATTTATTTTCCTTTTATACTAACTTGTAATTATTATTATGCTTAGCAAATTTACCACACAAATGCATGGGTGTAGACCTACGTTTGGGTCAAGTTTCGTGCAATTCTGAGAGCGTTCAAAATTGAGCAGTTTTGCATGGTTTTATTAAACCAAGTTTGTTTCCCTTTTAAACTAGCTTCTAATCATTATTATGCTTAGCAAATTTACCATACAAATGCATGGGTTTAGACCTGCGTTTGGGTCATGTTTTGTACAATTCTAAGAACGTTCAACATTTAGCTGTTTTGCACGATTTTATTAAAGCAAGATTTTTTCCCTTTTATACTAACTTCTAGTTATTATTATGCTTAACAAATTTACCACACAAATGCATGGGTCTAAACCTACATTTGGGTCAAATTCCATGGAATTCTGAGAACATTCAAAATTTAACTGTTTTGCACGATTTTATTAAAGCTTGTTTGTTTTCCTTTCATACTAACTTGTAGTTACTATTACGGTTACCAAATTTTCCACAGAAATGCATGGGTCTAGACCTACGTTTGGGTCAAGTTTCGGGAAATTCTGATAACGTTCAAAATTGAACTGTTTTGCACGATTTTAGTTTTTATTACACTTAGCAAATTTACCACACAAATGAATGGGTATTGAGCAACGATTGGCTCATGTTTCGTTCAATTATGAGAATGTTCAAAATTTAGCCGTTTTTCTCTTTATACTAACTTGTAAAGATTATTACGTTTACCAAATATACCACACAAATGTATGGGTCTAGACTTATGTTTAGGTCAACACCACGCTTACCAAATCTATGTTTAACAAATTTAGGTCTACACCACGCTTACTAACTTGTAAGGATTTTTATTACGCTTAGCAAATTAACACACAAATTTAACACACAAATGCATAGGTGTAGACCTATGTTTGGGTCAAATTTCATGGAATTCAGAAAACGTTCAAAATTTAGAAATTTTGCATGATTTTATTAAAGCAATGTGTTTTCCTTTTATACGAACTTGTAATTATTATTACGCTTAGTGAATTTACCACACAAATGCATGGGTCTAGACCTACGTTTGGGTCAAGTTTCGTGCAGTTCTGCGAGCGTTCAAAATTGAGCAGTTTTGCATGGTTTTATAAAAGCAAGTTTGTTTCATTTTTATACTAGTTTGTAATCATTATTATGCTTGGAAAATTTACCACACAAATGCATGGGTTTAGACCTACGTTTGGGTCAACTTTTGTGCGATTCTAAGAACGTTCAACATTTAGCTGTTTTGCACGATTTTATTAAAGCAAGATTGTCTCCCTTTTATAGTAACTTGTAGTTATTATTATGCTTAGCAAATTTACAACACAAATGCATAGGTCTGCGCCTACATTTGGGTCAACTTTCGTGCAAGTCTGGGAACATCCAAAAGTTTGCTATTTTGCACGGTTTTATTAAAGCAAGATTGTCTCCCTTTAATAGTAATTTGTAGGTGTTATTATGCTTAGCAAATTTACTACACAAATCTATGGGTCTAGACCTACATTTGGGTCAAGTTCCGTGGAATTCTGAAAGCGTTCAAAATTTAACTGCTTTGCACGGTTTTATTAAAGCCTATTTGTTTCCCTTCATACTAACTTGTAGTTATTATTACGTTTAGCAAATTTACCACAGAAATGAATGGGTATAGACCTACATTTGCGTCAAGTTTCGGAGAATTCTAAGAACGTTCAAAATTTAACTGTTTTGCACGGTTTTATTAATGCAAGTTTGTTTTCCTGTGATACTAACTTGTAGTTTTTACTACGCTTAGCAAATTTACCATACAAATGAATGGGTATAGAGCAACAATTGGGTCATGTTTTGTTCAATTATGAGAATGTTCAAATTTAGCTGTTTTTCCCTTTATACTAACTTGTAATTATTATTACGTTTACCAAATTTATCACACAAATGTATGGGTCTAGACTTATGTTTGGGACCAGCTTCGTGAAATTTTGATAACGTTCAAAAGTAAACTGTTTTGCTCGGTTTTATCAAGGAGAGTTTGTTTTCCTTTCATACTAACCTACAATTATTATTATGCTTAACAAATTCACCTCACAAACGCTTAGGTCTAAACTTACGTTTGGGTCATGTTTCGTGGAATTCTGAGAACGTTCAAAATTTACCATTTTTTGCACGATTTTATTAAAGAAAGATTGCTTCCCGTTCATATTAACTTGCAGTTATTATTATGCTTAGGAAATTTACCACACAAATGCATGGGTCTAGACCTACATTTGGATCAAGTTACGTGCAATTGTGTGAGTGTTCGAAATTTAGCTGTATTTTATGATTTATTTAAATAATGTTAGTTTTCCTTTCATATTAACTTATAGTTTTTATTACGCTTAAAAAATTTAACACACAAATGCATAGGTGCAGACCTACGTTTGGGTCAAATTTCATGGAATTCAGATAACGTTCAAAATTTAGCAGTTTTGCATGGTTTTATTAAAGCAAATTTATTTTCCTTTTATACTAACTTATAATTATTATTATGCTTAGCAAATTTACCACACAAATGCATGGGTGTAGACCTACGTTTGGGTCAAGTTTCGTGCAATTCTGAGAGCGTTCAAAATTGAGCAGTTTTGCATGGTTTTATTAAACCAAGTTTGTTTCCCTTTTAAACTAGCTTCTAATCATTATTATGCTTAGCAAATTTACCATACAAATGCATGGGTTTAGACCTGCGTTTGGGTCATGTTTTGTACAATTCTAAGAACGTTCAACATTTAGCTGTTTTGCACGATTTTATTAAAGCAAGATTTTTTCCCTTTTATACTAACTTGTAGTTATTATTATGCTTAACAAATTTACCACACAAATGCATGGGTCTAGACCTACATTTGGGTCAAATTCCATGGAATTCTGAGAACGTTCAAAATTTAACTGTTTTGCACGATTTTATTAAAGCTTGTTTGTTTTCCTTTCATACTAATTTGTAATTACTATTACGGTTACCAAATTTCCCACAGAAATGCATGGGTCTACACCTACGTTTGGGTCAAGTTTCGGGAAATTCTGATAACGTTCAAAATTGAACTGTTTTGCACGATTTTAGTTTTTATTACACTTAGCAAATTTACCACACAAATGAATGGGCATTGAGCAACGATTGGCTCATGTTTCGTTCAATTATGAGAATGTTCAAAATTTAGCCGTTTTTCTCTTTATACTAACTTGTAAAGATTATTACGTTTACCAAATATACCACACAAATGTATGGGTCTAGACTTATGTTTAGGTCAACACCACGCTTACCAAATCTATGTTTAACAAATTTAGGTCTACACCACGCTTACTAACTTGTAAGGATTTTTATTACGCGTAGCAAATTTACCACACAAATTTAACACACAAATGCATAGGTGTAGACCTATGTTTGGGTCAAATTTCATGGAATTCAGAAAACGTTCAAAATTTAGAAATTTTGCATGATTTTATTAAAGCAATGTGTTTTCCTTTTATACGAACTTGTAATTATTATTACGCTTAGTGAATTTACCACACAAATGCATGGGTCTAGACCTACGTTTGGGTCAAGTTTCGTGCAGTTCTGCGAGCGTTCAAAATTGAGCAGTTTTGCATGGTTTTATTAAAGCAAGTTTGTTTCATTTTTATACTAGTTTGTAATCATTATTATGCTTGGAAAATTTACCACACAAATGCATGGGTTTAGACCTACGTTTGGGTCAACTTTTGTGCAATTCTAAGAACGTTCAACATTTAGCTGTTTTGCACGATTTTATTAAAGCAAGATTGTCTCCCTTTTATAGTAACTTGTAGTTATTATTATGCTTAGAAAATTTACAACACAAATGCATAGGTCTGCGCCTACATTTGGGTCAACTTTCGTGCAATTCTGGGAACATCCAAAAGTTTGCTATTTTGCACGGTTTTATTAAAGCAAGATTGTCTCCCTTTAATAGTAATTTGTAGGTGTTATTATGCTTAGCAAATTTACTACACAAATCTATGGGTCTAGACCTACATTTGGGTCAAGTTCCGTGGAATTCTGAAAGCGTTCAAAATTTAACTGCTTTGCACGGTTTTATTAAAGCCTATTTGTTTCCCTTCATACTAACTTGTAGTTATTATTACGTTTAGCAAATTTACCACACAAATGAATGGGTATAGACCTACATTTGCGTCAAGTTTCGGAGAATTCTAAGAACGTTCAAAATTTAACTGTTTTGCACGATTTTATTAATGCAAGTTTGTTTTCCTGTGATACTAACTTGTAGTTTTTACTACGCTTAGCAAATTTACCATACAAATGAATGGGTATAGAGCAACAATTGGGTCATGTTTTGTTCAATTATGAGAATGTTCAAATTTAGCTGTTTTTCCCTTTATACTAACTTGTAATTATTATTACGTTTACCAAATTTATCACACAAATGTATGGGTCTAGACTTATGTTTGGGACCAGCTTCGTGAAATTTTGATAACGTTCAAAAGTAAACTGTTTTGCTCGGTTTTATCAAGGAGAGTTTGTTTTCCTTTCATACTAACCTACAGTTATTATTATGCTTAACAAATTCACCTCACAAACGCTTAGGTCTAAACTTACGTTTGGGTCATGTTTCGTGGAATTCTGAGAACGTTCAAAATTTAGCTGTTCTGCATGATTTTATTAAAGAAAGTTTGCTTTTCGTTCATATTAACTTGCATGGCTCTAGACCTATATTTGAGTCAAGTTTCGTGGAATTGTGGGAATGTTCGACATTTAACTGTATTTTATGATTTTTTTAAATAAAATTAGTTTTCCTTTCATATTAACTCATAGTTTTTAATACGCTTAACAAATTTAACACACAAATGCATAGGTGTAGACCTACGTTTGGGTCAAGTTTCATGGAATTCAGAGAACGCTCAACATTTAGTAGTTTTGCACGGTTTTATTAAAGCAAATTTGTTTCCTTTTATTCTAACTTGTAATTATTACTACGCTTAGCGAATTTACCACACAAATGCATGGGTGTAGACCTACGTTTGGGTCAAGTTTTGTGCAATTCTGCGAGCGTTCAAAATTGAGCAGTTTTGAATGGTTTTATTAAAACAAGTTTGTTTTCCTTTTATACTAACTTGTAATTATTATTACGCTTAGCAAATTTACCACACAAATGCATGGGTTTAGATCTATGTTTTGGTCAAGTTCCATGGAATTCTGAGAACGTTCAAAATTTAACTGTTCTTCGTGATTTTATTAAAGCTTGTTTGTTTCCCTTTCATACTAACTCGTAGTTTTTACTACGCTTAGTAAATTTACCATACAAATGAATGGGTATAGAGCAACAATTGGGTCATGTTTCGTTCAATTATGAGAATGTTAAAAAATTAGCAGTTTTTCTCTTTATACTAACTTGTAAGTATTATTACGTTTACGAAATTTACCACACAAATGTATGGGTCTAGACTTATGTTTGGGTCCAGCATCGTGGAATTTTGATAACGTTTAAAGGTAAGCTGTTTTGCTCGATTTTATCAAAGAAAGTTTGTTTTCCTTTCATACTAACCTACAGTTATTATTATGCTTAACAAATTCACCTCACAAATGCATAGGTCTAAACATACGTTTGGGTCATGTTTCGTGGAATTCTGAGAACGTTCAAAATTTACCTGTTTTGCACGATTTTATTAAAGAAAGTTTGCTTCCCCTTCATATTAACTTGCAGTTATTATTACGCTTAGAAATTTACCACACAAATGCATGGGTCTAGACCTACATTTAGATCAAGTTTCGTGCAATTGTGTGAGTGTTCGCAATTTAGCTGTATTTTATGATTTTTTTAAATAAAGTTAGTTTTCCTTTCATATTAACTTATAGTTTTTATTACGCTTAAAAATTTAACACACAAATGCATAGGTGCAGACCTACGTTTGGGTCAAATTTCATGGAATTCAGAGAACGTTCAAAATTTAGCAGTTTTGCATGGTTTTATTAAAGCAAATTTATTTTCCTTTTATACTAACTTGTAATTATTATTATGCTTAGCAAATTTACCACACAAATGCATGGGTGTAGACCTACGTTTGGGTCAAGTTTCGTGCAATTCTGAGAGCGTTCAAAATTGAGCAGTTTTGCATGGTTTTATTAAACCAAGTTTGTTTCCCTTTTAAACTAGCTTGTAATCATTATTATGCTTAGAAAATTTACCATACAAATGCATGGGTTTAGACCTACGTTTGGGTCATGTTTTGTGCAATTCTAAGAACGTTCAACATTTAGCTGTTTTGCACGATTTTATTAAAACAAGATTGTTTCCCCTTTATAGTAACTTGTAGTTATTATTATGCTTAACAAATTTACCACACAAATGCATGGGTCCAGACCTACATTTGGGTCAAATTCCATGGAATTCTGAGAACGTTCAAAATTTAACTGTTTTGCATGATTTTATTAAAGCTTGTTTTGTTACTTGTAGTTACTATTACGGTTACCAAATTTACCACAGAAATACATGGGTGTAGACCTACGTTTGGGTCAAGTTCCGTGGAATTCTGAGAACGGTCAAATTTAACTGTTTTGCACGGTTTAATTAAAGCCTATTTGTTTCCCTTTTATACTAACTTGTAGTTATTATTACGTTTAGCAAATTTACCACAGAAATGCATGGGTCCAGACCTACATTTGGATCAAGTTTCGAAAAATTCTGAGAACGTTCAAAATTCAACTGTTTTGCACGGTTTAATTCAAGTTTGTTTGTTTCCTTTTCATACTAACTTGTAGTTACTATTACGGTTACCAAATTTGCCACAAAAATGCCCTTTCATACTAACTTGTAGTTACTATTACGGTTACCAAATTTGCCACAAAAATGCATGTGTCTAGACCTACGTTTGGGTCAAGTTTCGGGAAATTCCTAGAACGTTCAAAATTTAACTGTTTTGCACGGTTTTATTATTGCAAGTTTGTTTCCCTTTCATACTAACTTGTAGTTTTTATTACGCTTAGCAAATTTACCATACAAATGAATGGGTGTAGGGCAACGATTGGCTCATGTTTCGTTCAATTATGAGAATGTTCAAAATTTAGCTGTTTTTCTCTTTATACTAACTTGTAAGTATTATTACGTTTACGAAATTTACCACACAAATGTATGGGTCTAGACTTATGTTTGGGTCCAGCATCGGGGAATTTTGATAACGTTTAAAGGTAAGCTGTTTTGCTCGATTTTATCAAAGAAAGTTTGTTTTCCTTTCATACTAACCTACAGTTATTATTATGCTTAACAAATTCACCTCACAAATGCATAGGTCTAAACTTACGTTTGGGTCATGTTTCGTGGAATTCTGAGAACGTTCAAAATTTACCTGTTTTGCACGATTTTATTAAAGAAAGTTTGCTTCCCATTCATATTAACTTGCAGTTATTATTACGCTTAGAAATTTACCACACAAATGCATGGGTCTAGACCTACATTTAGATCAAGTTTTGTGCAATTGTGTGAGTGTTCGAAATTTAGCTGTATTTTATGATTTTTTTAAATAAAGTTAGTTTTCCTTTCATATTAACTTATAGTTTTTATTACGCTTAAAAAATTTAACACAGAAATGCATAGGTGCAGACCTACGTTTGGGTCAAATTTCATGGAATTCAGAGAACGTTCAAAATTTAGCAGTTTTGCATGGTTTTATTAAAGCAAATTTATTTTCCTTTTATACTAACTTGTAATTATTATTATGCTTAGCAAATTTACCACACAAATGCATGGGTGTAGACCTACGTTTGGGTCAAGTTTCGTGCAATTCTGAGAGCGTTCAAAATTGAGCAGTTTTGCATGGTTTTATTAAACCAAGTTTGTTTCCCTTTTAAACTAGCTTCTAATCATTATTATGCTTAGCAAATTTACCATACAAATGCATGGGTTTAGACCTGCGTTTGGGTCATGTTTTGTACAATTCTAAGAACGTTCAACATTTAGCTGTTTTGCACGATTTTATTAAAGCAAGATTGTTTCCCTTTTATACTAACTTGTAGTTATTATTATGCTTAACAAATTTACCACACAAATGCATGGGTCTAGACCTACATTTGGGTCAAATTCCATGGAATTCTGAGAACGTTCAAAATTTAACTGTTTTGCACGATTTTACTAAAGCTTGTTTGTTTTCCTTTCATACTAACTTGTTGTTACTATTACGGTTACCAAATTTTCCATAGAAATGCATGGGTCTAATCCTACGTTTGGGTCAAGTTTCGGGAAATTCTGATAACGTTCAAAATTGAACTGTTTTGCACGATTTTAGTTTTTATTACACTTAGCAAATTTACCACACAAATGAATGGGTATTGAGCAACGATTGGCTCATGTTTCGTTCAATTATGAGAATGTTCAAAATTTAGCCGTTTTTCTCTTTATACTAACTTGTAAAGATTATTACGTTTACCAAATATACCACACAAATGTATGGGTCTAGACTTATGTTTAGGTCAACACCACGCTTACCAAATCTATGTTTAACAAATTTAGGTCTACACCACGCTTATTAACTTGTAAGGATTTTTATTACGCTTAGCAAATTTACCACACAAATTTAACACACAAATGCATAGGTGTAGACCTAAGTTTGGGTCAAATTTCATGGAATTCAGAAAACGTTCAAAATTTAGAAGTTTTGCATGGTTTTATTAAAGCAATGTGTTTTCCTTTTATACTAACTTGTAATTATTATTACGCTTAGTGAATTTACCACACAAATGCATGGGTCTAGACCTACGTTTGGGTCAAGTTTCGTGCAGTTCTGCGAGCGTTCAAAATTGAGCAGTTTTGCATGGTTTTATTAAAGCAAGTTTGTTTCCCTTTTATACTAGTTTGTAATCATTATTATGCTTGGAAAATTTACCACACAAATGCATGGGTTTAGACCTACGTTTGGGTCAACTTTTGTGCAATTCTAAGAACGTTCAACATTTAGCTGTTTTGCACGATTTTATTAAAGCAAGATTGTCTCCCTTTTATAGTAACTTGTAGTTATTATTATGCTTAGCAAATTTACAACACAAATGCATAGTTCTGCGCCTACATTTGGGTCAACTTTCGTGCAATTCTGGGAACATCCAAAAGTTTTCTATTTTGCACGGTTTTATTAAAGCAAGATTGTCTCCCTTTAATAGTAATTTGTAGGTGTTATTATGCTTAGCAAATTTACTATACAAATCTATGGGTCTAGACCTACATTTGGGTCAAGTTCCGTGGAATTCTGAAAGCGTTCAAAATTTAACTGCTTTGCACGGTTTTATTAAAGCCTATTTGTTTCCCTTCATACTAACTTGTAGTTATTATTACGTTTAGCAAATTTACCACACAAATGAATGGGTATAGACCTACATTTGCGTCAAGTTTCGGAGAATTCTAAGAACGTTCAAAATTTAACTGTTTTGCACGGTTTTATTAATGCAAGTTTGTTTTCCTGTGATACTAACTTGTAGTTTTTACTACGCTTAGCAAATTACCATACAAATGAATGGGTATAGAGCAACAATTGGGTCATGTTTTGTTCAATTATGAGAATGTTCAAATTTAGCTGTTTTTCCCTTTATACTAACTTGTAATTATTATTACGTTTACCAAATTTATCACACAAATGTATGGGTCTAGACTTATGTTTGGGACCAGCTTCGTGAAATTTTGATAACGTTCAAAAGTAAACTGTTTTGCTCGGTTTTATCAAGGAGAGTTTGTTTTCCTTTCATACTAACCTACAGTTATTATTATGCTTAACAAATTCACCTCACAAACGCTTAGGTCTAAACTTACGTTTGGGTCATGTTTCGTGGAATTCTGAGAACGTTCAAAATTTTGCTGTTCTGCATGATTTTATTAAAGAAAGTTTGCTTTTCGTTCATA
Organism: Sesamum indicum; assembly: GCF_026168435.1. Classification (NCBI taxonomy): domain Eukaryota; kingdom Viridiplantae; phylum Streptophyta; class Magnoliopsida; order Lamiales; family Pedaliaceae; genus Sesamum; species Sesamum indicum. The sequence continues at coordinate 11,280,594 of NC_142665.1, read as the reverse complement.
TTAACTTGCATGGCTCTAGACCTACATTTGAGTCAAGTTTCGTGGAATTGTGGGAATGTTCGACATTTAACTGTATTTTATGATTTTTTTAAATAAAATTAGTTTTCCTTTCATATTAACTCATAGTTTTTAATACGCTTAACAAATTTAACACACAAATGCATAGGTGTAGACCTACGTTTGGGTCAAGTTTCATGGAATTCAGAGAACGCTCAAAATTTAGTCGTTTTGCACGGTTTTATTAAAGCAAATTTGTTTCCTTTTATTCTAACTTGTAATTATTACTACGCTTAGCGAATTTACCACACAAATGCATGGGTGTAGACCTACGTTTGGGTCAAGTTTTGTGCAATTCTGCGAGCGTTCAAAATTGAGCAGTTTTGAATGGTTTTATTAAAATAAGTTTGTTTTCCTTTTATACTAACTTGTAATTATTATTACGCTTAGTAAATTTACCACACAAATGCATGGGTTTAGATCTATGTTTTGGTCAAGTTCCATGGAATTCTGAGAACGTTCAAAATTTAACTGTTCTTCGTGATTTTATTAAAGCTTGTTTGTTTCCCTTTCATACTAACTCGTAGTTTTTACTACGCTTAGTAAATTTACCATACAAATGAATGGGTATAGAGCAACAATTCGGTCATGTTTCGTTCAATTATGAGAATGTTCAAAATTTAGTTGTTTTTCTCTTTATACTAACTTGTAAGTATTATTACGTTTACCAAATTTACCACACAAATGTATGGGTCTAGATATATGTTTGAGTCCAGCTTCGTGGAATTTTGATAACGTTTAAAGGTAAGCTGTTTTGCTCGATTTTATCAAAGAAAGTTTGTTTTCCTTTCATACTAACCTACAGATATTATTATGCTTAACAAATTCACCTCACAAATGCATAGGTCTAAACTTACGTTTGGGTCATGTTTCGTGGAATTCTGAGAACGTTCAAAATTTACCATTTTTTGCACGATTTTATTAAAGAAAGATTGCTTCCCGTTCATATTAACTTGCAGTTATTATTACGCTTAGAAAATTTACCACACAAATGCATGGGTCTAGACCTACATTTGGATCAAGTTTCGTGCAATTGTGTGAGTGTTAGAAATTTAGCTGTATTTTATGATTTATTTAAATAAAGTTAGTTTTCCTTTCATATTAACTTATAGTTTTTATTACGCTTAAAAAATTTAACACACAAATGCATAGGTGCAGACCTACGTTTGGGTCAAATTTCATGAAATTCAGATAACGTTCAAAATTTAGCAGTTTTGCATGGTTTTATTAAAGCAAATTTATTTTCCTTTTATACTAACTTGTAATTATTATTATGCTTAGCAAATTTACCACACAAATGCATGGGTGTAGACCTACGTTTGGGTCAAGTTTCGTGCAATTCTGAGAGCGTTCAAAATTGAGCAGTTTTGCATGGTTTTATTAAACCAAGTTTGTTTCCCTTTTAAACTAGCTTCTAATCATTATTATGCTTAGCAAATTTACCATACAAATGCATGGGTTTAGACCTGCGTTTGGGTCATGTTTTGTGCAATTCTAAGAACGTTCAACATTTAGCTGTTTTGCACGATTTTATTAAAACAAGATTGTTTCCCCTTTATAGTAACTTGTAGTTATTATTATGCTTAACAAATTTACCACACAAATGCATGGGTCTAGACCTACATTTGGGTCAAATTCCATGGAATTCTGAGAACGTTCAAAATTTAACTGTTTTGCATGATTTTATTAAAGCTTGTTTTGTTCCCTTTCATACTAACTTGTAGTTACTATTACGGTTACCAAATTTACCACAGAAATACATGGGTCTAGACCTACGTTTGGGTCAAGTTCCGTGGAATTCTGAGAGCGGTCAAATTTAACTGTTTTGCACGGTTTAATTAAAGCCTATTTGTTTCCCTTTTATATTAACTTGTAGTTATTATTACGTTTAGCAAATTTACCACAGAAATGCATGGGTCCAGACCTACATTTGGATCAAGTTTCGAAAAATTCTGAGAACGTTCAAAATTTAACTGTTTTGCACGGTTTAATTCAAGTTTGTTTGTTTCCCTTTCATACTAACTTGTAGTTACTATTACGGTTACCAAATTTGCCACAAAAATGCCCTTTCATACTAACTTGTAGTTACTATTACGGTTACCAAATTTGCCACAAAAATGCATGGGTCTAGACCTACGTTTGGGTCAAGTTTTGGGAAATTCCGAGAACGTTCAAAATTTAACTGTTTTGCACGGTTTTATTATTGCAAGTTTGTTTCCCTTTCATACTAACTTGTAGTTTTTATTACGCTTAGCAAATTTACCATACAAATGAATGGGTGTAGGGCAACGATTGGCTCATGTTTCGTTCAATTATGAGAATGTTCAAAATTTAGCTGTTTTTCTCTTTATACTAACTTGTAAGTATTATTACGTTTACCAAATTTACCACACAAATGTATGGGTCTAGATATATGTTTGAGTCCAGCTTCGTGGAATTTTGATAACGTTTAAAGGTAAGCTGTTTTGCTCGATTTTATCAAAGAAAGTTTGTTTTCCTTTCATACTAACCTACAGATATTATTATGCTTAACAAATTCACCTCACAAATGCATAGGTCTAAACTTACGTTTGGGTCATGTTTCGTGGAATTCTGAGAACGTTCAAAATTTACCATTTTTTGCACGATTTTATTAAAGAAAGATTGCTTCCCGTTCATATTAACTTGCAGTTATTATTACGCTTAGGAAATTTACCACACAAATGCATGGGTCTAGACCTACATTTGGATCAAGTTTCGTGCAATTGTGTGAGTGTTAGAAATTTAGCTGTATTTTATGATTTATTTAAATAAAGTTAGTTTTCCTTTCATATTAACTTATAGTTTTTATTACGCTTAAAAAATTTATCACACAAATGCATGGGTGCAAACCTACGTTTGGGTCAAATTTCATGGAATTCAGATAACGTTCAAAATTTAGCAGTTTTGCATGGTTTTATTAAAGCAAATTTATTTTCCTTTTATACTAACTTGTAATTATTATTATGCTTAGCAAATTTACCACACAAATGCATGGATGTAGACCTACGTTTGGGTCAAGTTTCGTGCAATTCTGAGAGCGTTCAAAATTGAGCAGTTTTGCATGGTTTTATTAAACCAAGTTTGTTTCCCTTTTAAACTAGCTTCAAATCATTATTATGCTTAGCAAATTTACCATACAAATGCATGGGTTTAGACCTGCGTTTGGGTCATGTTTTGTACAATTCTAAGAACGTTCAACATTTAGCTATTTTGCACGATTATATTAAAGCAAGATTGTTTCTCTTTTATACTAACTTGTAGTTATTATTATGCTTAACAAATTTACCACACAAATGCATGGGTCTAGACCTACATTTGGGTCAAATTCCATGGAATTCTGAGAACGTTCAAAATTTAACTGTTTTGCACGATTTTATTAAAGCTTGTTTGTTTTCCTTTCATACTAACTTGTAGTTACTATTACGGTTACCAAATTTTCCATAGAAATGCATGGGTCTAGTCCTACGTGTGGGTCAAGTTTCGGGAAATTCTGATAACGTTCAAAATTGAACTGTTTTGCACGATTTTAGTTTTTATTACACTTAGCAAATTTACCACACAAATGAATGGGTATTGAGCAACGATTGGCTCATGTTTTGTTCAATTATGAGAATGTTCAAAATTTAGCCGTTTTTCTCTTTATACTAACTTGTAAAGATTATTACGTTTACCAAATATACCACACAAATGTATGGGTCTAGACTTATGTTTAGGTCAACACCACGCTTACCAAATCTATGTTTAACAAATTTAGGTCTACACCACGCTTACTAACTTGTAAGGATTTTTATTACGCTTAGCAAATTTACCACACAAATTTAACACACAAATGCATAGGTGTAGACCTATGTTTGGGTCAAATTTCATGGAATTCAGAAAACGTTCAAAATTTAGAAGTTTTGCATGGTTTTATTAAAGCAATGTGTTTTCCTTTTATACTAACTTGTACTTATTATTACGCTTAGTGAATTTACCACACAAATGCATGGGTCTAGACCTACGTTTGGGTCAAGTTTCGTGCAGTTCTGCGAGCGTTCAAAATTGAGCAGTTTTGCATGGTTTTATTAAAGCAAGTTTGTTTCCCTTTTATACTAGTTTGTAATCATTATTATGCTTGGAAAATTTACCACACAAATGCATGGGTTTAGACCTACGTTTGGGTCAAGTTTTGTGCAATTCTAAGAACGTTCAACATTTAGCTGTTTTGCACGATTTTATTAAAGCAAGATTGTCTCCCTTTTATAGTAACTTGTAGTTATTATTATGCTTAGCAAATTTACAACACAAATGCATAGGTCTACGCCTACATTTGGGTCAACTTTCGTGCAATTCTGGGAACATCCAAAAGTTTGCTATTTTGCACGGTTTTATTAAAGCAAGATTGTCTCCCTTTAATAGTAATATGTAGGTGTTATTATGCTTAACAAATTTACTACACAAATCCATGGGTCTAGACCTACATTTGGGTCAAGTTCCGTGGAATTCTGAAAGCGTTCAAAATTTAACTGCTTTGCACGGTTTTATTAAAGCCTATTTGTTTCCCTTCATACTAACTTGTAGTTATTATTACGTTTAGCAAATTTACCACAGAAATGAATGGGTATAGACCTACATTTGCGTCAAGTTTCGGAGAATTCTGAGAACGTTCAAAATTTAACTGTTTTGCACAGTTTTATTAATGCAAGTTTGTTTTCCTGTGATACTAACTTGTAGTTTTTACTACGCTTAGCAAATTTACCATACAAATGAATGGGTATAGAGCAACAATTGGGTCATGTTTTGTTCAATTATGAGAATGTTCAAAATTTAGCTGTTTTTCCCTTTATACTAACTTGTAATTATTATTACGTTTACCAAATTTATCACACAAATGTATGGGTCTAGACTTATGTTTGGGACCAGCTTCGTGGAATTTTGATAACGTTCAAAAGTAAACTGTTTTGCTCGGTTTTATCAAGGAGAGTTTTTTTCCTTTCATACTAACCTACAGTTATTATTATGCTTAACAAATTCACCTCACAAACGCTTAGGTCTAAAATTACGTTTGGGTCATGTTTCGTGGAATTCTGAGAACGTTCAAAATTTAGCTGTTCTGCATGATTTTATTAAATAATGTTTGCTTTTCGTTCATATTAACTTGCATGGCTCTAGACCTACATTTGAGTCAAGTTTCGTGGAATTGTGGGAATGTTCGACATTTAACTGTATTTTATGATTTTTTTAAATAAAATTAGTTTTCCTTTCATATTAACTCATAGTTTTTATTACGCTTAACAAATTTAACACACAAATGCATAGGTGTAGACCTACGTTTGGGTCAAGTTTCATGGAATTCTTAGAACGCTCAAAATTTAGTAGTTTTGCACGGTTTTATTAAAGCAAATTTGTTTCCTTTTATTCTAACTTGTAATTATTACTACGCTTAGCGAATTTACCACACAAATGCATGGGTGTAGACCTACGTTTGGGTCAAGTTTTGTGCAATTCTGCGAGCGTTCAAAATTGAGCAGTTTTGAATGGTTTTATTAAAACAAGTTTGTTTTCCTTTTATACTAACTTGTAATTATTATTACGCTTAGTAAATTTACCACACAAATGCATGGGTTTAGATCTATGTTTTGGTCAAGTTCCATGGAATTCTGAGAACGTTCAAAATTTAACTGTTCTTCGTGATTTTATTAAAGCTTGTTTGTTTCCCTTTCATACTAACTCGTAGTTTTTACTACGCTTAGTAAATTTACCATACAAATGAATGGGTATAGAGCAACAATTGGGTAATGTTTCGTTCAATTATGAGAATGTTCAAAATTTAGTTGTTTTTCTCTTTATACTAACTTGTAAGTATTATTACGTTTACCAAATTTACCACACAAATGTATGGGTCTAGATATATGTTTGAGTCCAGCTTCGTGGAATTTTGATAACGTTTAAAGGTAAGCTGTTTTGCTCGATTTTATCAAAGAAAGTTTGTTTTCCTTTCATACTAACCTACAGATATTATTATGCTTAACAAATTCACCTCACAAATGCATAGGTCTAAACTTACGTTTGGGTCATGTTTCGTGGAATTCTGAGAACGTTCAAAATTTACCATTTTTTGCACGATTTTATTAAAGAAAGATTGCTTCCCGTTCATATTAACTTGCAGTTATTATTACGCTTAGGAAATTTACCACACAAATGCATGGGTCTAGACCTACATTTGGATCAAGTTTCGTGCAATTGTGTGAGTGTTAGAAATTTAGCTGTATTTTATGATTTATTTAAATAAAGTTAGTTTTCCTTTCATATTAACTTATAGTTTTTATTACGCTTAAAAAATTTAACACACAAATGCATAGGTGCAAACCTACGTTTGGGTCAAATTTCATGGAATTCAGATAACGTTCAAAATTTAGCAGTTTTGCATGGTTTTATTAAAGCAAATTTATTTTCCTTTTATACTAACTTGTAATTATTATTATGCTTAGCAAATTTACCACACAAATGCATGGGTGTAGACCTACGTTTGGGTCAAGTTTCGTGCAATTCTGAGAGCGTTCAAAATTGAGCAGTTTTGCATGGTTTTATTAAACCAAGTTTGTTTCCCTTTTAAACTAGCTTCAAATCATTATTATGCTTAGCAAATTTACCATACAAATGCATGGGTTTAGACCTGCGTTTGGGTCATGTTTTGTACAATTCTAAGAACGTTCAACATTTAGCTATTTTGCACGATTTTATTAAAGCAAGATTGTTTCTCTTTTATACTAACTTGTAGTTATTATTATGCTTAACAAATTTACCACACAAATGCATGGGTGTAGACCTACGTTTGGGTCAAGTTTCGTGCAATTCTGAGAGCGTTCAAAATTGAGCAGTTTTGCATGGTTTTATTAAACCAAGTTTGTTTCCCTTTTAAACTAGCTTCTAATCATTATTATGCTTAGCAAATTTACCATACAAATGCATGGGTTTAGACCTGCGTTTGCGTCATGTTTTGTACAATTCTAAGAACGTTCAACATTTAGCTGTTTTGCACGATTTTATTAAAGCAAGATTGTTTCCCTTTTATACTAACTTGTAGTTATTATTATGCTTAACAAATTTACCACACAAATGCATGGGTCTAGACCTACATTTGGGTCAAATTCCATGGAATTCTGAGAACGTTCAAAATTTAACTGTTTTGCACGATTTTATTAAAGCTTGTTTGTTTTCCTTTCGTACTAACTTGTAGTTACTATTACGGTTACCAAATTTTCCATAGAAATGCATGGGTCTAGTCCTACGTGTGGGTCAAGTTTCGGGAAATTCTGATAACGTTCAAAATTGAACTGTTTTGCACGATTTTAGTTTTTATTACACTTAGCAAATTTACCACACAAATGAATGGGTATTGAGCAACGATTGGCTCATGTTTTGTTCAATTATGAGAATGTTCAAAATTTAGCCGTTTTTCTCTTTATACTAACTTGTAAAGATTATTACGTTTACCAAATATACCACACAAATGTATGGGTCTAGACTTATGTTTAGGTCAACACCACGCTTACCAAATCTATGTTTAACAAATTTAGGTCTACACCACGCTTACTCACTTGTAAGGATTTTTATTACGCTTAGCAAATTTACCACACAAATTTAACACACAAATGCATAGGTGTAGACCTATGTTTGGGTCAAATTTCATGGAATTCAGAAAACGTTCAAAATTTAGAAGTTTTGCATGGTTTTATTAAAGCAATGTGTTTTCCTTTTATACTAACTTGTACTTATTATTACGCTTAGTGAATTTACCACACAAATGCATGGGTCTAGACCTACGTTTGGGTCAAGTTTCGTGCAGTTCTGCGAGCGTTCAAAATTGAGCAGTTTTGCATGGTTTTATTAAAGCAAGTTTGTTTCCCTTTTATACTAGTTTGTAATCATTATTATGCTTGGAAAATTTACCACACAAATGCATGGGTTTAGACCTACGTTTGGGTCAAGTTTTGTGCAATTCTAAGAACGTTCAACATTTAGCTGTTTTGCACGATTTTATTAAAGCAAGATTGTCTCCCTTTTATAGTAACTTGTAGTTATTATTATGCTTAGCAAATTTACAACACAAATGCATAGGTCTACGCCTACATTTGGGTCAACTTTCGTGCAATTCTGGGAACATCCAAAAGTTTGCTATTTTGCACGGTTTTATTAAAGCAAGATTGTCTCCCTTTAATAGTAATATGTAGGTGTTATTATGCTTAACAAATTTACTACACAAATCCATGGGTCTAGACCTACATTTGGGTCAAGTTCCGTGGAATTCTGAAAGCGTTCAAAATTTAACTGCTTTGCACGGTTTTATTAAAGCCTATTTGTTTCCCTTCATACTAACTTGTAGTTATTATTACGTTTAGCAAATTTACCACAGAAATGAATGGGTATAGACCTACATTTGCGTCAAGTTTCGGAGAATTCTGAGAACGTTCAAAATTTAACTGTTTTGCACGGTTTTATTAATGCCAGTTTGTTTTCCTGTGATACTAACTTGTAGTTTTTACTACGCTTAGCAAATTTACCATACAAATGAATGGGTATAGAGCAACAATTGGGTCATGTTTTGTTCAATTATGAGAATGTTCAAAATTTAGCTGTTTTTCCCTTTATACTAACTTGTAATTATTATTACGTTTACCAAATTTATCACACAAATGTATGGGTCTAGACTTATGTTTGGGACCAGCTTCGTGGAATTTTGATAACGTTCAAAAGTAAACTGTTTTGCTCGGTTTTATCAAGGAGAGTTTTTTTCCTTTCATACTAACCTACAGTTATTATTATGCTTAACAAATTCACCTCACAAACGCTTAGGTCTAAAATTACGTTTGGGTCATGTTTCGTGGAATTCTGAGAACGTTCAAAATTTAGCTGTTCTGCATGATTTTATTAAAGAAAGTTTGCTTTTCGTTCATATTAACTTGCATGGCTCTAGACCTACATTTGAGTCAAGTTTCGTGGAATTGTGGGAATGTTCGACATTTAACTGTATTTTATGATTTTTTTAAATAAAATTAGTTTTCCTTTCATATTAACTCATAGTTTTTATTACGCTTAACAAATTTAACACACAAATGCATAGGTGTAGACCTACGTTTGGGTCAAGTTTCATGGAATTCAGAGAACGCTCAAAATTTAGTAGTTTTGCACGGTTTTATTAAAGCAAATTTGTTTCCTTTTATTCTAACTTGTAATTATTACTACGCTTAGCGAATTTACCACACAAATGCATGGGTGTAGACCTACGTTTGGGTCAAGTTTTGTGCAATTCTGCGAGCGTTCAAAATTGAGCAGTTTTGAATGGTTTTATTAAAACAAGTTTGTTTTCCTTTTATACTAACTTGTAATTATTATTACGCTTAGTAAATTTACCACACAAATGCATGGGTTTAGATCTATGTTTTGGTCAAGTTCCATGGAATTCTGAGAACGTTCAAAATTTAACTGTTCTTCGTGATTTTATTAAAGCTTGTTTGTTTCCCTTTCATACTAACTCGTAGTTTTTACTACGCTTAGTAAATTTACCATACAAATGAATGGGTTTAGAGCAACAATTGGGTAATGTTTCGTTCAATTATGAGAATGTTCAAAATTTAGTTGTTTTTCTCTTTATACTAACTTGTAAGTATTATTACGTTTACCAAATTTACCACACAAATGTATGGGTCTAGATATATGTTTGAGTCCAGCTTCGTGGAATTTTGATAACGTTTAAAGGTAAGCTGTTTTGCTCGATTTTATCAAAGAAAGTTTGTTTTCCTTTCATACTAACCTACAGATATTATTATGCTTAACAAATTCACCTCACAAATGCATAGGTCTAAACTTACGTTTGGGTCATGTTTCGTGGAATTCTGAGAACGTTCAAAATTTACCATTTTTTGCACGATTTTATTAAAGAAAGATTGCTTCCCGTTCATATTAACTTGCAGTTATTATTACGCTTAGGAAATTTACCACACAAATGCATGGGTCTAGACCTACATTTGGATCAAGTTTCGTGCAATTGTGTGAGTGTTAGAAATTTAGCTGTATTTTATGATTTATTTAAATAAAGTTAGTTTTCCTTTCATATTAACTTATAGTTTTTATTACGCTTAAAAAATTTAACACACAAAATGCATAGGTGCAAACCTACGTTTGGGTCAAATTTCATGGAATTCAGATAACGTTCAAAATTTAGCAGTTTTGCATGGTTTTATTAAAGCAAATTTATTTTCCTTTTATACTAACTTGTAATTATTATTATGCTTAGCAAATTTACCACACAAATGCATGGGTGTAGACCTACGTTTGGGTCAAGTTTCGTGCAATTCTGAGAGCGTTCAAAATTGAGCAGTTTTGCATGGTTTTATTAAACCAAGTTTGTTTCCCTTTTAAACTAGCTTCAAATCATTATTATGCTTAGCAAATTTACCATACAAATGCATGGGTTTAGACCTGCGTTTGGGTCATGTTTTGTACAATTCTAAGAACGTTCAACATTTAGCTATTTTGCACGATTTTATTAAAGCAAGATTGTTTCTCTTTTATACTAACTTGTAGTTATTATTATGCTTAACAAATTTACCACACAAATGCATGGGTCTAGACCTACATTTGGGTCAAATTCCATGGAATTTTGAGAACGTTCAAAATTTAACTGTTTTGAACGATTTTATTAAAGCTTGTTTGTTTTTCTTTCATACTAACTTGTAGTTACTATTACGGTTACCAAATTTTCCATAGAAATGCATGGGTCTAGTCCTACGTGTGGGTCAAGTTTCGGGAAATTCTGATAACGTTCAAAATTGAACTGTTTTGCACGATTTTAGTTTTTATTACACTTAGCAAATTTACCACACAAATGAATGGGTATTGAGCAACGATTGGCTCATGTTTTGTTCAATTATGAGAATGTTCAAAATTTAGCCGTTTTTCTCTTTATACTAACTTGTAAAGATTATTACGTTTACCAAATATACCACACAAATGTATGGGTCTAGACTTATGTTTAGGTCAACACCACGCTTACCAAATCTATGTTTAACAAATTTAGGTCTACACCACGCTTACTAACTTGTAAGGATTTTTATTACGCTTAGCAAATTTACCACACAAATTTAACACACAAATGCATAGGTGTAGACCTATGTTTGGGTCAAATTTCATGGAATTCAGAAAACGTTCAAAATTTAGAAGTTTTGCATGGTTTTATTAAAGCAATGTGTTTTCCTTTTATACTAACTTGTAATTATTATTACGCTTAGTGAATTTACCACACAAATGCATGGGTCTAGACCTACGTTTGGGTCAAGTTTCGTGCAGTTCTGCGAGCGTTCAAAATTGAGCAGTTTTGCATGGTTTTATTAAAGCAAGTTTGTTTCCCTTTTATACTAGTTTGTAATCATTATTATGCTTGGAAAATTTACCACACAAATGCATGGGTTTAGACCTACGTTTGGGTCAAGTTTTGTGCAATTCTAAGAACGTTCAACATTTAGCTGTTTTGCACGATTTTATTAAAGCAAGATTGTCTCCCTTTTATAGTAACTTGTAGTTATTATTATGCTTAGCAAATTTACAACACAAATGCATAGGTCTACGCCTACATTTGGGTCAACTTTCGTGCAATTCTGGGAACATCCAAAAGTTTGCTATTTTGCACGGTTTTATTAAAGCAAGATTGTCTCCCTTTAATAGTAATATGTAGGTGTTATTATGCTTAACAAATTTACTACACAAATCCATGGGTCTAGACCTACATTTGGGTCAAGTTCCGTGGAATTCTGATAGCGTTCAAAATTTAACTGCTTTGCACGGTTTTATTAAAGCCTATTTGTTTCCCTTCATACTAACTTGTAGTTATTATTACGTTTAGCAAATTTACCACAGAAATGAATGGGTATAGACCTACATTTGCGTCAAGTTTCGGAGAATTCTGAGAACGTTCAAAATTTAACTGTTTTGCACGGTTTTATTAATGCAAGTTTGTTTTCCTGTGATACTAACTTGTAGTTTTTACTACGCTTAGCAAATTTACCATACAAATGAATGGGTATAGAGCAACAATTGGGTCATGTTTTGTTCAATTATGAGAATGTTCAAAATTTAGCTGTTTTTCCCTTTATACTAACTTGTAATTATTATTACGTTTACCAAATTTATCACACAAATGTATGGGTCTAGACTTATGTTTGGGACCAGCTTCGTGGAATTTTGATAACGTTCAAAAGTAAACTGTTTTGCTCGGTTTTATCAAGGAGAGTTTTTTTCCTTTCATACTAACCTACAGTTATTATTATGCTTAACAAATTCACCTCACAAACGCTTAGGTCTAAAATTACGTTTGGGTCATGTTTCGTGGAATTCTGAGAACGTTCAAAATTTTGCTGTTCTGCATGATTTTATTAAAGAAAGTTTGCTTTTCGTTCATATTAACTTGCATGGCTCTAGACCTACATTTGAGTCAAGTTTCGTGGAATTGTGGGAATGTTCGACATTTAACTGTATTTTATGATTTTTTTAAATAAAATTAGTTTTCCTTTCATATTAACTCATAGTTTTTATTACGCTTAACAAATTTAACACACAAATGCATAGGTGTAGACCTACGTTTGGGTCAAGTTTCATGGAATTCAGAGAACGCTCAAAATTTAGTAGTTTTGCACGGTTTTATTAAAGCAAATTTGTTTCCTTTTATTCTAACTTGTAATTATTACTACGCTTAGCGAATTTACCACACAAATGCATGGGTGTAGACCTACGTTTGGGTCAAGTTTTGTGCAATTCTGCGAGCGTTCAAAATTGAGCAGTTTTGAATGGTTTTATTAAAACAAGTTTGTTTTCCTTTTATACTAACTTGTAATTATTATTACGCTTAGTAAATTTACCACACAAATGCATGGGTTTAGATCTATGTTTTGGTCAAGTTCCATGGAATTCTGAGAACGTTCAAAATTTAACTGTTCTTCGTGATTTTATTAAAGCTTGTTTGTTTCCCTTTCATACTAACTCGTAGTTTTTACTACGCTTAGTAAATTTACCATACAAATGAATGGGTATAGAGCAACAATTGGGTAATGTTTCGTTCAATTATGAGAATGTTCAAAATTTAGTTGTTTTTCTCTTTATACTAACTTGTAAGTATTATTACGTTTACCAAATTTACCACACAAATGTATGGGTCTAGATATATGTTTGAGTCCAGCTTCGTGGAATTTTGATAACGTTTAAAGGTAAGCTGTTTTGCTTGATTTTATCAAAGAAAGTTTGTTTTCCTTTCATACTAACCTACAGTTATTATTATGCTTAACAAATTCACCTCACAAATGCATAGGTCTAAACTTACGTTTGGGTCATGTTTCGTGGAATTCTGCGAACGTTCAAAATTTACCATTTTTTGCACGATTTTATTAAAGCAATATTGCTTCCCGTTCATATTAACTTGCAGTTATTATTACGCTTAGGAAATTTACCACACAAATGCATGGGTCTAGACCTACATTTAGATCAAGTTTCGTGCAATTGTGTGAGTGTTCGAAATTTAGCTGTATTTTATGATTTATTTAAATAAAGTTAGTTTTCCTTTCATATTAACTTATAGTTTTTATTACGCTTAAAAAATTTAACACACAAATGCATAGGTGCAGACCTACGTTTGGGTCAAATTTCATGGAATTCAGAGAACGTTCAAAATTTAGCAGTTTTGCATGGTTTTATTAAAGCAAATTTATTTTCCTTTTATACTAACTTGTAATTATTATTATGCTTAGCAAATTTACCACACAAATGCATGGGTGTAGACCTACGTTTGGGTCAAGTTTCGTGCTATTCTGAGAGCGTTCAAAATTGAGCAGTTTTGCATGGTTTTATTAAACCAAGTTTGTTTCCCTTTTAAACTAGCTTGTAATCATTATTATGCTTAGAAAATTTACCATACAAATGCATGGGTTTAGACCTACGTTTGGGTCATGTTTTGTGCAATTCTAAGAACGTTCAACATTTAGCTGTTTTGCACGATTTTATTAAAGCAAGATTGTTTCCCCTTTATAGTAACTTGTAGTTATTATTATGCTTAACAAATTTACCACACAAATGCATGGGTGTAGACCTATGTTTGGGTCAAGTTCCATGGAATTCTGAGAACGTTCAAAATTTAACTGTTTTGCATGATTTTATTAAAGCTTGTTTTGTTCCCTTTCATACTAACTTGTAGTTACTATTACGGTTACCAAATTTACCACAGAAATACATGGGTCTGGACCTACGTTTGGGTCAAGTTCCGTGGAATTCTGAGAGCGGTCAAATTTAACTGTTTTGCACGGTTTAATTAAAGCCTATTTGTTTCCCTTTTATACTAACTTGTAGTTGTTATTACGTTTAGCAAATTTACCACAGAAATGCATGGGTCCAGACCTACATTTGGATCAAGTTTCGAAAAATTCTGAGAACGTTCAAAATTTAACTGTTTTGCACGGTTTAATTAAAGTTTGTTTGTTTCCCTTTCATACTAACTTGTAGTTACTATTACGGTTACCAAATTTGCCACAAAAATTCCATTTCATACTAACTTGTAGTTACTATTACGGTTACCAAATTAGCCACAAAAATGCATGGGTCTAGACCTACGTTTGGGTCAAGTTTCGGGAAATTCCGAGAACGTTCAAAATTTAACTGTTTTGCACGGTTTTATTAATGCAAGTTTGTTTCCCTTTCATACTAACTTGTAGTTTTTATTACGCTTAGCAAATTTACCATACAAATGAATGGGTGTAGGGCAACGATTGGCTCATGTTTCGTTCAATTATGAGAATGTTCAAAATTTAGTTGTTTTTCTCTTTATACTAACTTGTAAGTATTATTACGTTTACCAAATTTACCACACAAATGTATGGGTCTAGATATATGTTTGAGTCCAGCTTCGTGGAATTTTGATAACGTTTAAAGGTAAGCTGTTTTGCTCGATTTTATCAAAGAAAGTTTGTTTTCCTTTCATACTAACCTACAGTTATTATTATGCTTAACAAATTCACCTCACAAATGCATAGGTCTAAACTTACGTTTGGGTCATGTTTCGTGGAATTCTGCGAACGTTCAAAATTTACCATTTTTTGCACGATTTTATTAAAGCAAGATTGCTTCCCGTTCATATTAACTTGCAGTTATTATTACGCTTAGGAAATTTACCACACAAATGCATGGGTCTAGACCTACATTTAGATCAAGTTTCGTGCAATTGTGTGAGTGTTCGAAATTTAGCTGTATTTTATGATTTATTTAAATAAAGTTAGTTTTCCTTTCATATTAACTTATAGTTTTTATTACGCTTAAAAAATTTAACACACAAATGCATAGGTGCAGACCTACGTTTGGGTCAAATTTCATGGAATTCAGATAACGTTCAAAAGTTAGCAGTTTTGCATGGTTTTATTAAAGCAAATTTATTTTCCTTTTATACTAACTTGTAATTATTATTATGCTTAGCAAATTTACCACACAAATGCATGGGTGTAGACCTACGTTTGGGTCAAGTTTCGTGCAATTCTGAGAGCGTTCAAAATTGAGCAGTTTTGCATGGTTTTATTAAACCAAGTTTGTTCCCCTTTTAAACTAGCTTGTAATCATTATTATGCTTAGCAAATTTACCATACAAATGTATGGGTTTAGACCTACGTTTGGGTCAAGTTTTGTGCAATTCTAAGAACGATCAACATTTAGCTGTTTTGCACGATTTTATTAAAGCAAGATTGTTTCCCTTTTATAGTAACTTGTAGTTATTATTATGCTTAACAAATTTACCACACAAATGCATGGGTCTAGACCTATGTTTGGGTCAAGTTCCATGGAATTCTGAGAACGTTCAAAATTTAACTGTTTTGCATGATTTTATTAAAGCTTGTTTTGTTCCCGTTCATACTAACTTGTAGTTACTATTATGGTTACCAAATTTACCACAGGAATGCATAGATCTAGACCTACGTTTGGGTCAAGTTCCGTGGAATTCTGAGAGCGTTCAAAATTGAGCAGTTTTGCATGGTTTTATTAAACCAAGTTTGTTTCCCTTTTAAACTAGCTTCTAATCATTATTATGCTTAGCAAATTTACCATACAAATGCATGGGTTTAGACCTGCGTTTGGGTCATGTTTTGTACAATTCTAAGAAACGTTCAACATTTAGCTGTTTTGCACGATTTTATTAAAGCAAGATTGTTTCCCTTTTATACTAACTAGTAGTTATTATTATGCTTAACAAATTTACCACACAAATGCATGGGTCTAGACCTACATTTGGGTCAATTTCCATGGAATTCTGAGAACGTTTAAAATTTAACTGTTTTGCATGATTTTATTAAAGCTTGTTTTGTTCCCTTTCATACTAACTTGTAGTTACTATTACGGTTACCAAATTTACCACAGAAATACATGGGTCTAGACCTACGTTTCGGTCAAGTTCCATGGAATTCTGAGAGCGGTCAAATTTAACTGTTTTGCACGGTTTAACTAAATCGTATTTGTTTCCCTTTTATACTAACTTGTAGTTATTATTACGTTTAGCAAATTTACCACAGAAATGCATGGGTCCAGACCTACATTTGGGTCAAGTTTCGAAAAATTCTGAGAACGTTCAAAATTTAACTGTTTTGCACGGTTTAATTAAAGTTTGTTTGTTTCCCTTTCATACTAACTTGTAGTTACTATTACGGTTACCAAATTCGCCACAAAAATGCATGGGTCTAGACCTACGTTTGGGTCAAGTTTTGGGAAATTCCGAGAACGTTCAAAATTTAACTGTTTTGCACGGTTTCATTAATGCAAGTTTGTTTCCCTTTCATACTAACTTGTAGTTTTTATTACGCTTAGCAAATTTACCATACAAATGAATGGGTGTAGGGCAACGATTGGCTCATGTTTCGTTCAATTATGAGAATGTTCAAAATTTAGTTGTTTTTCTCTTTATACTAAGTTGTAAGTATTATTACGTTTACCAAATTTACCACACAAATGTATGGGTCTAGACTTATGTTTGGGTCCAGCTTCGTGGAATTTTGATAATGTTTAAAGGTAAGCTTTTTTGCTCGATTTTATCAAAGAAAGTTTGTTTTCCTTTCATACTAACCTACAGTTATTATTATGCTTAACAAATTCACCTCACAAATGCATAGGTCTAAACTTACGTTTGGATCATGTTTCGTGGAATTCTGAGAACGTTCAAAATTTACCTGTTTTGCACGATTTTATTAAAGAAAGTTTGCTTCCCGTTCATATTAACTTGCAGTTATTATTAGGCTTAGGAAATTTACCACAAAAATGCATGGGTCTAGACATACATTTGGATCAAGTTTCGTGCAATCGTGTGAGTGTTCGAAATTCAGCTGTATTTTATGATTTTTTTAAATAAAGTTAGTTTTCCTTTCAAATTAACTTATAGTTTTTATTACTCTAAAAAAATTTAACAAACTAATGCATAGGTGCAGACCTACGTTTGGGTCAAATTTCATGGAATTCAGAGAACGTTCAAAATTTAGCAGTTTTGCATGGTTTTATTAAATCAAATTTATTTTCCTTTTATACTAACTTGTAATTATTATTATGCTTAGCAAATTTATCACACAAATGCATGGGTGTAGACCTACGTTTTGGTCAAGTTTCGTGCAATTCTGAGAGCGTTCAAAATTGAGCAGTTTTGCATGGTTTTATTAAACCAAGTTTGTTCCCCTTTTAAACTAGCTTGTAATCATTATTATGCTTAGCAAATTTACCATACAAATGTATGGGTTTAGACCTACGTTTGGGTCAAGTTTTGTGCAATTCTAAGAACGATCAACATTTAGCTGTTTTGCACGATTTTATTAAAGCAAGATTGTTTCCCTTTTATAGTAACTTGTAGTTATTATTATGCTTAACAAATTTACCACACAAATGCATGGGTCTAGACCTATGTTTGGGTCAAGTTCCATGGAATTCTGAGAACGTTCAAAATTTAACTGTTTTGCATGATTTTATTAAAGCTTGTTTTGTTCCCGTTCATACTAACTTGTAGTTACTATTATGGTTACCAAATTTACCACAGGAATGCATAGATCTAGACCTACGTTTGGGTCAAGTTCCGTGGAATTCTGAGAGCGTTCAAAATTTAACTATTTTGCACGGTTTTATTAAAGCCTATTTGTTTCCCTTTTATACTAACTTGTAGTTATTATTACGTTTAGGAAATTTACCATAGAAATGCATGGGTCCAGACCTACATTTGGGTCAAGTTTCAAAGAATTCTGAGATCGTTCAAAATTTAACTGTTTTGCACGGTTTTATTAATGCAAGTTTGTTTCCCTTTCATACTAACTTGTAGTTTTTATTACGCTTAGCAAATTTACCACACAAATGTATGGGTGTAGACTTATGTTTGGGTCCAGCTTTATGGAATTTTGATAACGTTCATAAGAAAGTTGTTTTGCTCGGTTTGTCAAAGAAAGTTTGTTTTCGTTTCATACAAACCTAGAGTTATTATTATGCTTAACAAATGCACTTCACAAATGCTTAGGTCTAAACATACGTTTGGGTCATGTTTCGTGGAATTCTGAAAACGTTCAAAATTTAGCTGTTTAGCACGATTTTATTAAAGAAAGTTCGCTTCCCGTTCATATTAACTTGCAGTTATTATTACGCATAGGAAATTTACCATACAAATGCATGGGTCTATACCTACATTTGAGTCAAGTTTCGTGGAATTGTGGGAATGTTCGACATTTAGTTGTATTTTATGATTTTTTTAAATAAAGTTACTTTTCCTTTCATATTAACTTATAGTTTTTATTACGCTTAACAAATTTAACACACAAATGCCTAGGTGTTGACCTACGTTTGCGTCAAGTTTCATGGAATTCAGAGAACGCTCAAAATTTAGCAGTTTTGCATGGTTTTATTAAAGCAAATTTGTTTCCCTTTTATACTCACATGTAATTATTATTACGCTTAGCGAATTTACCACACAAATGCATGGGTCTAGACCTACGTTTGGGTCAAGTTTCGTGCAATTCTGCGAGCGTTCAAAATTGAGTAGTTTTGAATGGTTTTATTAAAAGCAAGTTTGTTTTCCTTTTATACTAAATTGTAATTATTATTATGCTTAGCAAATTTACCATACAAATGCATTGGTTTAGACCTATGTTTGGGTCAATTTTGTGCAATTCTAAGAATGTTCAACATTTAGCTGTTTTGCACGATTTTATTAAATTAAGATTGTTTCCCTTTTATAGTAACTTGTAGTTATTATTATGCTTAGCAAATTTACCATACAAATGCATAGGTCTAGACCAACGTTTGGGTCAAGTTTCGTGCAATTCTGCGAGCGTTGAAAATTGAGCAGTTTTGCATGGTTTTATTAAAGCAAGTTTGTTTCCCTTTTATACTAACTTGTAATTATTATTATGCTTAGAAAATTTATCACACAAATGCATGGGTTTAGACCTATGTTTGGGTCTAGTTTTGTGCAATTCTAAGAACGTTCAATATTTAGTTGTTTTGCACGATTTTATTAAAGCAAGATTGTTTCCCTTTTATAGTAACTTGTAGTTATTATTATGCTTAGCAAATTTACCACACAAATGCATGGGTCTAGACCTACGTTTAGGTCAAGTTTAGTCGAATTCTGCGAGCGTTCAAAATTTAACTGTTTTGCACGATTTCATTGTAGTAAGTTTGTTTTTCTTTTATACTGACTTGTAGTTTTTATTACGCTTGGCAAAATTTACAACACAAAGGCATGGGTCTAGACCAACAATTGGGTCAAATATCGTTCAATTATTAGAATGTTCAAAATTTAGCTGTTTTATTAAAGCAAGTTTGTTTCTCTTTTATACTAACTTGTAGTTATTATTACGCTTACCAAATTTACCACACAAATGCATGGTCTAGACCAACGTTTGGGTCAAGTTTCTTGGAATTCTGTGAACGTTTAAAATTTAGTTGTTTTGCACGGTTTATTAAAGTAAGTTTGTTTTTCCTTTCATACTAATAGGTAGTTATCATTACGCTTAGCAAATTTACCACACAAATGTATGGGTGTAGACTTATGCTTGGGTCCAGTTTCGTGGAATTTTTATAAAGTTCAAAGTTTAGCTGTTTTGTACGGCTTTATTAAAGAAATTTTGTTTTCCTTCCATACTAACTTATTCTTATTATTATGCTTAATAAATTTACCACACAAATGCATAGGTCTAGACCTACGTTTGGGTCATGTTTCGTGGAATTCTGTGAACTTTCAAAATTTAGTTGTTTAGCGCAGTTTATTAAAGAAACTTTGTTTTCCCTTTCATACTAACATGTATTTATTATTATGCTTAGCAAATTTACCACACAAGTGTATGGGTCTAGACTTATGTTTGGGTCCAGTTTCATGGAATTTTGATAACGTTCAAACTTTAGCTATTTTTCACGGTTTTATTAAAAAATGTTTGTTTTCCTTTCATACTAAGTGTTGTTATTATTATGCTTAATAAATTTACCACACAAATGCATAGGTCTAGACCTATATTTGGGTCATGTTTCGTGGAATTCTAAGAACGTTTTAAATTTAGTTGTTTTGCACGGTTTATTAAAGAAAGTTTGTTTTTCCTTTCATACTACATGTAGTTATTATTACGCTTAGCAAATTTACCACAAAAATGTAGGGGTCTAGACTTATGTTTGGGTCCAGTTTCGTGGAATTTTGGTAACGTCCAAAATTTAGCTGTTTTGCACGGTTTTATTAAAGAACGCTTGTTTTCTTTTCATACTAACTTATAGTTATTATTATGCTTAACAAATTTACCACACAAATGCATAGGTCTAGACCTATGTTTGGGTCATGTTTCGTGGAATTCTAAGAACATTCGAAATTTAGTTATTTTGCACGATTTTATTAAAGAAAGTTTGTTTGCCGTTCATATTAACTTTCAGTTATTATTACGCTTAGAAAATATACAACACAAATGCATAGGTCTAGACCTACATTTGTCATATTTCGTGGAATTGTGAGAATGTTCAAAATTTAGCTGTATTGCATGATTTTTTTAAATAAAGTTAGTTTTCCTTTCATACTAACTTATAGTTTTTATTACCCTTTAACAAATTTTCACACAAATGCATAGGTCTAGACCTACGTTTGGGTCAAGTTTCATGGAATTCAGAGAACATTGAAAATTTAGCAGTTTTGCATGATTTATTAAAGCAAGTTTATTTTCCTTTTATACTAACTTGTAATTATTATTACGCTTAGCAAATTTACCACCCAAATGCATGGATCTAGACCTACGTTTGGGTCAAGTTTAATGGAATTCAGAGAACATTCAAAATTTAGTAGTTTTACACGGTTTATTAAAGCAAGTTTGTTTTCCTTTTATACTAACTTGTAATTATTATGACGCTTAGCAAATTTACCACACAAATGCATGGATCTAGACCTATGTTTGGGTCAAGTTTCGTGCAATTTTGCGAAGTTTCAAAATTGAGCAGTTTTGCACAGTTTTATTAAAGCAAGTTTGTTTCCCTTTTATACAAATTTGTTATTATTATTATGCTTAGCAAATTTACCACAGAAATGCATGGGTTTAGACCTACGTTTGGATCAAGTTTTTTGCAATTCTGAGAACGTTAAACATTTAGCTATTTTGCACGATTTTATTAAAGAAAGATAGCTTTCCTTTTATAGTAATTTGTAGTTATTATTATGCTTAGCAAATTTACCACACAAAGGCATGGGTCTAGACCTATATTTGGGTCAAGTTTGGTGGAATTCTGAGAATATTCAAAATTTGTTTCCCTTTCATACTGACTTGCAGTTATTATTACGCTTAACAAATTTAACAGACATATGCATGGGTCCAGACCTACGTTCGGGTCAACTTTCGTGGAGTTCTGAGAACTTTGAAAATTTAGCTGTTTTGCAGGGTTTTATTAATGCAAGTTTGCTTCCCTTTCATACTAACTATTAGTTTTTACTACGCTTAGCAAATGTAGAACACAAATGCATGGGTCTAGACCAATGTTTGGGTCAAGTTTCGGGAATTTTGAAAACGTTCAAAATTTAGCTGTTTTGCACGATTTTTTAAAGCAAGATTCTTTCCCTTTCATACTAACTTGTAGTTGTTATTACGCTTACCAAATTTACCACACAAATGCATGAATCTAGACCAATGTTTGGGTCAGGTTTCGTGAAATTCTGAAAACATTCAAAATTTATTTATTTTGCACGGTTTATTGAAGAAATTTTGTTTTCCCTTTAATATTAACATGTAATTATTATTACACTTAGCAAATTTAGCACACAAATATATGGGTCCAGTTTCGTGGAATTTTGATAACTTTCGAAATTTAGCGATATTGCACGGTTTTATTAAAGAAATTTTGTTTTTCTTTCATATAAGCTTATAGTTATTATTACGCTTAATAAATTTTTCACACAAATGCATCGGTCTATATCTACATTTGGGTTAAGTTTCGGAATATTGAGAACATTCAAAATTTAGATATTTTGCACGGTTTTATTAAAGAAAATTTGTTTTCCTTTCGTACTAACTTGCAGTTATTATTACGCTTAGCAAATTTACAACACTTTGCATGGGTCTAGACTTACGTTTGGGTCAAGTTTCGTGGAATTTTTGAGAAAACTTTCAAAATTTAACTACTTTGCACGATTTTATTAAAGAAAGTTTGTTTTCCTTTCAAACTAAGTTATAGTTATTATTACGCTTAATAAATTTACCACAGAAATGCATAGGTCTAGACATACATTTGTGTCAAGTTTCGAAATTTTGAGAACGTTCAAAATTTATATATTTTTCACGATTTTATTAAAAAAAGTTTGTTTTCCTTTCATACTAACTTAGAGTTATTATTACGCTTAGCAAATTTACCACACAAATGCCAAGGTTTAGACCTACGTTTGGGTCAAGTTACATGGAACTTTGAGAAAACTTTCAAATTTTGCTATTTTGCACGATTTTATTAAAGAAAGTTTTATACCCTTTCATACTAACATGTACTTATTATTACGCTTAGAAAATTACCACACAAATGCATGCGTCTAGACTAACGTTTGGGTCAAGTTTTGTGCAATTCTGAGAACGTTCAAAATTTAGCTGTTTTGCACGGTTTAGTAAAAGAAAGTTTGGTTTCCGTTCATATTAACTTCCAGTTATTATTATGCTTAGCAAATTTACCACACAAATGCACGGGTCTAGACATACATTTAGGTCAAGTTTCGTGGAACTTTTTGAAAACATTCAAAATTTAGCTATTTTGCACAATTTTATTAAAGAAAGCTTGTTTTCCTTTCATACTAACTTGTAATTATTATTACGCTTAGCAAATTACCACACAATTACATGCGTCTAGACTTACGTTTGGGTCAAGTTTCGAGCAATTCTGAGAACGTTCAAAATTTAGCTGTTTTGTACGGTTTAATATATTATTACGCTTAGCAAATTTACCACACAAATGCATGGGTCTAGACTTACGTTTGGGTCATGTTTTGTTGAATTTTTGCGAAAACTTTCAAAATTTAACTATTTTGCACGGTTTTATTAAAGAAAGTTTGTTTTCCTATCTTACTAACTTATAATTATTATTACGCATAATAAATTTACCACACAAATGCATAGGTCTAGACCTACATATGGGTCAAGTTTTGGAAATTCTAAGAACGTTCAAAATTTAGATATTTTGCACGGTTTTATTAAAGAAAGTTTGTTTTTCTTTTATACTAACTTGCAGTTATTATTACGCGTAGCAAATTTACCACACAAATGCATGGGTCTAGACCTACGTTTGGGTCAAGTTTCATGGAACTTTGAGAAAACGTTCAAAATTTTGCTGTTTTACACGGTTTTATTAACGTTTTTCTCTTTCATACTAACATTTAGTTATAATTACGCTTAACAAATTTACCACACAAATGCATGGGTATAGACTTTCGTTTGGGTCAAGTTTCGTGGAATTATGAGAATGTTCAAATTTTAACCGTTTTACACGATTTTGTTAAACAAAGTTTGTTTTCCCTTTCATACTAACTTGTAGTAATTATTATTCTTAACAAATTTACCATACAAATGCATTCAGTCTTGACCAACGTTTGGGTCAAGTTTCATGGAATTTTGAGAACGTTCAAAATGTAGTTGTTTTGCACGATTTTCTTAAAAAAAGTTTGTTTCCCTTTCGTACTAACATGTAGTTATTCTTACGGTTAGTAAATTTAACACCCAAATACATGGGACTAGACCTATGTTTGGGTCCACTGTCATCGAATTTTGAGAACTTTCAAAATTTAGCTGTTTTGTACGGTTTCATTAAAGAAAGTTTGTTTCATGTTCATACTAACTTGCAGTTATTATTACGCTTAGCAAATTTACCACACAAATGCATTGATCTAGACTTACGTTACGGTCAAGTTTCGTGGATATTTGAGAAAACATTCAAAATTTAGCTATTTTGCACTGTTTTATTAAACAAAACTTGTTTCCCTTTCATACTAAGATGTAGTTATTATTACGCTTAGCAAATTTACCACACAAATGCATGGGTCTAGACTTACATTTGGGTCATGTTTTGTGGAATTATGAGAACATTCAAAATTTAACTGTTTTGCACGATTTTATTAAATAAAGTTTGTTTCCCTTTCATACTAATTTGTAGTTATTGTTACGCTTAACAAATTTAACACACAAATGCATGTGTCTGGACCAACGGTTGGGTCAGGTTTCGTAGAATTTTGAGAAAGTTCAAAATTTAGTTGTTTTGCAAAGTTTTATCAAAAACAGTTTGTTTCCCTTTCATATTATTATACTTACCAAATGTGCCACACAAATGCAAGGGTCTAGACTTACGTTTGGATGATGTTTCGTGGAATTCTAAGAACGTTCAAAATTTAGATGTTTTGCATGATTTTATAAAATAAAGTTTGTTTCCCATTTAATACTAACTTGTAGTTATTATCATCCTTAGCAAATTTACGACACAAATGAATGGGTCTAGACCTCGTATGGGTCAAGTTTCGTGCAATTCTGAGAACGTTCAAAATTTATCTATTTTGCACGGTTTATTAAACGAAAAATTTTTGCCTTTCATACTAACTTATAGTTATTATTACGTTTAAAATTGGCTCAAGTTTCGTGGAATTCTGCGAACGTTCAAAATTTAGTTGTTTTGCACGGTTTTATTAAAAAAAGATTATTTTTCTTTCATTCTAACTTATAGTTATTATTACTCTTAACAAATTTATCACACACATGCATAAGTCTGGACCTACGTTTGGGTCATGTTTAGTGGAATTCTGAAAACGTTCAAAATTTAGCAGTTTTACACGATTTTATTAAAGAAAATTTGTTTCTCGTTCATACTAACTTGCAGTTATTATTACGCTTAGCAAATTTACCACATAAAAGTAGGGTTCTAGACCTACGTTTGGGTCAAGTTTCATCGAACTTTGAGAAAACTTTCAAAATTTTATTGTTTTGCACGGTTTATTAAAGAAAGTTTGTTTCCCTTTCATACTAACATGTACTTATTATTACGCTTAACAAATTTACCACACCAATGCATGGGTCTAGACTTACGTTTGGGTCAAGTTTCGTGGAATTCTGACAATGTTCAAAATTTAGCTGTTTTGCACGATTTTATTAAATAAAGTTTGTTTCCCTTTCATACTAAGTTGTAGTTATTATTACGCTTAACAAATTTACCACACAAATGCATAGGTCTAGACCTACGTTTGGGTCTAGTTTCATGGAATTCTGAGAATGTTCAAAATTTAGTTGTTTTGCATGGTTTATTAAATAAAGTTTGTTTCCTTTTCATACTAACATGTAGTTATTATTATGCTTAGTAAATTTAACACACAAATGCATGGGTCTAGACCTATGTTTGGGTCCACTTTCGTGGAATTTTGGGAACGTTCAAAATTTAGTTGTTTTGCACGGTTTTATTAAAGAAAGTTTATTTCCCGTTCATAATAACTTGTAGTTATTATTACGCTTACCAAATTTACCAAACAAATGTTTGGGTCTGAATTACATTTGGGTCAAGTTTCGTGGAATTTTGCAAAAACTTTCTAAATTAAGCGATTTTGCATGGTTTTATTAAAGAAAATTTGTTTCCCTTATATAGTAACATGTAGTTATTATTACGCGTAGCAAATTTACCACACAAATGCATGGGTATAGACTTACGTTTGGGTCAAGTTTTCTGGAATTGTGAGAACGTTCAAAATTTAACTGCTTTGCATTGTTTTATTAAATAAAGTTTGTTTCCCTTTAATATTAACTTGTAGTTATTATTACGTTTAACAAATTTAACACACAAATGTATGAGTTTAGACCAACGTTTGGGTCAAGTTTCGTGAAACTCTGAGAAAACGTTCAAAATTTATCTGTTTTGCACGGTTTTATTAAAGGATCTATGTTTCCCTTTTATACTAACTGGTAGTTATTTTTATGCTCAGAAAATTTACCGCACTAATGCATGGGTCTAGACCAACATTTGGCTTATGTTTCGTGAAATTCGGGGAACATTCAAAATTTAGCTGTTTTGCACGGTTTTATTATGGAAAGTTTGTTTCCCTTTCATACTAACATATATTTATTATTACCTTTAGCAAATTTATCACACAAATGCATGGTTCTAGACCTACGTTTGGCTCAAGTTTCGTAAAATTTGGGGAACATTCAAAATTTAGCTGTTTTGCACGGTTTTATTAAAGAACGTTTGTTTCCCTTTCATACTAACATGTAGTTATTATTACGCTTAGCAAATTTATAGCACAAATGCATGGTTCTAAATCTACATTTGGCTCAAGTTTCGTCAAATTCGGGGAACATTCAATATTTAGCTGTTTCGCACGGTTTTATTAAAGAAAGTTTGTTTTTCTTTCATACTAACTTATAGTTATTATTACGCTTAACAAATTTTCTACACAAATGCATAGGAATATCCCTATGTTTGGGTCAAGTTTCGTGGAATTCTGAGAACGTTCAAAATTTACTTGTTTTGCACGGTTTTATTAAAGAAAGTTTGTTTCCCGTTCATACTAACCTGCAGTGATTATTACGCTTAGAAAATTTACCGCACAAATGCTTGGGTGTAGATTTTTTGTGGAATTTTGAGAAAACATTCAAAATTGGGCTATTTTGCACGGTTTTATTAAAGAAAATTTGGTTTCCCTTCATACTAACATGTAATTATTATTACGCTTAGCAAATTTACCACACAAATGCATGGGTGTAGACTTATGTTTGGGTCAAGTTTTTTGCAATTGTGAGAACGTTCAAAATTTAACTGTTTGGCACGATTTTATTAAAGAAATTTTGTTTTCCGTTCATACTAACCTACAGTTATTATTATGCTCAGTAAATTTATCACACAAATGCTTGGGTGTAGACTTACATTTGGGTCATGTTTCATAGAATTTTGAGAAAACTTTCAAAATTGAGCTATTTTGCACGGTTTTCTTAAAGAAATTTTGTTTTCCTTTTCATACTAACATGTAATTATTTTACGCTTACCAAATTTACCATACAAATGCATGGGTATAGAGTTATGTTTGGGTCAAGTTTTTTGCAATTGTGAGAACGCTCAAAATTTAGCTGTTTTGCACGGTTTTATTAAAGAAAGTTTGTTTTCCTTTTTATACTAACATGTAGTTATTATTACACTTAGCAGATTTATCACACAAATGCATGGTTCTAGACCTACGTTTGGCTCAAGTTTCGTGAAATTTGGAGAACATTCAAAATTTAGCTGTTTTGCACGGTTTTATTAAAGAAAGTTTATTTCTCTTTCATACTAACATATAGTTATTATTATGCTTAGCAAATCTATCACACAAATGCATGGTTCTAGAACTATGTTTAGGTCCAGTTTTGTGGAATTTTGGGAACGTTCAAAATTTTGCTCTTTTTACATGGTTCTAGTCAAGAAAGTTTGTTTCCCTTTCATACTAACTTGCAGTTACTATTACGCTTAGCAAATTTACCACACAAATGCATGGGTCTAGACCTACGTTGGGATCAAGTTTCGTGGAACTTTGAGAAAAGTTTCAAAATTTTGTTGTTTTGCACGGTTTTATTAAAGAAAGTTTGTTTTCCTTTCATAATAAAATATAGTTATTATTCCACTTAGCAAATTTACCACACAAATGCATGGGTCTAGACCTATGTTTGGGTCCAGTTTCGTGGAACTTTGTAAATGTTCAAAATGTAGTTGTTTTGCACGGTTTTATCAAAGAAAGTTTGTTTTCCTTTCACACTACCATATAGTTATTATTATACTTAACAAATTTACCACACAAATGCATAGGTCTAGACCTACATTTGAGTCAAGTTTCGTGGAATTCTGAGAACGTTCAAAACATAACTGTTTTGCACGGTTTTATAGAAAAGAGTTTGTTTCCCTTCCATACTAACTTGTAGTTATTATTATGCTTAACCTTACCAAATGTGCCACACAAATGCATGGGTATAGACTTACGTTTGGATCAAATTTCGTGGATTTCTAAGAATGTTCAAAATTTAGTTGTTTTGCATAATTTTATTAAATAAAGTTTGTTTCCTTTTCATACTAACTTGTAGTTATTATTATCCTTAGCAAACTGTCCACACAAATGAATGGGTCTAGACCTACGTTTGGGCCAAGTTTCGTGTAATTCTGAGAACGTTCAAAATTTAGTTGTTTTGCGCGGTTTCATTAAAGAAAGTATGTTTTCCTTTCATACTAACTTGTAGTTATTATTATGCTTAGAAAATTTACCACACTAATGCATGTGTCTAGACCTATGTTTGGCTCAAGTTTCGTGAAATTCTGGGAACGTTAAAAATTTTGCTGGTTTGCACGGTTTAATTAAAGAAAGTTTGTTTCCCTTCCATACTACCATGTAGTTATTATTACGCTTAGAAAATTTACCACACAAATGCATGGGTCTAGACCTACGTTTGGTTCAAGTTTCGTCGAACTTAGAGAAAACTTTCAAAAGTTTGCTATTTTGCACGGTTTTATTAAAGAAAGTTTGTTTGTCATTCATACTAACATGTAGTTATTATTACGCTTAACAAATTTACCACACAAATGCATGAGTCCAGATCAACGTTTGGGTCAAGTTTCATGGAATTTTGAGATTGTTCAATGTTTAGTTGTTTTGTACGATTTTATTAAAAAAAGTTTGTTTTCCTTTCATACTAGCATATAGTTATTATTACGCTTAGTAAATTTAATACACAAATACATGTGAGTAGACCTATGTTTGGGTCAACTATCGTGGAATTTTAAGAACCTTGAAAATTTAGCTGTTTTGTACGATTTTATTAAAAAAAGTTTGTTTTCCGTTCATACTAACTTGCAGTTAGTATTATGCTTAGTAAATTTACCATACAAATGCATAGGTCTAGACTTATGTTTGGGTCAAGTTTTGTGGAATTGGGAGAACGTTCAAAATTTAACTGTTTTGCACGATTTTATTAAATAAAGATTATTTTCCCTTTCATACTAACTTGTAGTTATTATTACGCTTAACAAATTTAATAAACAAATGCATGAGTCTGGGCCGATGGTTGGGTCATGTTTCGTGATATTCTGAGAACGTTCAAAATTTAGCTGTTTTGCACGGTTTTATTAAAAAAAGTTTGTTTCCCTTTCATATTAACATGTAGTTATTATTACTCTTACCAAATGTGCGACACAAATGCAAGGGTCTAGACTTACGTTTGGATCAAGTTTCGTGGAATTCTAAGAACGTTCAAATTTAGTTGTTTTGCACGATTTTATTGAATAAAGTTTGTTTCCCTTTCATACTAAATTGTAGTTAGTATTACGCTTAGCAAATTTACCACAAAAATGCACGGGTTTAGACCTACGTTTGGGTGAAGTTTCGTGCAATTCTGAGAACATTCAAAATTTAGCTGTTTTGCATGGTTTTATTAAAGGAAAAATATTTGCCTAAACTTAACACACAAATGCATGAGTCTAGACCAACGTTTGGGTCAAGTTTCATGGAATTCTGAGAACGTTCAAAATTTAGCTCGTTTGCACGATTTTGTTAAAAAAAGTTTGTTTCAATTTCGTATTAACATGTAGTTATTATTTGCAAATTTACCACACAAATGCAAGGGTGTAGACCTACGTTTGGCTCAATTTTCGTGTTATTCTGTGAACGTTTAAAATTTAGCTGTGTTGCACGGTTTCATTAAAGAAAGTTTGTTACCCTTTCAGACTAACTTGTAGTTATTATTATGATTAGCAAATTTTTCACACAAGTGCATGGGTCTAGACCTACGTTTGGTTCAAGTTTCATGGAACATTGAGAAAACATTCAAAATTTTGTTGTTTTGCACGGTTTTGTTAAAGAAAGTTTGTTTTTCTCTTTGACACAAACATGTAGTTATAATTACCGCTAAACAAATTTATTTCAGAAATGCATGGGTCTAGACATATGTTTGGGTCAAGTTTCGTGGAACTTGGAGAAAACATTCAAAATTTAGCTATTTTGCACGGTTTTATTAAAGAAAGTTTGTTTTCCATTCATACTAACTTATAGTTATTTTTTCGCTTAATAAATTTACCACACAAATGCATAGGTCTAGACTTACATTTGGGTCAAGTTTCGGAATTCTGAGAATGTTCAAAAATTTAGATATTTTGCACGGTTTTATTAAAGAAAGTTTGTTTTTCTTTCATACTAACTTGCAGTTATTATTACGCGTACCAAATTTACCACACAAATGCATGGGTCTAGACCTACGTTTGGGTAAACTTTCATGGAACTTTGAGAAAACATTCAAAATTTTGCTGTTTTACACGGTTTTATTAAAGAAAGTTTGTTTTTCTTTTTCATACTAACATGTAGTTATAATTACGCTTAACAAATTTACCACACAAATGCATGGATCTAGACTTACGTTTGGGTCAAGTTTCGTGGAATTATGAGAATGTTCAAAATTTAGCCGTTTTACACGATTTTGTTAAATAAAGTTTGTTTTCCCTTTCATACTAACTTCTAGTAATTATTATTCTTAAAAAATTTACCATACAAATGCATGAGTCTTGACCAACGTTTGGGTCAAGTTTCGTGGAATTATGAGAACGTTCAAAATTTAGTTGTTTTGCACGATTTTATTAAAAAAAAAGTTTGTTTCCCTTTCGTACTAACAGGTAGTTATTGTTATGCTTAGTAAATTTAACACACAAATACATGGGACTAGACCTATGTTTGAGTCCATTATCATTGAATTTTGAGAACGTTTAAAATTTAGCTGTTTTGTACGGTTTTATTAAAGAAAGTTTGTTTCAAGTTCATACTAACTTGCAGTTATTATTACGCTTAGCATATTTACCACACAAAAATGCATGGGTGTAGACTTACGTTTGGGTCAAGTTTTGTGGATTTTTGAGAAGACATTCAAAATTTAGCTATTTTGCACGGTTTTAGTAAACAAAATTTGTTTTTCTTTCATATTAAGATATAGTTATTATTACGCTTAGCAAATTTACTACACAAATGCATGGGTCTAGACTTACGTTTGGGTCATGTTTTGTGGAATTGTGAGAACATTCAAAATTTAACTGTTTTGCACGATTTTATTAAATAAAGTTTGTTTTCCTTTTATACTAATTTGTAGTTATTGTTACGCTTAACAAATTTAACACACAAATGCATGAGTCTGGACCAACGGTTGGGTCAAGTTTCGTGGAATTCTGAGAAAGTTCAAAATTGAGTTGTTTTGCAAAGTTTTATTAAAAACAGTTTGTTTCCCTTTCATATTATGATGCTTCCCAAATGTGCCACACAAATGCAAGGGTCTAGACTTACGTTTGGATGAAGTTTCGTGGAATTCTAAGAACGTTCAAAATTTAGTTGTTTTTCACGATTTTACTGAATGAAGTTTGTTTCTCTTTCATACTAACTTGTAGTTATTATTACCCTTAGAGATTTTTCCACACAAATGCACGGGTCTATACCTACGTTTAGGTCAAGTTCGTAGAATTCTGGGAACGTTCAAAATTTAGCTGTTTTGCATGGTTTTATTCAGGAAAATTTGTTTCCCTTCGATACTAACATGTAGTTATTATTACCCTTATCAAATTTACCACACAAATGCATGGTTCTAGACCTATGTCTGTGTCCAGTTTCGTGGAATTTTGGAAATGTTGAAAAAGTTAGTTGTTTTGCACGGTTTTAGTAAAAAAGGTTTGTTTTCCTTTCATAATAACTTATAGTTATTATTACGCTTAACATATTTACCACACAAATGCATATGTCTAGACCTATGTTTGGGTCAAGTTTCGTGGAATTTTGAAAACATTCAAAATTTAACTGTTTTGCACGGTATTTTAAAGAAAGTTTATTTTCCGTTCATACTAACTTTCAGTTAATACTACATTAGCAAATTTACCACACAAATGCATGGGTCTAAACTTAAGTTTGGGTCGAGTTTCATGGAATTTTAAGAAAACTTTCAAAATTTAGTTATTTTGCACGGTTTTATTAAATAAAGTTGGTTGCCCTTTCATACTAGCATGTATTTATTATTAGACCTAGCAAATTTACCACACAAATGCATGGGTCTAGACATAAGCTTGGGTCAAGTTTCGTGGAATTCTGAGAACGTTCAAAATTTAGCGGTTTTGCACGATTTTATTAAATAAAGTTTGTTTCCTTTTCATACTAACTTGTAGTTATTATTACGCTTAACAAATTTAGCACATAAATGCATGAGTCTAGACCAACGGTTGGGTCAAATTTCGTGGAATTTTGAAAGCGTTCAAAATTTAGCTGTTTTGCACGGTTTTATTAAAAACAGTTTGTTTTCCTTTCATATTAACATGCAATTATTATTATGCTTACCAAATGTGCCACACAAATGCAAGGGTCTAGACTTACGTTTGGATCAACTTTCGTGGAATTTTGAGAACGTTCAAAATTTAGTTGTTTTGCACGATTTTATAAAATAAAGTTTTTTTCCCATTCATACTAACTTGTAGTTATTATTACCCTTAGCAAATTTACTACACAAATGAATGGATCTAGAGCTATGTATGGGTCAAGTTTGGTGCATTTCTGAGAACGTTGAAAATTTAGCTGTTTTGCACGGTTTTATTATAGGAAAAATATTTGCCTTTCATACTAACTTGTAGTTATTATTACATTTAGAAAATTTACCATACTAATGCATGGGTCTAGACCTACATTTGGCTCATGTTTCGTGGAATTCTGAGAACGTTCAAAGTTTAGTTGTTTTGCACGGTTTTATTAAAAAAAGATTATTTTCCTTTCATTCTAACTTATAGTTATTATTACTCTTAACAAATTTATCATACACATGCATAGGTCTGGACCTACGTTTGGGTCATGTTTAGTGGAATTCTGAGAACGTTCAAAATTTAGCAGTTTTGCACGGTTTTATTAAAGAAAGTTTGTTTCCCGTCCATACTAACTTACAGTTATTATTACGCTTAGCAAATTTACCACATAAATGCAGGGTTCTAGACTACGTTTGGGTCAAGTTTCGTGGAACTTTGTGAAAACTTTCAAAATTTTATTGTTTTGCAAGGTTTATTAAAGAAAGTTTGTTTCCCTTTCATACTAAGTTGTAGTTATTATTACACTTGAGAAATATACCACACAAATGCATAGGTTACGTTTGGGTCTAGTTTCGTGGAATTTTGAGAATGCTCAAAATTTAGTTGTTTTGCATTGTTTATTAAATAAAGTTTGTTTCCTTTTCATATTAACATGTAGTTATTATTATGCTTAGTAAATTTAACACACAAATGCATGGGTCTAGACCTATGTTTTGGTTCACTTTCGTGGAATTTTGGGAACGTTCAAAATTTAACTTTTTTGCACGGTTTAATTAAAGAAAGTTTATTTTCCTTTCATACTAACTTGCAGTCATTATTACGCTTACCAAATTTACCACACAAATGCTTGGGTCTAGAATTACATTTGGGTCATGTTTCGTGAAATTTTGAGAAAATTTTCTAAATTTAGCGATTCTGCATGAGTTTATTAAACAAAATTTGTTTCCCTTATATTCAAACATGTAATTATTATTACGCTTAGCAAATTTACCACACAAATGCATGGGTATAGACTTACGTTTGGGTCAAGTTTTATGGAATTGTGAGAACGCTCAAAATTTAACTATTTTGTATTGTTTTATTAAATAAAGTTTGTTTCCCTTTAATATCAACTTGTAGTTACTATTACGTTTAACAAATTTAACACACAAATGCATGAGTTTAGACTAATGTTTGGGTCAAGTTTCGTGAAATTCTAAGAAAACAATCAAAATTTAATCTGTTTTGCATGGTTTTATTAAAGGATCTATGCTTCCCTTTTATACTAACTGGTAGTTATTTTTATGCTTAGAAAATTTACCCCACTAATGCATGGGTCTAGACCAACATTTGTCTTAAGTTTCGTGAAATTTGGGGAACATTCAAAATTTAGCTATTTTGCACGGTTTTATAAAGGAAAGTGTGTTTCCCTTTCATACTAACATGTAGTTATTATTACGCTTAGCAAATTTATCACACAAATGCGTGGTTCTAGACCTACGTTTGGCTAAAGTTTCATGAAATTTGGGGAACATTCAAAATTTAGATGCTTTGCACGGTTTTATTAAAGAAAGTTTGTTTCCCTTTCATACTAACATGTAGTTATTATTACGCTTAGCAAATTTATTATGCATGGTTCTAGACCTACGTTTGGCTCAAGTTTCATGAAATTCGGGAAACAATCAATATTTAGCTGTTTTGCACGGTTTTATTAAAGAAAGTTTGTTTTTCTTTCATACTAACTTATAGTTATAATTACGCTTAACAAATTTACCACACAAATGCATAGGAATATCCCTATGTTTGGGTCAAGTTTCGTGGAATTATGAGAACGTTCAAAATTTACTTGTTTTGCACGGTTTTATTAAAGAAAGTTTGTTTCCAGTTCATACTAACCTACAGTTATTATTACGCTTAGTAAACTTACCACACAAATGCTTGCGTGTAGACTTACATTTGGGTCAAGTTTCGTGGAATTTTAGAAAACTTTCAAAATTTAGCTATTTTGCACGGTTTTATTAAAGAAACTTTATTTCCCTTTCATACTAACATGTAATTATTATTACGCTTAGCAAATTTACCACACAAATGCATGGGTATAGACTTATGTTTGGGTCAAGTTTTTGGCAATTATGAGAACGTTCAAAATTTAACTGTTTTGCACGGTTTTATTAAAGAAAGTTTGTTTCCCGTTCATACTAACCTGCAGTTATTATTATGCTTAGTAAATTTACCACACAAATGCTTGGGTGTAGACTTACATTTGGGTCAAGTTTAATGGAATTTTGAGAAAACTGTCAAAATTGATGTAATTTGCACGATTTTATGAAAGAAAATTTATTTTCCTTTCATACTAACATGTAATTATTATTACACTTAGCAAATTTACCACACAAATGCATGGGTATAGACTTATGTTTGGGTCAAGTTTTTTGCAATGGTGAGAACGTTCAAAATTTAGCTGTTTTGCATAGTTTTATTAAAGAAAGTTTGTTTCCCTTTTCATACTAACATGTTGTTATTATTACGCTTAGCATATTTATCACACAAATGCATGGTTCTAGACCTACGTTTGGCTCAAGTTTCGTGAAATTTGGTGGTCATTCTAAATTTAGCTGTTTTGCACGGTTTTATTAAAGAAAGTTTGTTTGTCTTTCATAGTAACTTGCAGTTATGATTACGCTTAGCAAATTTACCACACAAATACATGGCTCTAGACCTACGTTGGGATCAAGTTTCGTGGAACTTTGAGAAAACTTTAAAAATTTTGTTGTTTTGCACGGTTTGATTAAAGAAAGTCTGTTTTCCATTCATAATAACATGTAGTTATTAGTACACTGAGCAAATTTACCACACAAATGCATGAGTCTAGACCTATGTTTGGGTCTAGTTTCGTGGAACTTTGTAAATGGTCAAAATTTAGCTGTTTTGCACGGTTTTATCAAAGAAAGATTGTTTTCCTTTCATAATACCATATAGTTATTATTGTCTAGACCTGTGTTTGGGTCAAGTTTCGTGGAATTCTTAGAACGTTCAAAATATAGCTGTTGTACACAGTTTTGTAAAAAAATGTTTTCTTTCCTTTCCTTCTAACTTTTAGTTATTATTATGCTTAACCTTACCAAATGCTTATTACGTTTGGATCAAATTTCGTGGATTTCTTAAAACGTTCAAAATCTAGTTGTTTTGCACAATTTTATTAAATAAAATTTGTTTCCCTTTCATACTAACTTGTAGTTAATATTACCCTTAGCAAACATTCCACACAAATGAATGGGTCTAAACTTACGTTTTGGTCAAGTTTCGTGTAATTCTGAAAACGTTCAAAATTTAGTTGTTTTGCACGGTTTTATTAAAGAAAGTTTGTTTCCCATTCATACTAACCTGCAGTTATTATTACGCTTAGTAAATTTACCATACAAATGCTTGGGTGTAGACTTACATTTGGGTCAAGTTTTGTGGAATTTTGAGAAAACTTTC
Source organism: Sesamum indicum (assembly GCF_026168435.1). NCBI lineage: Eukaryota > Viridiplantae > Streptophyta > Magnoliopsida > Lamiales > Pedaliaceae > Sesamum > Sesamum indicum. The sequence continues at coordinate 11,243,958 of NC_142665.1, read as the reverse complement.
AAAATTGAGCTATTTTGCACGGTTTTATTAAAGAAAATTTTTTTCCCTTTCATACTAACATGCAATTATTATTATGATTAGCAAATTTACCACACAAATGCATGAGTATAGACTTATGTTTGGGTCAAAGTTTTTGCAATTGTGAGAACGTTCAAAATTTAGCTATTTTGCACGGTTTTATTAAAGAAAAGTTTTTTTCCCTTTTCATACTAACATGTAGTTAATTACACTTAGCATATTTATCATACGAATGCATGGTTCTTGACCTACGTTTGGCTCAAGTTTCGTGAAATTTGGGGAACATTCAAAATTTAGTTGTTTTGCACGATTTTATTAAAAAAAGTTTGTTTCCCTCTCATACTAACATCTAATTATTATTACGCTTAGCAAATTTATCACACAAATGCATGGTTCTAGACCTATGTTTAGGTCCAGTTTCGTGGAATTTTGGGAACGTTCAAAATTTAGCTGCTTTGCACGGTTTTATTAAAGAAAAGCTTGTTTCCCTTTTCATACTAACATGTAGTTATTATTACACTTAACAGATTTATCAGACAAATGCATGGTTCGAGACCTACGTTTGGCTCAAGTTTCGTGAAATTTGGGAAACATTAAAAATTTTAGCTGTTTTGCACGGTTTTACTAAAGAAAGTTTGTTTCCCTTTCATGCTAACATGTAGTTATTATTACGCTTAGCAAATTTATCACACAAATGCATGGTTCTAGACCTATGTTTAGGTCCAGTTTCGTGGAATTTTGGGAACGTTGAAAATTTCGCTCTTTTTGCACGGTTCTAGTAAATAAAGTATGTTTCCCTTTCATACTACCTTGTAGTTATTATTACCCTTAACAACCTTTCCACACAAATGAATGGGTCTAGACCTACGTTTGGGTCAAGTTTCGTGTAATTCTGAGAACGTTCAAAATTTAGCTGTTTTGCACGGTTTTATTAAAGAAAGTATGTTTCCCTTTCATACTAACTTTTAGTTATTATTACGCTTAGAAAATTTACCACACTAATGCATGGGTCTAGACCTACGTTTGGCTCAGGTTTCGTGCATATTTGGGAACGTTAAAAATTTAGCTGGTTTGCACGGTTTAATTAAAGAAATTTTGTTTCCCTTCCATACTACCATGTAGTAGCGTAATCAAATTTACCACACAAATGCATAGGTCTAGACCTACGTTTGGTTTAAGTTTCATCGAACTTAGAGAAAAATTTCAAAATTTTGCTATTTTGCATGGTTTTATTAAAGAAAGTTTGTTTCTCGTTCATACTAACATGTAGTTATTATTACGCTTAACAAATTTACCACACAAATGCATGGGTCCAGTCCAACGTTTGGGTCAAGTTTCGTGGAATTTTGAGAAGGATCAAAGTTTAGTTGTTTTGCACGATTTTCTTAAAAAAAAAGTTTGTTTTCCTTTCATACTAACATGTAGTTATTATTACGCTTAGTAAATTTAACACACAAATACATTGGACTAGACCTATGTTTGGTTCAACTATCGTGGAATTTTGAGAACGTTCAAAATTTAGCTGTTTCATACGGTTTTATTAAACAAAGTTTGTTTCCCGTTCATACTAACTTGTAGTTATTACTACGCTTAGCAAATTTACCACACAAATGCATGGGTCTAAACTTACGTTTGAGTCAAGTTTCGTGGAATTTTGAGAAAACATTCAAAATTCAGCTATTTTTCACGGTTTTACTAAACAAAATTTATTACTCTTTTATACTAACATGTAGTTATTATTACGCTCAGAACATTTACCACACAAATGCATAGGTCTAGACTTATGTTTGGGTCAAGTTTTGTGGAATTGTGAGAACGTTCAAAATTTAACTGTTTTGCACGATTTTATTAAATTAAGATTATTTCCCTTTTATACTAACTTGTAGTTATTATTACGCTTAACAAATTTAAGACAGAAATTCATGAGTTTGGACCGACGGTTTGGTCAAGTTTCATGATATTCTGAGAACGTTCAAAATTTAGTTGTTTTGCACGGTTTTATCAAAGAAAGATTGTTTTCCTTTCATACTACCATATAGTTACTATTATGCTTAATAAATTTACCACACAAATGCATAGGTCTGGACCGATGTTTGGGTCAAGTTTCGTGCAATTCTGAGAACGTTCAAAATATAGTTGTTGTACACAGTTTTGTAAAAAAATGTTTTCTTTCCTTTCCTACTAACTTTTAGTTATTATTATGCTTAACCTTACCAAATGCTTATTACGTTTGGATCAAATTTCGTGGATTTCTTAAAACGTTCAAAATCTAGTTGTTTTGCACAATTTTATTAAATAAAATTTGTTTCCCTTTCATACTAACTTGTAGTTAATATTACCCTTAGCAAACATTCCACACAAATGAATGGTTCTACACTTACGTTTTGGTCAAGTTTCGTGTAATTCTGAGAACGTTCAAAATTTAGCTGGTTTGCACGGTTTTATTAAAGAAATTTGTTTCCCATTCATACTAACCTGCAGTTATTATTACGCTTAGTAAATTTACCATACAAATGCTTGGGTGTAGACTTACATTTGGGTCAAGTTTCGTGGAATTTTGAGAAAACTTTCAAAATTGAGCTATTTTGCACGGTTTTATTAAAGAAAATTTTTTTTCCTTTCATACTAACATGCAATTATTATTATGCTTAGCAAATTTACCACACAAATGCATGAGTATAGACTTATGTTTGGGTCAAAGTTTTTGCAATTGTGAGAACGTTCAAAATTTAGCTATTTTGCACGGTTTTATTAAAGAAAAGTTTTTTTCCCTTTTCATACTAACATGTAGTTAATTACACTTAGCATATTTATCATACGAATGCATGGTTCTAGACCTACGTTTGGCTCATCTTTCGTGAAATTTGGGGAACATTCAAAATTTAGTTGTTTTGCACCGTTTTATTAAAGAAAGTTTGTTTCCCTCTCATACTAACATGTAGTTATTATTACGCTTAGCAAATTTATCACACAAATGCATGGTTCTAGACCTATGTTTACGTCCAGTTTCGTGGAATTTTGGGAACGTTCAAACTTTAGCTGCTTTGCACGGTTTTATTAAAGAAAAGCTTGTTTCCCTTTTCATACTAACATGTAGTTATTATTACACTTAACAGATTTATCAGACAAATGCATAGTTCGAGACCTACGTTTGGCTCAAGTTTCGTGAAATTTGGGAAACATTCAAAATTTTAGCTGTTTTGCACGGTTTTACTAAAGAAAGTTTGTTTCCCTTTCATGCTAACATGTAGTTATTATTACGCTTAGCAAATTTATCACACAAATGCATGGTTCTAGACCTATGTTTAGGTCCAGTTTCGTGGAATTTTGGGAACGTTGAAAATTTCGCTCTTTTTGCACGGTTCTAGTAAATAAAGTATGTTTCCCTTTCATACTAACTTGTAGTTATTATTACCCTTAACAACCTTTCCACACAAATGAATGGGTCTAGACCTACGTTTGGGTCAAGTTTCGTGTAATTCTGAGAACGTTCAAAATTTAGCTGTTTTGCACGGTTTTATTAAAGAAAGTATGTTTACCTTTCATACTAACTTTTAGTTATTATTACGCTTAGAAAATTTACCACACTAATGCATGGGTCTAGACCTACGTTTGGCTCAGGTTTCGTGCATATTTGGGAACGTTAAAAATTTAGCTGGTTTGCACGGTTTAATTAAAGAAAGTTTGTTTCCCTTCCATACTACCATGTAGTTATTATTACGCTTAGCAAATTTACCACACAAATGCATAGGTCTAGACCTACGTTTGGTTTAAATTTCATCGAACTTAGAGAAAACTTTCAAAATTTTGCTATTTTGCATGGTTTTATTAAAGAAAGTTTGTTTCTCGTTCATACTAACATGTAGTTATTATTACGCTTAACAAATTTACCACACAAATGCATGGGTCCAGTCCAACGTTTGGGTCAAGTTTCGTGGAATTTTTAGAAGGATCAAAGTTTAGTTGTTTTGCACGATTTTATTAAAAAAAAAAGTTTGTTTTCCTTTCATACTAACATGTAGTTATTATTACGCTGAGTAAATTTAACACACAAATACATTGGACTAGACCTATGTTTGGGTCAACTATCGTGGAATTTTGAGAACGTTCAAAATTTAGCTGTTTCATACGGTTTTATTAAACAAAGTTTGTTTCCCGTTCATACTAACTTGTAGTTATTACTACGCTTAGCAAATTTACCACACAAATGCATGGGTCTAAACTTACATTTGAGTCAAGTTTCGTGGAATTTTGAGAAAACATTCAAAATTCAGCTATTTTTCACGGTTTTACTAAACAAAATTTATTACTCTTTTATACTAACATGTAGTTATTATTACGCTCAGAAAATTTACCACACAAATGCATAGGTCTAGACTTATGTTTGGGTCAAGTTTTGTGGAATTGTGAGAACGTTCAAAATTTAACTGTTTTGCACGATTTTATTAAATTAAGATTATTTCCCTTTTATACTAACTTGTAGTTATTATTACGCTTAACAAATTTAATACAGAAATGCATGAGTTTGGACCGACGGTTGGGTCAAGTTTCATGATATTCTGAGAACGTTCAAAATTTAGTTGTTTTGCACGGTTTTATCAAAGAAAGATTGTTTTCCTTTCATACTACCATATAGTTACTATTATGCTTAACAAATTTACCACACAAATGCATAGGTCTGGACCGATGTTTGGGTCAAGTTTCGTGGAATTCTGAGAACGTTCAAAATATAGCTGTTGTACACAGTTTTGTAAAAAAATGTTTTCTTTCCTTTCCTACTAACTTTTAGTTATTATTATGCTTAACCTTACCAAATGCTTATTACATTTGGATCAAATTTCGTGGATTTCTTAAAACGTTCAAAATCTAGTTGTTTTGCACAATTTTATTAAATAAAATTTGTTTCCCTTTCATACTGACTTGTAGTTAATATTACCATTAGCAAACATTCCACACAAATGAATGGGTCTAGACTTACGTTTTGGTCAAGTTTCGTGTAATTCTGAGAATGTTCAAAATTTAGCTGTTTTGCACGGTTTTATTAAAGAAAGTTTGTTTCCCATTCATACTAACCTGCAGTTATTATTACGCTTAGTAAATTTACCATACAAATGCTTGGGTGTAGACTTACATTTGGGTCAAGTTTCGTGGAATTTTGAGAAAACTTTCAAAATTGAGCTATTTTGCACGGTTTTATTAAAGAATTTTTTTTTTCCTTTCATACTAATATGCAATTATTATTATGCTTAGCAAATTTACACACAAATGCATGAGTATAAACTTATGTTAGGGTCAAAGTTTTTGCAATTGTGAGAACGTTCAAAATTTAGCTATTTTGCACGGTTTTATTAAAGAAAAGTTTTTTTCCCTTTTCATACTAACATGTAGTTAATTACACTTAGCATATTTATCATACGAATGCATGGTTCTTGACCTACGTTTGGCTCAAGTTTCGTGAAATTTGGGGAACATTCAAAATTTAGTTGTTTTGGACGGTTTTATTAAAGAAAGTTTGTTTCCCTCTCATACTAACATGTAGTTATTATTACGCTTAGCAAATTTATCACACAAATGCATGGTTCTAGACCTATGTTTAGGTCCAGTCTCGTGAAATTTTGGGAACGTTCAAAATTTAGCGGCTTTGCACGGTTTTATTAAAGAAAAGCTTGTTTCCCTTTTCATACTAACATGTAGTTATTATTACACTTAACAGATTTATCAGACAAATGCATGGTCCGAGACCTACGTTTGGCTCAAGTTTCGTGAAATTTGGGAAACATTCAAAATTTTAGCTGTTTTGCACGGTTTTACTAAAGAAAGTTTGTTTCCCTTTCATGCTAACATGTAGTTATTATTACGCTTAGCAAATTTATCACACAAATGCATTGTTCTAGACCTATGTTTAGGTCCAGTTTCGTGGAATTTTGGGAACGTTGAAAATTTCGCTCTTTTTGCACGGTTCTAGTAAATAAAGTATGTTTCCCTATCATACTAACTTGTAGTTATTATTACCCTTAACAACCTTTCCACACAAATGAATGGGTCTAGACCTACGTTTGGGTCAAGTTTCGTGTAATTCTGAGAACGTTCAAAATTTAGCTGTTTTGCACGGTTTTATTAAAGAAAGTATGTTTCCCTTTCATACTAACTTTTAGTTATCATTATGCTTAGAAAATTTACCACACTTATGCATGGGTCTAGACCTACGTTTGGCTCAGGTTTCGTGCATATTTGGGAACGTTAAAAATTTAGCTGGTTTGCACGGTTTAATTAAAGAAAGTTTGTTTCCCTTCCATACTACCATGTAGTTATTATTACGCTTAGCAAATTTACCACCCAAATGCATAGGTCTAGACCTACGTTTGGTTTAAATTTCATCGAACTTAGAGAAAACTTTCAAAATTTTGCTATTTTGCATGGTTTTATTAAAGAAAGTTTGTTTCTCGTTCATACTAACATGTAGTTATTATTACGCTTAACAAATTTACCACACAAATGCATGGGTCCAGTCCAACGTTTGGATCAAGTTTCGTGGAATTTTTAGAAGGATCAAAGTTTAGTTATTTTGCACGATTTTATTAAAAAAAAAAGTTTGTTTTCCTTTCATACTAACATGTAGTTATTATTACGCTGAGTAAATTTAACACACAAATACATTGGACTAGACCTATGTTTGGGTCAACTATCGTGGAATTTTGAGAACGTTCAAAATTTAGCTGTTTCATACGGTTTTATTAAACAAAGTTTGTTTCCCGTTCATACTAACTTGTAGTTATTACTACGCTTAGCAAATTTACCACACAAATGCATGGGTCTAAACTTACATTTGAGTCAAGTTTCGTGGAATTTTGAGAAAACATTCAAAATTCAGCTAGTTTTCACGGTTTTACTAAACAAAATTTATTACTCTTTTATACTAACATGTAGTTATTATTACGCTCAGAAAATTTACCACACAAATGCATAGGTCTAGACTTATGTTTGGGTCAAGTTTTGTGGAATTGTGAGAACGTTCAAAATTTAACTGTTTTGCACGATTTTATTAAATTAAGATTATTTCCCTTTTATACTAACTTGTAGTTATTATTACGCTTAACAAATTTAATACAGAAATGCATGAGTTTGGACCGACGGTTGGGTTAAGTTTCATGATATTCTGAGAACGTTCAAAATTTAGTTGTTTTGCACGGTTTTATCAAAGAAAGATTGTTTTCCTTTCATACTACCATATAGTTACTATTATGCTTAACAAATTTACCACACAAATGCATAGGTCTGGACCGATGTTTGGGTCAAGTTTCGTGGAATTCTGAGAACGTTCAAAATATAGCTGTTGTACACAGTTTTGTAAAAAAATGTTTTCTTTCCTTTCCTACTAACTTTTAGTTATTATTATGCTTAACCTTACCAAATGCTTATTACATTTGGATCAAATTTCGTGGATTTCTTAAAACGTTCAAAATCTAGTTATTTTGCACAATTTTATTAAATAAAATTTGTTTCCCTTTTATACTGACTTGTAGTTAATATTACCATTAGCAAACATTCCACACAAATGAATGGGTCTAGACTTACGTTTTGGTCAAGTTTCGTGTAATTCTGAGAATGTTCAAAATTTAGCTGTTTTGCACGGTTTTATTAAAGAAAGTTTGTTTCCCATTCATACTAACCTGCAGTTATTATTACGCTTAGTAAATTTACCATACAAATGCTTGGGTGTAGACTTACATTTGGGTCAAGTTTCGTGGAATTTTGAGAAAACTTTCAAAATTGAGCTATTTTGCACGGTTTTATTAAAGAAATTTTTTTTTCCTTTCATACTAATATGCAATTATTATTATGCTTAGCAAATTTACACACAAATGCATGAGTATAAACTTATGTTAGGGTCAAAGTTTTTGCAATTGTGAGAACGTTCAAAATTTAGCTATTTTGCATATTAAAGAAAAGTTTTTTTCCCTTTTCATACTAACATGTAGTTAATTACACTTAGCATATTTATCATACGAATGCATGGTTCTTGACCTACGTTTGGCTCAAGTTTCGTGAAATTTGGGGAACATTCAAAATTTAGTTGTTTTGCACGGTTTTATTAAAGAAAGTTTGTTTCCGTCTCATACTAACATGTAGTTATTATTACGCTTAGCAAATTTATCACACAAATGCATGGTTCTAGACCTATGTTTAGGTCCAGTTTCGTGGAATTTTGGGAACGTTCAAAATTTAGCGGCTTTGCACGGTTTTATTAAAGAAAAGCTTGTTTCCCTTTTCATACTAACATGTAGTTATTATTACACTTAACAGATTTATCAGACAAATGCATGGTCCGAGACCTACGTTTGGCTCAAGTTTCGTGAAATTTGGGAAACATTCAAAATTTTAGCTGTTTTGCACGGTTTTACTAAAGAAAGTTTGTTTCCCTTTCATGCTAACATGTAGTTATTATTGCGCTTAGCAAATTTATCACACAAATGCATTGTTCTAGACCTATGTTTAGGTCCAGTTTCGTGGAATTTTGGGAACGTTGAAAATTTCGCTCTTTTTGCACGGTTCTAGTAAATAAAGTATGTTTCCCTTTCATACTAACTTGTAGTTATTATTACCCTTAACAACCTTTCCACACAAATGAATGGGTCTAGACCTACGTTTGGGTCAAGTTTCGTGTAATTCTGAGAACGTTCAAAATTTAGCTGTTTTGCACGGTTTTATTAAAGAAAGTATGTTTCCCTTTCATACTAACTTTTAGTTATCATTATGCTTAGAAAATTTACCACACTTATGCATGGGTCTAGACCTACGTTTGGCTCAGGTTTCGTGCATATTTGGGAACGTTAAAAATTTAGCTGGTTTGCACGGTTTAATTAAAGAAAGTTTGTTTTCCTTCCATACTACCATGTAGTTATTATTACGCTTAGCAAATTTACCACACAAATGCATAGGTCTAGACCTACGTTTGGTTTAAATTTCATCGAACTTAGAGAAAACTTTCAAAATTTTGCTATTTTGCATGGTTTTATTAAAGAAAGTTTGTTTCTCGTTCATACTAACATGTAGTTATTATTACGCTTAACAAATTTACCACACAAATGCATGGGTCCAGTCCAACGTTTGGGTCAAGTTTCGTGGAATTTTTAGAAGGATCAAAGTTTAGTTGTTTTGCACGATTTTATTAAAAAAAAAAGTTTGTTTTCCTTTCATACTAACATGTAGTTATTATTACGCTGAGTAAATTTAACACACAAATACATTGGACTAGACCTATGTTTGGGTCAACTATCGTGGAATTTTGAGAACGTTCAAAATTTAGCTGTTTCATACGGTTTTATTAAACAAAGTTTGTTTCCCGTTCATACTAACTTGTAGTTATTACTACGCTTAGCAAATTTACCACACAAATGCATGGGTCTAAACTTACATTTGAGTCAAGTTTCGTGGAATTTTGAGAAAACATTCAAAATTCAGCTATTTTTCACGGTTTTACTAAACAAAATTTATTACTCTTTTATACTAACATGTAGTTATTATTACGCTCAGAAAATTTACCACACAAATGCATAGGTCTAGACTTATGTTTGGGTCAAGTTTTGTGGAATTGTGAGAACGTTCAAAATTTAACTGTTTTGCACGATTTTATTAAATTAAGATTATTTCCCTTTTATACTAACTTGTAGTTATTATTACGCTTAACAAATTTAATACAGAAATGCATGAGTTTGGACCGACGGTTGGGTCAAGTTTCATGATATTCTGAGAACGTTCAAAATTTAGTTGTTTTGCACGGTTTTATCAAAGAAAGATTGTTTTCCTTTCATACTACCATATAGTTACTATTATGCTTAACAAATTTACCACACAAATGCATAGGTCTGGACCGATGTTTGGGTCAAGTTTCGTGGAATTCTGAGAACGTTCAAAATATAGCTGTTGTACACAGTTTTGTAAAAAAATATTTTCTTTCCTTTCCTACTAACTTTTAGTTATTATTATGCTTAACCTTACCAAATGCTTATTACATTTGGATCAAATTTCGTGGATTTCTTAAAACGTTCAAAATCTAGTTGTTTTGCACAATTTTATTAAATAAAATTTGTTTCCCTTTCATACTGACTTGTAGTTAATATTACCATTAGCAAACATTCCACACAAATGAATGGGTCTAGACTTACGTTTTGGTCAAGTTTCGTGTAATTCTGAGAATGTTCAAAATTTAGCTGTTTTGCACGGTTTTATTAAAGAAAGTTTGTTTCCCATTCATACTAACCTGCAGTTATTATTACGCTTAGTAAATTTACCATACAAATGCTTGGGTGTAGACTTACATTTGGGTCAAGTTTCGTGGAATTTTGAGAAAACTTTCAAAATTGAGCTATTTTGCACGGTTTTATTAAAGAAATTTTTTTTTCCTTTCATACTAATATGCAATTATTATTATGCTTAGCAAATTTACACACAAATGCATGAGTATAAACTTATGTTAGGGTCAAAGTTTTTGCAATTGTGAGAACGTTCAAAATTTAGCTATTTTGCACGGTTTTATTAAAGAAAAGTTTTTTTCCCTTTTCATACTAACATGTAGTTAATTACACTTAGCATATTTATCATACGAATGCATGGTTCTTGACCTACGTTTGGCTCAAGTTTCGTGAAATTTGGGGAACATTCAAAATTTAGTTGTTTTGCACGGTTTTATTAAAGAAAGTTTGTTTCCCTCTCATACTAACATGTAGTTATTATTACGCTTAGCAAATTTATCACACAAATGCATGGTTCTAGACCTATGTTTAGGTCCAGTTTCGTGGAATTTTGGGAACGTTCAAAATTTAGCTGCTTTGCACGGTTTTATTAAAGAAAAGCTTGTTTCCCTTTTCATACTAACATGTAGTTATTATTACACTTAACAGATTTATCAGACAAATGCATGGTCCGAGACCTACGTTTGGCTCAAGTTTCGTGAAATTTGGGAAACATTCAAAATTTTAGCTGTTTTGCACGGTTTTACTAAAGAAAGTTTGTTTCCCTTTCATGCTAACATGTAGTTATTATTATGCTTAGCAAATTTATCACACAAATGCATTGTTCTAGACCTATGTTTAGGTCCAGTTTCGTGGAATTTTGGGAACGTTGAAAATTTCGCTCTTTTTGCACGGTTCTAGTAAATAAAGTATGTTTCCCTTTCATACTAACTTGTAGTTATTATTACCCTTAACAACCTTTCCACACAAATGAATGGGTCTAGACCTACGTTTGGGTCAAGTTTCGTGTAATTCTGAGAACGTTCAAAATTTAGCTGTTTTGCACGGTTTTATTAAAGAAAGTATGTTTCCCTTTCATACTAACTTTTAGTTATCATTATGCTTAGAAAATTTACCACACTTATGCATGGGTCTAGACCTACGTTTGGCTCAGGTTTCGTGCATATTTGGGAACGTTAAAAATTTAGCTGGTTTGCACGGTTTAATTAAAGAAAGTTTGTTTCCCTTCCATACTACCATGTAGTTATTATTACGCTTAGCAAATTTACCACACAAATGCATAGGTCTAGACCTACGTTTGGTTTAAATTTCATCGAACTTAGAGAAAACTTTCAAAATTTTGCTATTTTGCATGGTTTTATTAAAGAAAGTTTGTTTCTCGTTCATACTAACATGTAGTTATTATTAAGCTTAACAAATTTACCACACAAATGCATGGGTCCAGTCCAACGTTTGGGTCAAGTTTCGTGGAATTTTTAGAAGGATCAAAGTTTAGTTGTTTTGCACGATTTTATTAAAAAAAAAAGTTTGTTTTCCTTTCATACTAACATGTAGTTATTATTACGCTGAGTAAATTTAACACACAAATACATTGGACTAGACCTATGTTTGGGTCAACTATCGTGGAATTTTGAGAACGTTCAAAATTTAGCTGTTTCATACGGTTTTATTAAACAAAGTTTGTTTCCCGTTCATACTAACTTGTAGTTATTACTACGCTTAGCAAATTTACCACACAAATGCATGGGTCTAAACTTACATTTGAGTCAAGTTTCGTGGAATTTTGAGAAAACATTCAAAATTCAGCTATTTTTCACGGTTTTACTAAACAAAATTTATTACTCTTTTATACTAACATGTAGTTATTATTACGCTCAGAAAATTTACCACACAAATGCATAGGTCTAGACTTATGTTTGGGTCAAGTTTTGTGGAATTGTGAGAACGTTCAAAATTTAACTGTTTTGCACGATTTTATTAAATTAAGATTATTTCCCTTTTATACTAACTTGTAGTTATTATTACGCTTAACAAATTTAATACAGAAATGCATGAGTTTGGACCGACGGTTGGGTCAAGTTTCATGATATTCTGAGAACGTTCAAAATTTAGTTGTTTTGCACGGTTTTATCAAAGAAAGATTGTTTTCCTTTCATACTACCATATAGTTACTATTATGCTTAACAAATTTACCACACAAATGCATAGGTCTGGACCGATGTTTGGGTCAAGTTTCGTGGAATTCTGAGAACGTTCAAAATATAGCTGTTGTACACAGTTTTGTAAAAAAATGTTTTCTTTCCTTTCCTACTAACTTTTAGTTATTATTATGCTTAACCTTACCAAATGCTTATTACATTTGGATCAAATTTCGTGGATTTCTTAAAACGTTCAAAATCTAGTTGTTTTGCACAATTTTATTAAATAAAATTTGTTTCCCTTTCATACTGACTTGTAGTTAATATTACCATTAGCAAACATTCCACACAAATGAATGGGTCTAGACTTACGTTTTGGTCAAGTTTCGTGTAATTCTGAGAATGTTCAAAATTTAGCTGTTTTGCACGGTTTTATTAAAGAAAGTTTGTTTCCCATTCATACTAACCTGCAGTTATTATTACGCTTAGTAAATTTACCATACAAATGCTTGGGTGTAGACTTACATTTGGGTCAAGTTTCGTGGAATTTTGAGAAAACTTTCAAAATTGAGCTATTTTGCACGGTTTTATTAAAGAATTTTTTTTTTCCTTTCATACTAATATGCAATTATTATTATGCTTAGCAAATTTACACACAAATGCATGAGTATAAACTTATGTTAGGGTCAAAGTTTTTGCAATTGTGAGAACGTTCAAAATTTAGCTATTTTGCACGGTTTTATTAAAGAAAAGTTTTTTTCCCTTTTCATACTAACATGTAGTTAATTACACTTAGCATATTTATCATACGAATGCATGGTTCTTGACCTACGTTTGGCTCAAGTTTCGTGAAATTTGGGGAACATTCAAAATTTAGTTGTTTTGCACGGTTTTATTAAAGAAAGTTTGTTTCCCTCTCATACTAACATGTAGTTATTATTACGCTTAGCAAATTTATCACACAAATGCATGGTTCTAGACCTATGTTTAGGTCCAGTTTCGTGGAATTTTGGGAACGTTCAAAATTTAGCTGCTTTGCACGGTTTTATTAAAGAAAAGCTTGTTTCCCTTTTCATACTAACATGTAGTTATTATTACACTTAACAGATTTATCAGACAAATGCATGGTCCGAGACCTACGTTTGGCTCAAGTTTCGTGAAATTTGGGAAACATTCAAAATTTTAGCTGTTTTGCACGGTTTTACTAAAGAAAGTTTGTTTCCCTTTCATGCTAACATGTAGTTATTATTACGCTTAGCAAATTTATCACACAAATGCATTGTTCTAGACCTATGTTTAGGTCCAGTTTCGTGGAATTTTGGGAACGTTGAAAATTTCGCTCTTTTTGCACGGTTCTAGTAAATAAAGTATGTTTCCCTATCATACTAACTTGTAGTTATTATTACCCTTAACAACCTTTCCACACAAATGAATGGGTCTAGACCTACGTTTGGGTCAAGTTTCGTGTAATTCTGAGAACGTTCAAAATTTAGCTGTTTTGCACGGTTTTATTAAAGAAAGTATGTTTCCCTTTCATACTAACTTTTAGTTATTATTATGCTTAGAAAATTTACCACACTAATGCATGGGTCTAGACCTACGTTTGGCTCAGGTTTCGTGCATATTTGGGAACGTTAAAAATTTAGCTGGTTTGCACGGTTTAATTAAAGAAAGTTTGTTTCCCTTCCATACTACCATGTAGTTATTATTACGCTTAGCAAATTTACCACACAAATGCATAGGTCTAGACCTACGTTTGGTTTAAATTTCATCGAACTTAGAGAAAACTTTCAAAATTTTGCTATTTTGCATGGTTTTATTAAAGAAAGTTTGTTTCTCGTTCATACTAACATGTAGTTATTATTACGCTTAACAAATTTACCACACAAATGCATGGATCCAGTCCAACGTTTGGGTCAAGTTTCGTGGAATTTTTAGAAGGATCAAAGTTTAGTTGTTTTGCACGATTTTATTAAAAAAAAAGTTTGTTTTCCTTTCATACTAACATGTAGTTATTATTACGCTTAGTAAATTTAACACACAATTACATTGGACTAGACCTATGTTTGGGTCAACTATCGTGGAATTTTGAGAACGTTCAAAATTTAGCTGTTTCATACGGTTTTATTAAACAAAGTTTGTTTCCCGTTCATACTAACTTGTAGTTATTACTACGCTTAGCAAATTTACCACACAAATGCATGGGTCTAAACTTACGTTTGAGTCAAGTTTCGTGGAATTTTGAGAAAACATTCAAAATTCAGCTATTTTTCACGGTTTTACTAAACAAAATTTATTACTCTTTTATACTAACATGTAGTTATTATTACGCTCAGAAAATTTACCACACAAATGCATAGGTCTAGACTTATGTTTGGGTCAAGTTTTGTGGAATTGTGAGAACGTTCAAAATTTAACTGTTTTGCACGATTTTATTAAATTAAGATTATTTCCCTTTTATACTAACTTGTAGTTATTATTACGCTTAACAAATTTAATACAGAAATGCATGAGTTTGGACCGACGGTTGGGTCAAGTTTCATGATATTCTGAGAACGTTCAAAATTTAGTTGTTTTGCACGGTTTTATCAAAGAAAGATTGTTTTCCTTTCATACTACCATATAGTTACTATTATGCTTAACAAATTTACCACACAAATGCATAGGTCTGGACCGATGTTTGGGTCAAGTTTCGTGGAATTCTGAGAACGTTCAAAATATAGCTGTTGTACACAGTTTTGTAAAAAAATGTTTTCTTTCCTTTCCTACTAACTTTTAGTTATTATTATGCTTAACCTTACCAAATGCTTATTACATTTGGATCAAATTTCGTGGATTTCTTAAAACGTTCAAAATCTAGTTGTTTTGCACAATTTTATTAAATAAAATTTGTTTCCCTTTCATACTGACTTGTAGTTAATATTACCATTAGCAAACATTCCACACAAATGAATGGGTCTAGACTTACGTTTTGGTCAAGTTTCGTGTAATTCTGAGAATGTTCAAAATTTAGCTGTTTTGCACGGTTTTATTAAAGAAAGTTTGTTTCCCATTCATACTAACCTGCAGTTATTATTACGCTTAGTAAATTTACCATACAAATGCTTGGGTGTAGACTTACATTTGGGTCAAGTTTCGTGGAATTTTGAGAAAACTTTCAAAATTGAGCTATTTTGCACGGTTTTATTAAAGAAATTTTTTTTTCCTTTCATACTAATATGCAATTATTATTATGCTTAGCAAATTTACACACAAATGCATGAGTATAAACTTATGTTAGGGTCAAAGTTTTTGCAATTGTGAGAACGTTCAAAATTTAGCTATTTTGCACGGTTTTATTAAAGAAAAGTTTTTTTCCCTTTTCATACTAACATGTAGTTAATTACACTTAGCATATTTATCATACGAATGCATGGCTCTTGACCTACGTTTGGCTCAAGTTTCGTGAAATTTGGGGAACATTCAAAATTTAGTTGTTTTGCACGGTTTTATTAAAGAAAGTTTGTTTCCCTCTCATACTAACATGTAGTTATTATTACGCTTAGCAAATTTATCACACAAATGCATGGTTCTAGACCTATGTTTAGGTCCAGTTTCGTGGAATTTTGGGAACGTTCAAAATTTAGCGGCTTTGCACGGTTTTATTAAAGAAAAGCTTGTTTCCCTTTTCATACTAACATGTAGTTATTATTACACTTAACAGATTTATCAGACAAATGCATGGTCCGAGACCTACGTTTGGCTCAAGTTTCGTGAAATTTGGGAAACATTCAAAATTTTAGCTGTTTTGCACGGTTTTACTAAAGAAAGTTTGTTTCCCTTTCATGCTAACATGTAGTTATTATTACGCTTAGCAAATTTATCACACAAATGCATTGTTCTAGACCTATGTTTAGGTCCAGTTTCGTGGAATTTTGGGAACGTTGAAAATTTCGCTCTTTTTGCACGGTTCTAGTAAATAAAGTATGTTTCCCTATCATACTAACTTGTAGTTATTATTACCCTTAACAACCTTTCCACACAAATGAATGGGTCTAGACCTACGTTTGGGTCAAGTTTCGTGTAATTCTGAGAACGTTCAAAATTTAGCTGTTTTGCACGGTTTTATTAAAGAAAGTATGTTTCCCTTTCATACTAACTTTTAGTTATCATTATGCTTAGAAAATTTACCACACTTATGCATGGGTCTAGACCTACGTTTGGCTCAGGTTTCGTGCATATTTGGGAACGTTAAAAATTTAGCTGGTTTGCACGGTTTAATTAAAGAAAGTTTGTTTCCCTTCCATACTACCATGTAGTTATTATTACGCTTAGCAAATTTACCACACAAATGCATAGGTCTAGACCTACGTTTGGTTTAAATTTCATCGAACTTAGAGAAAACTTTCAAAATTTTTCTATTTTGCATGGTTTTGTTAAAGAAAGTTTGTTTCTCGTTCATACTAACATGTAGTTATTATTACGCTTAACAAATTTACCACACAAATGCATGGGTCCAGTCCAACGTTTGGGTCAAGTTTCGTGGAATTTTTAGAAGGATCAAAGTTTAGTTGTTTTGCACGATTTTATTAAAAAAAAAAGTTTGTTTTCCTTTCATACTAACATGTAGTTATTATTACGCTGAGTAAATTTAACACACAAATACATTGGACTAGACCTATGTTTGGGTCAACTATCGTGGAATTTTGAGAACGTTCAAAATTTAGCTGTTTCATACGGTTTTATTAAACAAAGTTTGTTTCCCGTTCATACTAACTTGTAGTTATTACTACGCTTAGCAAATTTACCACACAAATGCATGGGTCTAAACTTACATTTGAGTCAAGTTTCGTGGAATTTTGAGAAAACATTCAAAATTCAGCTATTTTTCACGGTTTTACTAAACAAAATTTATTACTCTTTTATACTAACATGTAGTTATTATTACGCTCAGAAAATTTACCACACAAATGCATAGGTCTAGACTTATGTTTGGGTCAAGTTTTGTGGAATTGTGAGAACGTTCAAAATTTAACTGTTTTGCACGATTTTATTAAATTAAGATTATTTCGCTTTTATACTAACTTTGTAGTTATTATTACGCTTAACAAATTTAATACAGAAATGCATGAGTTTGGACCGACGGTTGGGTCAAGTTTCATGATATTCTGAGAACGTTCAAAATTTAGTTGTTTTGCACGGTTTTATCAAAGAAAGATTGTTTTCCTTTCATACTACCATATAGTTACTATTATGCTTAACAAATTTACCACACAAATGCATAGGTCTGGACCGATGTTTGGGTCAAGTTTCGTGGAATTCTGAGAACGTTCAAAATATAGCTGTTGTACACAGTTTTGTAAAAAAATGTTTTCTTTCCTTTCCTACTAACTTTTAGTTATTATTATGCTTAACCTTACCAAATGCTTATTACATTTGGATCAAATTTCGTGGATTTCTTAAAACGTTCAAAATCTAGTTGTTTTGCACAATTTTATTAAATAAAATTTGTTTCCCTTTCATACTGACTTGTAGTTAATATTACCATTAGCAAACATTCCACACAAATGAATGGGTCTAGACTTACGTTTTGGTCAAGTTTCGTGTAATTCTGAGAATGTTCAAAATTTAGCTGTTTTGCACGGTTTTATTAAAGAAAGTTTGTTTCCCATTCATACTAACCTGCAGTTATTATTACGCTTAGTAAATTTACCATACAAATGCTTGGGTGTAGACTTACATTTGGGTCAAGTTTCGTGGAATTTTGAGAAAACTTTCAAAATTGAGCTATTTTGCACGGTTTTATTAAAGAAATTTTTTTTTCCTTTCATACTAATATGCAATTATTATTATGCTTAGCAAATTTACACACAAATGCATGAGTATAAACTTATGTTAGGGTCAAAGTTTTTGCAATTGTGAGAACGTTCAAAATTTAGCTATTTTGCACGGTTTTATTAAAGAAAAGTTTTTTTCCCTTTTCATACTAACATGTAGTTAATTACACTTAGCATATTTATCATACGAATGCATGGCTCTTGACCTACGTTTGGCTCAAGTTTCGTGAAATTTGGGGAACATTCAAAATTTAGTTGTTTTGCACGTTTTTATTAAAGAAAGTTTGTTTCCCTCTCATACTAACATGTAGTTATTATTACGCTTAGCAAATTTATCACACAAATGCATGGTTCTAGACCTATGTTTAGGTCCAGTTTCGTGGAATTTTGGGAACGTTCAAAATTTAGCGGCTTTGCACGGTTTTATTAAAGAAAAGCTTGTTTCCCTTTTCATACTAACATGTAGTTATTATTACACTTAACAGATTTATCAGACAAATGCATGGTCCGAGACCTACGTTTGGCTCAAGTTTCGTGAAATTTGGGAAACATTCAAAATTTTAGCTGTTTTGCACGGTTTTACTAAAGAAAGTTTGTTTCCCTTTCATGCTAACATGTAGTTATTATTACGCTTAGCAAATTTATCACACAAATGCATTGTTCTAGACCTATGTTTAGGTCCAGTTTCGTGGAATTTTGGGAACGTTGAAAATTTCGCTCTTTTTGCACGGTTCTAGTAAATAAAGTATGTTTCCCTATCATACTAACTTGTAGTTATTATTACCCTTAACAACATTTCCACACAAATGAATGGGTCTAGACCTACGTTTGGGTCAAGTTTCGTGTAATTCTGAGAACGTTCAAAATTTAGCTGTTTTGCACGGTTTTATTAAAGAAAGTATGTTTCCCTTTCATACTAACTTTTAGTTATTATTATGCTTAGAAAATTTACCACACTAATGCATGGGTCTAGACCTACGTTTGGCTCAGGTTTCGTGCATATTTGGGAACGTTAAAAATTTAGCTGGTTTGCACGGTTTAATTAAAGAAAGTTTGTTTCCCTTCCATACTACCATGTAGTTATTATTACGCTTAGCAAATTTACCACACAAATGCATAGGTCTAGACCTACGTTTGGTTTAAATTTCATCAAACTTAGAGAAAACTTTCAAAATTTTGCTATTTTGCATGGTTTTATTAAAGAAAGTTTGTTTCTCGTTCATACTAACATGTAGTTATTATTACGCTCAACAAATTTACCACACAAATGCATGGGTCCAGTCCAACGTTTGGGTCAAGTTTCGTGGAATTTTTAGAAGGATCAAAGTTTAGTTGTTTTGCACGATTTTATTAAAAAAAAAGTTTGTTTTCCTTTCATACTAACATGTAGTTATTATTACGCTTAGTAAATTTAACACACAATTACATTGGACTAGACCTATGTTTGGGTCAACTATCGTGGAATTTTGAGAACGTTCAAAATTTAGCTGTTTCATACGGTTTTATTAAACAAAGTTTGTTTCCCGTTCATACTAACTTGTAGTTATTACTACGCTTAGCAAATTTACCACACAAATGCATGGGTCTAAACTTACGTTTGAGTCAAGTTTCGTGGAATTTTGAGAAAACATTCAAAATTCAGCTATTTTTCACGGTTTTACTAAACAAAATTTATTACTCTTTTATACTAACATATAGTTATTATTACGCTCAGAAAATTTACCACACAAATACATAGGTCTAGACTTATGTTTGGGTCAAGTTTTGTGGAATTGTGAGAACGTTCAAAATTTAACTGTTTTGCACGATTTTATTAAATTAAGATTATTTCCCTTTCATACTAACTTGTAGTTATTATTACGCTTAACAAATTTAATACAGAAATGCATGAGTTTGGACCGACGGTTGGGTCAAATTTCATGATATTCTGAGAACGTTCAAAATTTAGTTGTTTTGCACGGTTTTATCAAAGAAAGATTGTTTTCCTTTCATACTACCATATAGTTACTATTATGCTCAACAAATTTACCACACAAATGCATAGGTCTGGACCGATGTTTGGGTCAAGTTTCGTGGAATTCTGAGAACGTTCAAAATATAGCTGTTCTGCACGGTTTTATAGAAAAAGGTTTGCTTCCCTTTCATACTAACTTGTAGTTATTATTATGCTTAACCTTACCAAATGTGCCACACAAATGCATGGGTATAGACTTACGTTTGGATCAAATTTCGTGGATTTCTAAGAACGTTCAAAATTTAGTTGTTTCGCACAATTTTATTAAGTAAAGTTTGTTTCCCTTTCATATTAAATTGTAGTTATTATTACCCTTAACAAACTTTCCACACAAATGACTGGGTCTAGACCTACGTTTGGGTCAAGTTTCGTGTAATTCTGAGAACGTTCAAAATTTACCTGTTTTGCACGGTTTCATTAAAGAAAGTTTGTTTCCCGTTCATACTAACCTGCAGTTATTATTACGCTTAGTAAATTTACCACACAAATGCTTGGATGTAGACTTACATTTGGGTCAAGTTTCGTGGAATTTTGAATAAACTTTCAAAATTGAGCTATTTTGCACAGTTTTATTAAAGAAAATTTGTTTCCCTTTCATACTAACATGTAATTAATATTATGCTTAGCAAATTTACCACACAAATGCATGGGTATAGACTTATGTTTGGGTCAAGATTTTGCAATCGTGAGAACGTTCAAAATTTAGTTGTTTTGCACGGTTTTATTAAAGAAAAGTTTGTTTTTCTTTTCATACTAACATGTAGTTATTGTTACACTTAGCAGATTTATCACACAAATGCATGGTTCTAGACCTACGTTTGGCTAAAGTTTCGTGAAAGTTGGGGAACATTCAAAACTTAGCTATTTTGCACGGTTTTATTAAAGAAAGTTTGTTCCCTTTCATACTAACATGTAGTTATTATTACGCTTAGCAAATTTATCACGCAAATGCATGGTTCTAGACCTATGTTTAGGTCCAGTTTCGTGGAATTTTGGGAACATTGAAAATTTAGCTCTTTTTGCAGTTCTAGTAAAGAAAGTTTGTTTACCTTTCATACTAACATGTAGTCATTATTACGCTTAGCAAATTTATGACACAAATGCATGCTTCTAGACCTATGTTTAGGTCTAGTTTCGTGGAATTTTGGGAACGTTCAAATTTTAGCTGTTTTGCACGGTTTTATTAAAGAAATGCTTGTTTCCCTTTTCATACTAACATGTAGTTATTATTACACTTAGCCGATTTATCACACAAATGCATGGTTCTAGACCTACGTTTGGCTCATGTTTCGTCAAATTTGGGGAACATTCAAAATTTAGCTGTTTTGCACGGTTTTATTAAAGAAAGTTTATTTCCCTTTCATACTAACATGTAGTTATTATTACACTTAGCAAATTTATCACACAAATGCATGGTTCTATACCTATGTTTAGGTCCAGTTTCGTGGAATTTTGGGAACGTTGAAAATTTAGCTCTTTTTGCACGGTTCTAGTAAAGAAAGTTTGTTTTCCTTTCATACTAACTTGCAGTTATTATTACGCTTAGCAAATTTACTACACAAATACATGGGTCTAGACCTAAGTTGGGATCATGTTTCGTGGAACTTTGAGAAAACTTTCAAAATTTTGTTGTTTTGCACGGTTTTATTAAAGAAAGTTTGTTTTCCTTTCATAATAACATGTAGTTATTATTACACTTAGCAAATTTACCACACAAATGCATGGGTCTAGACCTATGTTTGGGTCCAGTTTCGTGGAACTTTGTAAATGTTCAAAATTTAGCTGTTTTGCACGGTTTTATCAAAGAAAGTTTGTTTTCCTTTCATACTACCATATAGTTATTATTATGCTTAACAAATTTACCACACAAATGCATAGGTCTAGACCTACGTTTGGGTCATGTTTCGTGGAATTCTGTGAACATTCAAAATTTAGCTATTGTGCACGGTTTTATAAAAAAAAGTTTGGTTCCCTTTCATACTAACTTGTAGTTATGATTATGCTTAACCTTACCAAATGTGCCACAAAAATGAATGGGTATAGACTTACGTTTCGATCAAATTTCGTGGATTTCTAAGAACGTTCAAAATTTGGTTGTTTTGCACAATTTTATTAAATAAAGTTTGTTTCCTTTCAACTAACTTCTAGTTATTATTACCCTTAACAAACTTTCCACACAAATAAATGGGTCTAGACCTACGTTTGGGACATGTTTCGTGTAATTCTGAGAACGTTCATAATTTAGCTATTTTGTACGGTTTTTTCTTAAAGAAAGTATGTTTCCCTTTCATACTAACTTGTAGTTATTATTACGCTTAGAAAATTTACCACACTAATGCATGGGTCTAGACCTACGTTTGGCTCAAGTTTCGTGGAATTTTGGGAACGTTAAAAATTTAGCTGGTTTGTACGGTTTAATAAAGTAAGTTTGTTTCTATTCCATACTATCATGAGGTTATTATTACGCCTAGCAAATTTACCACACAAATGCATGGGTCTAGACCTACGTTTGGTTTAATTTTCATCGAACTTAGAGAAAACTTTCAAAATTTTGCTATTTTGGACGATTTTATTAAAGAAAGTTTGTTTCTCATTCATACTAACATGTAGTTATTATTACGCTTAACAAATTTACCACACAAATACATGGGTCCAGACCAACGTTTGGGTCAAGTTTCGTGGAATACATTGGACTAGACCTATGTTTGGCTCAACTATCGTGGAATTTTGAGAACGTTCAAAATTTATCTGTTTCATACAGTTTTATTAAAGAAAGTTTGTTTTCCGTTCATACTAACTTGCAGTTATTATTACGCTTAGCAAATTTACCACACATATGCATGGGTCTAGACTTACGTTTGGGTCAAGTTTTGTGGAATTTTGAGAAAACATTCAAAATTTAGCTATTTTTCACGGTTTTACTAAACAAAATTTGTTACTGTTTCATACTAACATGTAGTTATTATTACACTTAGAAAATTTACCACACAAATGCATAGGTCTAGGCTTATGTTTGGGTCAAGTTTTGTGGAATTGTGAGAACGTTCAAAATTTAACTGTTTTGCATGATTTTATTAAATAAAGATTATTTCCCTTTCATACTAACTTGTAGTTATTATTACGCTTAACAAATTTAATACACAAATGCATGAGTTTGGACCGACGGTTGGGTCAAGTTTCACGATATTCTGAGAACGTTCAAAATTTAACTGTTTTGCACGGTTTTATTAAAAAAATTTTGTTTCCCTCTCATATTAACATGTAGTTATTATTACTCTTACCAAATGTGCCACACAAATGCAAGGGTCTAGACTTACGTTTGGATCAAGTTTCGTGGAATTCTAAGAACGTTCCAATTTAGTTGTTTTGCACGATTTTATTGAACAAAGTTTGTATTCCTTTCATACTAAGTTGTAGTTATTATTACCCTTAGCAAATTTACCACACAAATGCACGGTTTTAGACCTACGTTTGGGTGAAGTTTCGTGCAATTCTGAGAACATTCAAAGTTGTTTTGCATGGTTTTATAAAAGGAAAAATATTTGCCTAAACTTAACACACAAATGCATGAGTCTAGACCAACGTTTGGGTCAAGTTTAATAGAATTCTAAGAACGTTCAAAATTTAGCTCGTTTGCACGATTTTATTAAAAAAAAGTTTGTTTCAATTTCATATTAACATGTAGTTACTATTACGCTTAGGAAATTTACCACACAAATGCATGGGTGTAGACCTACGTTTGGCTCAAGTTTCGTGTTATTCTGCGAACGTTTAAAATTTAGCTATTTTGCACGGTTTCATTAAAGAAAGTTTGTTATCCTTTCATACTAACTTGTAGTTATTATTATGATTAACAAATGTTTCACACAAATGCATGGGTCTAGACCTACGTTTGGTTCAAGTTTCGTGGAACATTGAGAAAACTTTCAAAATTTTGCTGTTTTGCATGGTTTTATTAAAGAAAGTTTGTTTCTCTCTTTGATACTAACATGTAGTTATAATTACGCTAAACAAATTTATTACACAAATGCATGGGTCTAGACTTACGTTTGGGTCCAGTTTCATGGAACTTTGAGAAAACATTCAAAATTTTGTTGTTTTGCACGGTTTTCTTAAAGAAAGTTTGGTTCTCTTTCATACTAACATGTAGTTATTATTTGGTATACCCCCGGTGGAAAAATTGCACGCGACGGAAACTGAGAAGTCGTTAGATTCTGGGGATAAATTGGCCAGATCTGGTGGAGAAGATGGCTGTCTAGGTGGGGTTTCCACATCTGATCTTGCTTTTGTGACCGGAATACAGGCCGAGGGGACGAATCAATATGCTGCGATTTCTGGGCATATTCCGACGACGAACAGTAGGCCTCCGACGTATGCTGATGTGGAACCGGTGAGCAATGACGTGGAAAATGCTGTTGACTCAGTAGCTGACGTGGGAAGAGTTGTTGATGTCATGCATGATGTGTCTGATGATGTAGCTGCTGATGTCATGGATGATGTAGCTGTTGATGCCATGCATGATGTAGCATAATGTGGAAAAAAATTAGTCCTACTCCTACGCAAGTGCGCTCCTTCCCTATGGGTTTGTTTGTGGGTAACAAATCCGTTTATTGCGAATTCGAATGTGGACGTAGATGACAAAAATTGCTGACGCGTTTAATAATTCATCTCGGAGTACTCTTTCATATATACCTCCTATAATACAAAATGGTGAAGTGACAGTTTGACCTACGATGGAAACTATTCACAATGGCTCGACCAAGTGGAAGACCACTGCGGTTGGTTATTTTCTTGGGAAAAGACCGTAATTTTATCATGTTAAGGATTTTGCCTTCTCCATTTGGCCTGGATTAAGGGAGGTTAAGCCCACAATGAACAGATTTTTCTTCCTTCAGTTCAAGACTGTTGCGTATATGGAAGAAGCAACCGACAGTAGACCATGGTTGTTTCAAGGACAACCAATTGTGTTACAGAAATGGGAGACGGGTTTGGCGATGAGGAAATTAAAATATACACAAGTTCCAATATGGATCAAGTTGAGGCACTTGCCAATTGAGTTATGGACAGACGAGGGGCTTAGTATAGTGGCTAGCGGTATTGGCAAACCCCTGTACCTCGACACTATCACAAAAGCATGCACGAGACTCGACTTCGCTCATGTACGCGTGATGTTGGATGTGACGTCAAAGTTGCCAAAACATATAATGATCATGACACCAGATGAGGATGGAGGTGAATCTCCATGCAAGATTGATGTAGAAAACGAATGGTTATGTGACGCCCCAAAGATTATAATACATAATTGAGGGATTAATTAATAAATTTTTATAAAATTTAGTTAATTGTAAATAAATTATGTCATAATTGGAATATAATAAAACTTGAACGGATTAAATTGGAGTTCATTATAATATTTTGGGACAACTTATATTAATTAAGAAAATTTAGGAGGGACGTGATGGGTATTTGCTAAAAGACTAATAAAACAATATATAATAATAGTATTATGTATATATATTAGTAAATTATATATACATATATTAGTATATGTATATATATCCTAGTAAATAATGTATATATTTAGTAAATAATAATATATATACATATGTATAAAAGAAAAGAGAGTGAGAGAATTGATAGTGGGAAGTGGGGGCCACCAGCCCACCGCCTCACTCTCTCTTTCCCTTTCTTTTTCTTTTGTTTTATTGTTACATACACACACAACACACACTTTCGGCCTAAAACGAAAGAGAGAAACCGAGGTACGAAAATATAATTTTAATTCCTATTAATTTATATAATTATATTATTTAATTAGTTCGTTTATTAAATGTTATTTATACTAAGCGATATACTATTTAATCGAAATATTTTACGAGTTTGGCTATTTAAAATAGTGTTGGATTAAATATCAAATCGGATATAAAAATGATATCATTCGTTAGTTAGATTATTAAATATATTAGATTTGAATATTACTATAGGTAATTTATACAATTCCATCGGAATTGTCAACCAAATACGCAATTCTACGTATTCTATGTAATTAAAGTGTATAATAGCGAGAAATTGATAGAAAATTCATAGAAATATTCTGAGAATTATATTTAATAAATGGTATGTTAATAAAGAGGAAAAACAAAGATTTGTACTTCGATACAAGTGGAATATTAAAGTATTATTAGAAATTTTACGAATAATATTTACTATTGTATTTAAAAGAAATTATGATATTCTCGATATATTAACTGTATGTGGTATAACTCATTATACGATACGGGGGTAAAGTGAAAAGATCGAACCACTACTTATTGAATAGATAAAGGCCTTGTAAGGTCGAGGTAAGTAAATAATTAGTATTATCTATATATGTCCTCTTTATTTGTGGTTTTACTGTTATCTGAATTTGTGGTTCATGCTGACATGGATTTGACTGAAAGTATATGAGTGAGGAATGATTTGATTTGATTGACGATATTGTGTACGTGGAATGAGAAAATACGTTGAAATATTATGTTTGTTGTTTGATGCGTTGTGGATGTCTGAAAATGAGAATATGTTGATATATTGTTTTACGTTAGTAGTTGCTTACAAGAATGGTGATATGTGCAAATGAGGGAGTGGTGGAAATTGCATGTAATTGTGGTGTGAATACCTCTTGACGTGTCGAAAAGCCTACAATGCGAAATAAAATGAAAAGAGCTTTGATGCGATATGAGAAACAAATAAAATGAAAAGAAATGAAATGAAAAGAGCTTTGATGCGATATGAAAAGAGCGATGCCGCGATATGAGAAAAAAATGATATGAAAATAGCTATGTTGCGAAACGAGATTGATGAGCTGACTGTCAAGGGGATTCACTTCAATTTATATAACAGTGAAATTGAGTTGATGGGAAAAACACAATATCACCTACTGCTAAGCAAACTAGGAAAATTGGAGTTAGGTAATTGTCTTATTATGAGATAGTCATGTGGTGTGATAAAGCTGATTATGCTAGAATTAAATTGATTGTATTCCATTCGTGTTGCTTGTTTATCTTGTTTAGGCTGTGTTTAATATGCATATATAGATAGGGCTGGTTATTTACTTACTGAGTGCCAGGCTCTTCCCTCTGCTGATATTTTCTTTTAGGAATAGACTTTGAGGTGTCTGACTCTTGAAGAGTAGGTTTACGCGCTATACTTAGGCAGGTCGGGCCAGTATGCAGTTTTCTCCTCTTTGTCAATTAGAGTACAAATCACATTTTGTCTGTACAGAGAGAATATAAGTGTATGGATTACCTGTGACGAATCACTTTGTGATGTGTGATATGTATATATATATAATATTGTCGGTGGATAATACCTATTATGAC
The DNA here is from genome assembly GCF_026168435.1 of Sesamum indicum. NCBI lineage: Eukaryota > Viridiplantae > Streptophyta > Magnoliopsida > Lamiales > Pedaliaceae > Sesamum > Sesamum indicum. The sequence continues at coordinate 11,216,361 of NC_142665.1, read as the reverse complement.
GTGTTGGGATTACGTATGCAAATTAATCAGATGGTTATGTGCAAATGTATATATATAAACACAGGGATTACTATAAGTATGATGTTTAGGATAGATATAGCCTTGGTAGCGAAGGGGGTACTACAGGTTACCTCCCAAGTGCACTAAGTATTTTACACTTGGATATGCGGTTAACAATTGTGCCCTCAACAAACCAACCAAGCTTGCTCAACTGCTGGTTTCAGTCTACGTTCCTAAATTGGGACCGCCTCGACCACTGCTTATGCCTGACCGGGAAAAGGCTAGACCACCACAACTGCGAGTTCTGGAAACATTGAGGGAGGGCCGTGAACCACCTATACGCACCACTAGCTAAAGTCATGAGGAGAGGGGTAAGGCACTTGTTATTCACAATACATTTGATGCTTTACATCTTTTTGATGATGTAGAGGAAATTATACGGGGTCCTAACGCAAGCAGCCCCACACCTGGTGATCCATGTTGAATGCGACTATATGGAATGTATGTGGCCTGAACAAATGAGACCATAGTTAGCAGTCAAAGATATCGTTACTCAGTTCAAATTATAATTCCTTGGTCTTCTTGAAACTCGAGTTCATGTCAATAATGCATCTCATATTCAATCTATCTTGTTGCCCCAATGGAAATGGTTTACGGATTATGGATCGTCGGATAATAGAGTTTGGATTACCTGGGACGATAATTTGGTTGATGTTGATGTGGTTGAATGTGATACTCAATTTATCCACTGTTATGTTACTATTCGTGCACTTCATGAGTTAATTGTTGTCACCGTTGTCTGTGGAGCTATTGAGGTAACTGATAGAAGGGAGCTTTGGGGTGCTTTGGAGACTATAGCTACTTAATGTGTTGGCATCCCATGGTTAGTTGGAGGGGACTTTAATGCAGTGCGAGATCTTAGTGATCTTTGTGGCACCTCCGGAGATATTCGAATAGCTATGGATGATTTTAATGCTTGTATTCAAAATGCAGGATTACTTCCACTACCCATGCAGAGTGCATGGTACACTTTGCATAACTGCAGCGCGACACCACGAAACCTCTAGAAAAGACTGGACCGCATGATGATAAATGATAGATAGATAGCTCGATTCCCCACTGCATTTTATTTTACCCTAACCCCACGCACCTCAGACCACTCACAAATGGAGTTATATGGGGATAGACAGCAGGGATTTGGAGGTATGTTCCGATTCGATAATTACCTCATCCTTTTACCTGAGTTTATTGCCAGTATGCAGAATATATGGCATCACAACATTATTGGAACACCTACGTATGCTATAAGACGGAAGCTCAAAACACTGAAATCGGTCTTTCGCGAACAAAGGAGGAATAAGGGGGATTTATCGCACAATATACAACTGGCAAAAGGATTTCTTAAGGCAGCACAAATTCGTTAGCTCAAGTAGACGTGATGAGCTATACATACAACTAGAACACTGTTGCCGGCTTGTCTTGACCAAGGCAGCCAAAATGGAACAAACAATGCTACAACAACGAGCGAAAATGCAGTGGATGAAAGGAGGTGACTAATGCTCCCGGGTATTCTTCTGTAAGATTGCTCAAAGGAGATTGGCGAGGAGGATCTTACAGATCAATGATGATCATGGAGTCACCCATTCTGAACCAGGAGAAGTAATCAATAAGTTTGTCTCACATTACATAAACCTCCTGGGTAGGGAACAACGACAAGCTATGATAGATCTTCGGTTACTTCAACCTTGGGCTCGACATGTATTGGATAAGGAAGAAGCTAACGTATTATTGTTAACAGTTACACCAACAGATGTCAAACAAGCGGTTTTCGACATTGCAGAGGATAAGGCATCAGGTCCGGATGGGTATTCATCGGGCTTTTTCAAGGCTGCATGGCCTATAGTAGGGCAGGAGGTGACTACGGCAGTGCTGGATTTCTTTAATACAGGCCGACTCCTAAAGCAGATAAATACCACCCTTTTGGCGCTTATACCAAAGGTACATGCCCCTATGACGGTTAGTGATGTGGGCCCTATATCTTGCTGTAATATGTTGTACAAGATTATTGTCAAGATCATTATCCAATGGTTGAGTGTGATACTGGACAAACTTATTAGTCCGGGGCAAGAGGCGTTTGTTCCCAGATGAAGCATTGGCGAAAATATTATGCTGGCATAGGAGCTCTACGGGATACAACCAGTCTCGTTTACCACCCAGGTCTGCCTTTAAAGTGGACATTCGGAAAGCTTATGACACGGTGAAATGGGACTTCATGATTGTTGTGATGGAGCTATTCGGGTTCTCTTCTCCTTTCGTGAAGTGGATTGAGGTGTGTGTTACTACACCCTCGTTTTCTGTTGGGCTGAATGGGAAATCTCATGGTTTCTTTCGGGGGGCTAGGGGTCTTCGACAGGGTGGCCCTTTATCACCCTACCTATTCGTGCTTTTGATGGAGGTTCTACACCTGGGATTACTGCAGCAGATTGACCAGGACGAGTTATTTTCCTTCCATTGGAAATGTGATAATGCCAGGGTTTTCCAGTTGGGATTCGCAGATGATGTAATCTTATTCTGCCATGCTGATATGGACTCAATAGGAGTCTTTAAGACAGGAGTGGATCATTTTGCTGAATGGTCGGGGCTTAGGCTGAACGAACATAAAAGCCACCTTATCATCTCATGATCAGCACAAGGATTGCGTGAGGAGATGCTGACAGTACTCGATTTTCAATAGACTGTATTACCGATGAGGTATTTGGGACTACTGCTTTTATCTTCTCGGTTAACTATTTCGGATTGTAACCCATTACTATTAAAAATAGATAAACATATTGCTAGTACGGAGGGTATTTCTCTGTCTTATGCAGGTAGGGTACAAATTACAAAATCTGTACTCATGGCGCTGAGTTTATATTTGGCATCGGCATTCATACCAGCGAAGAAAGTTATTAACGAAATTGAGAAAAGGCTGCGAACTTTCTTGTGGAAGGGGACAACAACCAGTGGCTACCCCAAGGTTGCATGGAAAGATCTTTGTCGACCGAAGGATGAGGGAGGATTGGGATTCAAGGATATTTGGGTCCTAAATCGTGCACTAATGTCAAAGAAACTCTGTGATGTCATTAGATGCGATAGGACCTCGATTTTAGTTGAATGGCTTACCAGAGACGGTTACGAGACACTTCCATTTGGACGATTGGGATGGCGGAAAATCCTTCGACTACGGGATTTCCTCCGGACTATGGTGGACTACCAGATTGGAGACGGGAGGAGATTTTATTTGTGGCAGGACCTGTGGCATTATCTTGGCCCTCTAAACATCACATTCCCACGAGGACCAAGTATACTCCGTTTAGAGGAGTCTTCTAGACTTAGTGCGGTGATTCAAGGAGGATATTGGCGTTGCCCGCCTATCACAGATTTCGAGTGCTTGGAAATCACACATGCCTTACCTACTATCCATGGAGGGGAGGACCACATTAGTTTGAGGTTCGAGCATGGACAACCTACAACCCAGGAGCTATACAGGCTATTTGGCCCACTAGGACCGAAAATAGATTGCTCTCGCTACTTTCGCGATCTCTCATGATTCCACGAAATCTGTTCATCTTATGGCTTGCTATCCTTGCAAGTTGGCCATGACAGACAAACCATGGCTAGCCCACCTCGGCCCTTGTATTCTATACGACGAGGGAGCGACGGAGACACATGGACACTTATTCTTTCAGTTCAGATTTAATTGACATTGTCTCACAGCAATTCGGAGAGAGGTACGGTTTACTTGGCCCAATAGAGACTGGACTACGGACATTGGATGGGCTTCACGGAGATGGAGGGGTAAACACATTATTAATATGTCTTATCGTGCATTATTAGCAGCATGTGTTTACCACATCTGGAAGGAGAGAAATCTAAGACGATTCAAGCACACCAAGAGATCACCTAATACCATGGCATTACTGATAGTCGAGGATATCAAACAATGGATTTGTAGCATTCGCTACCTAGATCAGTGAGTACTCGAGCTTTATATAGAGTATGGCATATCCTTGGCCTGTCGAGGAAGAAACCAACTGATGATCACATTGTTGTACTGTACTTAATGAAACTTACATTTACCCAAAAAAAAGGTTCAAGGCATTCTGGGAATGTTCAAACTTTAGCTGTTTCGCAAGGTTTTATTAAAGAAAGTTTGTTTTTCTCTCATACTAACTTGTAGTTATTATTACGCTTATCAAATTTACAACATAAATGCATGGGTCCAGACCTACATTTGGGTCAAGTTTAGTGAAATTCTGAAAACGTTAAAAAATTTAGTTGTTTTGCACGATTTTATTAACGAAAATTTATTTCCCTTTCATACTAACATAAAATTATTATTACACTTAACAAATTTACCGTACAAATGTACAGGTCTAGACACACGTTTGGATCATATTTTGTGAAATTTTGACAACGTTCAAAATTTAGCTGTTTTGTACGGCTTTATTAAAGAAAGATTGCTTTCCATTCGTACTAACTTTTAGTTATTATTACGCTTAGCAAATTTACCACACAAATCCTTGAAACATACCTACGTTTGGGTCAAGTTTAGTGGAATTCTGAAAAGGTTCAAACTTTAGTTGTTTTGCATGCTTTTATTAAAGAAAATTTGTTTCCCTTTCAGAATAACATGTAGTTGTTATTACGTTTAACAAATTTACCACACAAATGTACAGGTCTAGACATACATTCGGGTCAAGTTTCGTGGAATTTTGAGAACGTTCAAAATTTAGCTGTTATGTACGGTTTTATTAAAGACGGTTTGTTTCCCTTTCATACTAACTTGTAGTTATTATTACGCTTATCAAATTTACAAAACAAATGCATGGGTCCAGACCTACGTTTGGGTCAAGTTTAGTGGAATTCTGAAAACATTCAAAATTTAGTTGTTTTGCACGATTTTATTAAAGAAAATTTGTTTCCCTTTCATACTAACAAGTAGTTATTATTACACTTAACAAATTTACCACACAAATATGCAGGTCTAAATATACGTTTGGGTCAAGTTTCGTGGAATTTTGAGAACGTTCAAAATTTAGCTGTTTTGTACAATTTTATTAAAGAATGATTGCTTCCCATTCGTACTAACTTGTAGTTATTATTACGCTTTGGAAATTTACCACACAAATCTTCGGGTCTGGACCTACGTTTGGGTCAATTTTAGTGGAATTCTGAAAATGTTTAAAATTTAGTTGTTTTGTACGGTTTTATTAAAGAAAATTTGTTTCCCTTTCATACTAACATGTAGTTGTTATTACACTTAATAAATTTACCGTACAAATGTACAGGTCTACAATTACGTTTGGGTCAAGTTTCGTGAAAATTTGAGAACGTTCAAAATTTAGTTGTTCTGTACGGTTTTATTAAAGAAAGATTGTTTCCCATTCGTACTAACTTGTAGTTATTATTACGCTTAGCAAATTTACCACACTAATTCTTGGGTCTAAACCTACGTTTTGGGTCAAGTATCATGGAACTCTGTGAATCTTCAAAATTTATCTCTTCAAAATATGTTTTCCTTTCATACTAACTTGCAGTTATTATTACGGTTTGCAAATTTACCGTACTAATGCATGGGTCTAGAGCTACGTTTGGGTCAAGTTTCGTGGAATTCTGAGAATGTTCAAAATTTAACTCTTTTGCACAATTTTATTAAAGAAAGTTTCTTTCCCTTCCATACTAACATGTAGTTATTGTTACGCTTAAAAAAATTACCACACAAATGCATGGACCTAGACTTACATTTGGGTCATGTCTCGTGGAATCCGGAGAATGTTCAAAATTTAGCTGTTATGCACGATTTTATTAAATAAAGTTTGTTTCTCTTTCATACTAACTTGTATTTATTATTACGCTTATCAAATTTACAACACAAATGCATGGGTCTAGACCTACATTGGGAACAAGTTTAGTGCATTTGTGAAAACGTTCAAAATTTAGTTGTTTTGCACTGTTTTATTAAAGAAAATTTGTTTCCCTTTCATACTAACATGTTGTTATTATTACACTTAACAAATTGACCACACAAATGTACACGTCCAGACCTACGTTTGGATCATGTTCCGTGGAGTAGTGAGAACATTCAAAATTTAGGAGTTTTGCACGGTTTTATTAAAACAAGTTTGTTTCCTTTTTATACTAACTTGCAGTTTTTATTACGCTTTGCAAATTTACCACCCAAATGCATCGGTCTAGACCTACGTTGGGATCAAGTGTCAGTGGATTTCTGAGAACGTTCAAAGTTTAGCTGTTTTGCACGATTTTTTTAAATAAAGTTTGTTTACCTTTCATACTAACTTGTAGTTATTATTATTCTCAACAAATTTATCAAACAAATGCATGGGTCTAGACCTACGATGGGGACATGTTTCATGGATTTCTGAGAATGCTAAAAATTAAGCTATTTTGCACGATTTTATTAAATAAAGTTTGTTTCACTTTCATACTGACTTTTAGTTATTATTACGCTTAACAAATTTACCACATAAATGCATGAGACTAGACCTACATTTGGTTCAAGTTTCGTGGAATTCTAAGAACGATCAATATGTAGCTATTTTGCACGATTTTATTGAAAGAAGTATGTTTCCCTTTCATACTAACTTGCAGTTATAATTACGCTTAGCAAATTTACCACACTAATGCTTGGGTCTAGAGCTACGTTTGGGTCAAGTTTCGTCGAATTCTGAGAACGTTCAAACTTTAGCTATTTTGCACGGTTTTATTGAAGAAAGTTTGTTTCCCTTTTATACTAACATGTAGTTATTGCTATGCTAAATAAATTTACCACACAAATGCATGGGTCTAGACTTACGTCTGGGTCATGTTTCGTGGAATTCTGAGAACGTTCAAAATTTAGTTGTTTTGCACGGTTTATTGAAGTAAGTGTGTTTCCCTTCCACGCTAACTTGTAGTTATTATTACGTTTAGCAAATATACCACACTAATGCATGGGTCTAGACCTATGTTTGGGCCAAGATTTGTGGAATTCTGGGAATGTTCAAAATTTAGTTGTTTTGCACTGTTTTATTAAAGAAAATTTGTTTTCCTTTTATACTAAGTTATAGTTATTATTACGCTTAACAAATTTACAACTCAAATGCATTGGTCTAGACTACGTTTGGTAAAGTTTCGTGGAATTCTAAAAACGTTCAAAATTTAGCAGTTTTACACGGTTTTATTAAATGGTTGAATATATTTCCCGAAATAACCTAATCCCTTTTTGGTAAGACCTGCATAGAAATATGCCACTGACGTGAGTAAAGCCAAAGCAACAGTAGTATTTATATCATTCGTAGGTGCGGCTAACTCTCCATGAGGTAATTCTATAATTTTCCAAGGTAAAAGAGCTCCTGACCAATTAGAAACAAAAATAAATAGAAACATGGTTCCAATAAAAGGAACCCAAGGGCCGTATTCTTCTCCAATTTGAGTTTTACTCACATCTCGAATGAATTCAAGAACGTATTCGAAGAAATTCTGACCCCCAGTCGGAATGGTTTGTGGGTTCCGAACAGCTATAGTAGCTGAACCTAATAAGATAGCAATTACAACCCAAGAAGTAATAAGTACTTGGCCATGGGTTTCCAAAGCAAGTTTGTTTCCCTTTTATTCTAACATGCAGTTGTTGTTACGCTTTACAAATTTATCACACAAATACATGGGTCTATACTTATGTTTGGGTCAACTTTCATGGAATTCTGAGAAGGTTCAAATTTAGCTGTTTTCCACGATTTTATTAAATTAAGTTTGTTTCCCTTTCATACTAAGTTTGTTTCGTGGAATTTGAGAACATTCAAAATTTAGCTGTTTAGCACGATTTTATTAAAGAAAGTTTGCTTCCCGTTCATATTAACTTGCATTTATTATTTCGCTTAGGAAATTTACCACACAAATGCATGGGTCTAGATCGACATTTGAGTCAAGTTTCGTGGAATTGTGGGAATATTCGACATTTAGCCATATTTTGTGATTTTTTTAAATAAAGTTAGTTTTCCTTTCATATTAACTTATAGTTTTTATTACGCTTAACAAATTTAACACACTAATGCATAGGTGTAGACCTACGTTTGGGTCAAGTTTCGTGGAATTCAGAGAACGCTCAAAATTTAGCAGTTTTGCATGGTTTTATTAAAGCAAATTTGTTTTCCTTTTATACTAACTTGTAATTATTATTACGCTTACCGAATTTACCACACAAATGCAGGGGTCTAAACCCACGTTTGGGTCAAGTTTCGTGCAAATCTGCGAGTGTTCAAAATTGAGCAGTTTTGAATGATTTTATTAAAGCAAGTTTGTTTTCCTTTTATACTAACTTGTAATTATTATTATGCTTAGCAAATTTACCATACAAATGCATGGGTTTAGAGCTATGTTTGGGTCAAGTTTCGCGCAATTCTAAGAATGTTCAACATTTAGCTGTTTTGCACGATTTTATTAAAGCAAAATTGTTTCCCTTTTCTAGTAACTTATAGTTATTATTTTGCTTAGCAAATTTACCACAGAAATGCATAGGTCTAGACCTACGTTTGGGTCAAGTTCCATGGAATTCTGAGAACGTTCAAAATTTAACTGTTTTGCACGATTTTATTAAAGCTTGTTTGTTTCTCTTTCATACTAACTTGTAGTTACTATTACGGTTACAAAATTTACCACAGAAATGCATGGGTCTAGACCTACGTTCGGGGTCAAGTTTCGGAGAATTCTGAGAATATTCAAAATTTAATTATTTTGCACGGTTTTATTAATTCAGGTTTGTCTCCCTTTCATACTAACTTGTAGTTTTCATTATGCTTAGCAAATTTACCACACAAATGAAAGGGTATAGAGCAACGATTTGCTCATGTTTCGTTCAATTATCAGAATGTTCAAAATTTAGCAGTTTTTCTCTTTATACTAACTTGTAAGTCTTATTACATTTACCAAATTTACCACACAAATATCTGGGTCTAGAATTATGTTTGTGTCCAGCTTCGTGGAATTTTGATAACGTTCAAAAGTAAGCTGTTGCTCGGTTTTATCAAAGAAAGTTTGTTTTCTTTTCATACTAACCTACAATTATTATTATGCTTAACAAATTCACCTCACAAATGCATAGGTCTAAACTTACGTTTGGGTCATGTTTCGTTGAATTCTGAGAACGTTCAAAATTTACCTGTTTTGCACGATTTTATTAAAGAAAGTTTGCTTCCCGTTCATATTAACTTGCAGTTATTATTACGCTTAGGAAATTTACCACACAAATGCATGGGTCTACACCTACATTTGGGTCAAGTTTCGTGGAATTGTGTGAGTGTTCGAAATTTAGCTGTATTTTATGATTTTTTTTAAATAAAGTTAGTTTTCCTTTCATATTAACTTATAATTTTTATTACGCTTAACAAATTTAACACACAAATACATGGGTGTAGACCTACGTTTGGGTCAAATTTCATGGAATTCAGAGAACGTTCAAAATTTAGCAGTTTTGCATGGTTTTATTAAAGCAAATTTGTCTCCCTTTTATACTAACTTATAATTATTATTACGCTTAGCGATTTTACCACACAAATGCATGGGTCTAGACCTACGTTTGGGTCAAGTTCCATGGAATTCTGAGAACGTTCAAAATTTCGGTTATTATTAAAGCCTATTTGTTTCCCTTTCATACTAACTAGTAGTTATTATTATGTTTAGCAAATTTACCACAGAAATGCAGGGGTCCAGACCTACATTTCGGTTAAGTTTCGGAGAATTCTGAGAACGATCAGAATTTTACTGTTTTGCACGGTTTTATTAATGCAAGTTTGTTTCTTGTAATTATTATTACGTTTACCAAATTTACCACACAAATGTATGGGTCTAAACTTATGTTTAGGTCCAGGTTTGTGGAAATTTGATAACGTTCAAAAGTAAGCTGTTTTGCTCAGTTTTATCAAAGAAAGTTTGTTTTCATTTCATACAAAGCTACAGTTATTATTATGCTTAACAAATGCACCTCACAAATGCTTAGGTCTAAACTTACGTTTGGGTCATGTTTCGTGGAATTGTGGGAATGTTCAACATTTAGTTGTATTTTATGATTTTTTTAAATAAAGTTAGTTTTCCTTTCATATTAACTTATAGTTTTTATTACGCTTAACAAATTTAACACGCTAATGCATAGGTGTAGACCTACTCTGGGTCAAGTTTCGTGGAATTCAGAGAACGCTCAAAATTTAGCCGTTTTGCATGGTTTTATTAAAGCAAATTTGTTTCCCGTTTTTACTAACTTGTGATTATTATTACGCTTAACGAATTTACCACACAAATACATGGGTCTAGACCTACGTTTAGGTCAAGTTTCGTGCAATTCTGCGAGCGTTCAAAATTGAGCAGTTTTGAATGATTTTATTAAAGCAAGTGTGTTTTTCTTTTATACTAACTAGTAATTATTATTATGCTTAGCAAATTTACCACACAAATGCATGGGTTTAGACCTATGTTTGGGTCAAGTTTCTCGCAATTCTAAGAATGTTCAACATTTAGCTGTTTTGCACGATGTTAATAAAGCAAGATTGTTTCCCTTTTATAGTAACTTGTAGTCATCATTATGCTTAGCAAATTTACCACACAAATGCATGTGTCTAGACCTACGTTTGGGTCAAGTTCCATGGAATTCTGAGAACGTTCAAAATTTAACTGTTTTGCACGATTTTATTAAAGCTTGTTTGTTTCTCTTTCATACTAACTTGTAGTTACAATTACGGTTACCAAATTTACCACAGAAATGCATGGGTCTAGACCTACGTTCGGGGTCAAGTTTCGGGGAATTCTGAGAACATTCAAAATTTAATTGTTTCGCACGGTTTTATTAATGCAGGTTTGTTTCCCTTTCATACTAACTTGTAGTTTTCATTATGCTTAACAAATTTACCACACAAATGAATGGGTATAGAGCAACGATTTGCTCATGTTTCGTTCAATTATGAGAATGTTCAAAATTTAGCAGTTTTTCTCTTTATACTAACTTGTAAGTATTATTACGTTTACCAAATTTACCACACAAATATATGGGTCTAGACTTATGTTTAGGTCCAGCTTCTTTTCATACTAACCTACAATTATTATTATGCTTAACAAATTCACCTCACAAATGCATAGGTCTAAACTTACGTTTGGGTTATGTTTCGTGCAGTTCTGCGAGCGTTCAAAATTGAGCAGTTTTGCATGGTTTTATTAAAGCAAGTTTGTTTCCCTTTTATACTAGTTTGTAATCATTATTATGCTTGGAAAATTTACCACACAAATGCATGGGTTTAGACCTACGTTTGGGTCAAGTTTTGTGCAATTCTAAGAACGTTCAACATTTAGCTGTTTTGCACGATTTTATTAAAGCAAGATTGTCTCCCTTTTATAGTAACTTGTAGTTATTATTATGCTTAGCAAATTTACAACACAAATGCATAGGTCTACGCCTACATTTGGGTCAACTTTCGTGCAATTCTGGGAACATCCAAAAGTTTGCTATTTTGCACGGTTTTATTAAAGCAAGATTGTCTTCCTTTAATAGTAATTTGTAGGTGTTATTATGCTTAGCAAATTTACTACACAAATCCATGGGTCTAGACCTACATTTGGGTTAAGTTCCGTGGAATTCTGAAAGCGTTCAAAATTTAACTGCTTTGCACGGTTTTATTAAAGCCTATTTGTTTCCCTTCATACTAACTTGTAGTTATTATTACGTTTAGCAAATTTACCACAAAAATGAATGGGTATAGACCTACATTTGCGTCAAGTTTCGGAGAATTCTGAGAATGTTCAAAATTTAACTGTTTTGCACGGTTTTATTAATGCAAGTTTGTTTCCCTGTGATACTAACTTGTAGTTTTTACTATGCTTATCAAATTTACCATACAAATGAATGGGTATAGAGCAACAATTGGGTCATGTTTTGTTCAATTATGAGAATGTTCAAAATTTAGTTGTTTTTCCCTTTATACTAACTTGTAATTATTATGACGTTTACAAAATTTATCACACAAATATATGGGTCTAGACTTATGTTTGGGACCAGCTTCGTGGAATTTTGATAACGTTCAAAAGTAAACTGTTTTGCTTGGTTTTATCAAGGAGAGTTTGTTTTCCTTTCATACTAACCTACAGTTATTATTATGCTTAACAAATTCACCTGACAAACGCTTAGGTCTAAACTTACGTTTGGGTCATGTTTCGTGGAATTTTGAGAACGTTCAAAATTTAGCTGTTCTGCACGATTTTATTAAAGAAAGTTTGCTTTTCGTTCATATTAACTTGCATGGCTCTAGACCTACATTTGAGTCAAGTTTCGTGGAATTGTGGGAATGTTCGACATTTAGCTGTATTTTATGATTTTTTTAAATAAAATTAGTTTTCCTTTCATATTAACTCATAGTTTTTATTACGCTTAACAAATTTAACACACAAATGCATAGGTGTAGACCTACGTTTGGGTCAAATTTCATGGAATTCAGAGAACGCTCAAAATTTAGTAGTTTTGCACGGTTTTATTAAAGCAAATTTGTTTCCTTTTATACTAACTTGTAATTATTACTACGCTTAGCGAATTTACCACACAAATGCATGGGTGTATACCTACGTTTGGGTCAAGTTTCGTGCAATTCTGCGAGCGTTCAAAATTGAGCAGTTTTGAATGGTTTTATTAAAACAAGTTTATTTTCCTTTTATACTAACTTGTAATTATTATTACGCTTAGAAAATTTACCACACAAATGCATGGGTTTAGATCTATGTTTTGGTCAAGTTCCATGGAATTCTGAGAACGTTCAAAATTTAACTGTTCTGCGTGATTTTATTAAAGCTTGTTTGTTTAGCTTTCATACTAACTCGTAGTTTTTACTACGCTTAGTAAATTTACCATACAAATGAATGGCTATAGAGCAACAATTGGGTCATGTTTCGTTCAATTATGAGAATGTTCAAAAATTAGCAGTTTTTCTCTTTATACTAACTTGTAAGTATTATTACGTTTACGAAATTTACCACACAAATGTATGGGTCTAGACTTATGTTTGGGTTCAGCATCGTGGAATTTTGATAACGTTTAAAGGTAAGCTGTTTTGCTCGATTTTATCAAAGAAAGTTTGTTTTCCTTTCATACTAACCTACAGTTATTATTATGCTTAACAAATTCACCTCACAAATGCATAGGTCTAAACTTACGTTTGGGTCATGTTTCGTGGAATTCTGAGAACGTTCAAAATTTACCTGTTTTGCACGATTTTATTAAAGAAAGTTTGCTTCCCATTCATATTAACTTGCAGTTATTATTACGCTTAGAAATTTACCACACAAATGCATGGGTCTAGACCTACATTTAGATCAAGTTTCGTGCAATTGTGTGAGTGTTCGAAATTTAGCTGTATTTTATGATTTTTTTAAATAAAGTTAGTTTTCCTTTCATATTAACTTATAGTTTTTATTACGCTTAAAAAATTTAACACACAAATGCATAGGTGCAGACCTACGTTTGGGTCAAATTTCATTGAATTCAGAGAACGTTCAAAATTTAGCAGTTTTGCATGGTTTTATTAAAGCAAATTTATTTTCCTTTTATACTAACTTGTAATTATTATTATGCTTAGCAAATTTACCACACAAATACATGGGTGTAGACCTACGTTTGGGTCAAGTTTCGTGCAATTCTGAGAGCGTTCAAAATTGAGCCATTTTGCATGGTTTATTAAAGCAAGTTTGTTTCCCTTTTAAACTAGCTTGTAATCATTATTAAGCTTAGCAAATTTACCATACTAATGCATGGGTTTAGACCTACGTTTGGGTCAAGTTTTGTGCAATTCTAAGAACGTTCAACATTTAGCTGTTTTGCACGATTTTATTAAAGCAAGATTGTTTCCCTTTTATAGTAACTTGTAGTTATTATTATGCTTAACAAATTACCACACAAATGCTTGGGTCTAGACCTACGTTTGGGTCAAATTCCATGGAATTCTGAGAACGTTCAAAATTTAACTGTTCTGCATGATTTTATTGAAGCTTGTTTTGTTCCCTTTCATACTAACTTGTAGTTACTATTACGGTTACCAAATTTACCACAGAAATGCATGGGTCTAGACCTACTTTTGGGTCAAGTTCCGTAAAATTCTGAAAGCGTTCAAAATTTAACTGTTTGCACGGTTTTATTAAAGCCTATTTGTTTCCCTTTTATACTAACTTGTAGTTATTATTACGTTTAGCAAATTTACCACAAAAATGCATGGGTCCAGACCTACATTTGGGTGAAGTTTCGAAAAATTCTGAGAACGTTCATTAACTGTTTTGCACGGTTTTATTAAAGTTTGTTTGTTTCCCTTTCATACAAACTTGTAGTTACTATTACGGTTACAAAATTTACAACAAAAATGCATGGGTCTCGACATACGTTTTGGTCAAGTTTCGGGAAATTCCGAGAACGTTCAAAATTTAACAGTTTTGCACGATTTTATTAATGCAAGTTTGTTTCCCTTACATACTAACTTGTAGTTTTTATTACGCTTAGCAAATTTACCATACAAATGAATGGGTGTAGGGCAACGATTGGCTCATGTTTCGTTCAATTATGAGAATGTTCAAAATTTAGCTGTTTTTCTCTTTATACTAACTTGTAAGTATTATTACGTTTACCAAATTTACCACACAAATATATGGGTCTAGATTTATGTTTGGGTCCAGCTTCGTGGAATTTTGATAACGTTCAAAGGTAAGCTGTTTTGCTCGATTTTATCAAAGAAAGTTTGTTTTCCTTTCATAATAACCTACAGTTATTATTATGCTTAACAAATTCACCTCACAAATGCATAGGTCTAAACTTACGTTTGGGTCATGTTTCGTGGAATTCTGAGAACGTTCAAAATTTACCTGTTTTGCACGATTTTATTAAAGAAAGTTTGCTTCCCGTTCATATCAACTTGCAGTTATTATTACGCTTAGGAAATTTACCACACAAATGCATGGGTATAGACCTACACTTGGATCAAGTTTTGTGCAATTGTGTGAGTGTTCGAAATTTAGCTGTATTTTATGATTTATTTAAATAAAGTTAGTTTTCCTTTCATATTAACTTATAGTTTTTATTACGCTTAAAAAATTTAACACACAAATGCATAGGTGCAGACCTACGTTTGGGTCAAATTTCATGGAATTCAGAGAACGTTCAAAATTTAGCAGTTTTGCATGGTTTTATTAAAGCAAATTTATTTTCCTTTTATACTAACTTGTAATTATTATTATGCTTAGGAAATTTACCACACAAATGCATGGGTGTAGACCTATGTTTGGGTCAAGTTTCGTGCAATTCTGAGAGCGTTCAAAATTGAGCAGTTTTGCATGGTTTTATTAAACCAAGTTTGTTTCCCTTTTAAACTAGCTTGTAATAATTATTATGCTTAGCAAATTTACCATACAAATGCATGAGTTTAGACCTGCGTTTGGGTCATGTTTTGTACAATTCTAAGAACGTTCAACATTTAGCTGTTTTGCACGATTTTATTAAAGCAAGATTGTTTCACTTTTATAGTAACTTGTAGTTATTATTATGCTTAACAAATTTACCACACAAATGCATGGGTGTAGACCTACGTTTGGGTCAAGTTTCGTGCAATTCTGAGAGCGTTCAAAATTGAGCCATTTTGCATGGTTTATTAAAGCAAGTTTGTTTCCCTTTTAAACTAGCTTGTAATCATTATTAAGCTTAGCAAATTTACCATACTAATGCATGGGTTTAGACCTACGTTTGGGTCAAGTTTTGTGCAATTCTAAGAACGTTCAACATTTAGCTGTTTTGCACGATTTTATTAAAGCAAGATTGTTTCCCTTTTATAGTAACTTGTAGTTATTATTCTGCTTAACAAATTTATCACACAAATGCTTGGGTCTAGACCTACGTTTGGGTCAAATTCCATGGAATTCTAGAACGTTCAAAATTTAACTGTTTTGCATGATTTTATTGAAGTTTGTTTTGTTCCCTTTCATACTAACTTGTAGTTACTATTACGGTTACCAAATTTACCACAGAAATGCATGGGTCTAGACCTACTTTTGGGTCAAGTTCCGTAAAATTCTGAGAGCGTTCAAAATTTAACTGTTTGCACGGTTTTATTAAAGCCTATTTGTTTCCCTTTTATACTAATTTGTAGTTATTATTACGTTTAGCAAATTTACCACAAAAATGCATGGGTCCAGACCTACATTTGGGTGAAGTTTCGAAAAATTCTGAGAACGTTCATTAACTGTTTTGCACGGTTTTATTAAAGTTTGTTTGTTTCCCTTTCATACAAACTTGTAGTTACTATTACGGTTACAAAATTTACCACAAAAATGCATGGGTCTAGACATACGTTTTGGTCAAGTTTCGGGAAATTCCGAGAACGTTCAAAATTTAACAGTTTTGCACGATTTTATTAATGCAAGTTTGTTTCCCTTACATACTAACTTGTAGTTTTTATTACGCTTAGCAAATTTACCATACAAATGAATGGGTGTAGGGCAACGATTGGCTCATGTTTCGTTCAATTATGAGAATGTTCAAAATTTAGCTGTTTTTCTCTTTATACTAACTTGTAAGTATTATTACGTTTATCAAATTTACCACACAAATATATGGGTCTAGATTTATGTTTGGGTCCAGCTTCGTGGAATTTTGATAACGTTCAAAGGTAAGCTGTTTTGCTCGATTTTATCAAAAAAGTTTGTTTTCCTTTCATAATAACATACAGTTATTATTATGCTTAACAAATTCTCCTCACAAATGCATAGGTCTAAACTTACGTTTGGGTCATGTTTCGTGGAATTCTGAGAACGTTCAAAATTTACCTGTTTTGCACGATTTTATTAAAGAAAGTTTGCTTCCCGTTCATATCAACTTGCAGTTATTATTACGCTTAGGAAATTTACCACACAAATGCATGGGTCTAGACCTACACTTGGATCAAGTTTCGTGCAATTGTGTGAGTGTTCGAAATTTAGCTGTATTTTATGATTTATTTAAATAAAGTTAGTTTTCCTTTCATATTAACTTATAGTTTTTATTACGCTTAAAAAATTTAACACACAAATGCATAGGTGCAGACCTACGTTTGGGTCAAATTTCATGGAATTCAGAGAACGTTCAAAATTTAGCAGTTTTGCATGGTTTTATTAAAGCAAATTTATTTTCCTTTTATACTAACTTGTAATTATTATTATGCTTAGGAAATTTACCACACAAATGCATGGGTGTAGACCTACGTTTGGGTCAAGTTTCGTGCAATTCTGAGAGCGTTCAAAATTGAGCAGTTTTGCATGGTTTTATTAAACCAAGTTTGTTTCCCTTTTAATCTAGCTTGTAATCATTATTATGCTTAGCAAATTTACCATACAAATGCATGAGTTTAGACCTGCGTTTGGGTCATGTTTTGTACAATTCTAAGAACGTTCAACATTTAGCTGTTTTGCACGATTTTATTAAAGCAAGATTGTTTCCCTTTTATAGTAACTTGTAGTTATTATTATGCTTAACAAATTTACCACACAAATGAATGGGTCTAGACCTACATTTGGGTCAAATTCCATGGAATTCTGAGAACGTTCAAAATTTAACTGTTTTGCATGATTTTATTAAAGCTTGTTTTGTTCCCTTTCATACCAACTTGTAGTTACTATTACGGTTACCAAATTTACCACAGAAATACATGGGTCTAGACCTACGTTTCGGTCAAGTTCCGTGGAATTCTGAGAGCTGTCAAATTTAACTGTTTTGCACGGTTTAATTAAAGCCTATTTGTTTCCCTTTTATACTAACTTGTAGTTATTATTACGTTTAGCAATTTTACCACAGAAATGCATGGGTCCAGACCAACATTTGGATCAAGTTTCGAAAAATTCTGAGAACGTTCAAAATTTAACTGTTTTGCACGGTTTAATTAAAGTTTGTTTGTTTTCCTTTCATACTAACTTGTAGTTACTATTACGGTTACCAAATTTGACACAAAAATGCCCTTTCATACTAACTTGTAGTTACTATTACGGTTACCAAATTTGCCACAAAAATGCATGGGTCTAGACCTACGTTTGGGTCAAGTTTCGGGAAATTCCGAGAACGTTCAAAATTTAACTGTTTTGCACGGTTTCATTAATGCAAGTTTGTTTCCCTTTCATACTAACTTGTAGTTTTTATTACGCTTAGCAAATTTTGCCATACAAATGAATGGGTGTAGGGCAAGATTGGCTCATGTTTCGTTCAATTATGAGAATGTTCAAAATTTAGTTGTTTTTCTCTTTATACTAACTTGTAAGTATTATTACGTTTACCAAATTTACCAAATTTACCAAGTTTTGCATGGTTTTATTAAAGCAAATTTATTTTCCTTTTATACTAACTTGTAATTATTATTATGCTTAGCAAATTTACCACACAAATGCATGGGTGTAGACCTACGTTTGGGTCAAGTTTCGTGCAATTCTGAGAGCGTTCAAAATTGAGCCATTTTGCATGGTTTCATTAAAGCAAGTTTGTTTCCCTTTTAAACTAGCTTGTAATCATTATTATGCTTAGCAAATTTACCATACTAATGCATGGGTTTAGACCTACGTTTGGGTCAAGTTTTGTGCAATTCTAAGAACGTTCAACATTTAGCTGTTTTGCACGATTTTATTAAAGCAAGATTGTTTCCCTTTTATAGTAACTTGTAGTTATTATTATGCTTAACAAATTTACCACACAAATGCTTGGGTCTAGACCTACGTTTGGGTCAAATTCCATGGAATTCTGAGAACGTTCAAAATTTAACTGTTTTGCATGATTTTATTAAAGCTTGTTTTGTTCCCTTTCATACTAACTTGTAGTTACTATTACGGTTACCAAATTTACCACAGAAATGCATGGGTCTAGACCTACTTTTGGGTCAAGTTCCGTAGAATTCTGACAGCGTTCAAAATTTAACTGTTTGCACGGTTTTATTAAAGCCTATTTGTTTCCCTTTTATACTAATTTGTAGTTATTATTACGTTTAGCAAATTTACCACAAAAATGCATGGGTCCAGACCTACATTTGGGTGAAGTTTCGAAAAATTCTGAGAACGTTCATTAACTGTTTTGCACGATTTTATTAAAGTTTGTTTGTTTTCCTTTCATACTAACTTGTAGTTACTATTACGGTTACAAAATTTACCACAAAAATGCATGTGTCTAGACATACGTTTTGGTCAAGTTTCGGCAAATTCCGAGAACGTTCAAAACTTAACAGTTTTGCACGATTTTATTAATGCAAGTTTGTTTCCCTTACATACTAACTTGTAGTTTTTATTACGCTTAGCAAATTTACCATACAAATGAATGGGTGTAGGGCAACGATTGGCTCATGTTTCGTTCATTATGAGAATGTTCAAAATTTAGCTGTTTTTCTCTTTATACTAACTTGTAATTATTATTACGCTTAGAAAATTTACCACACAAATGCATGGGTTTAGATCTATGTTTTGGTCAAGTTCCATGGAATTCTGAGAACGTTCAAAATTCAACTGTTCTGCGTGATTTTATTAAAACTTGTTTG
Organism: Sesamum indicum; assembly: GCF_026168435.1. Taxonomy (NCBI): domain Eukaryota; kingdom Viridiplantae; phylum Streptophyta; class Magnoliopsida; order Lamiales; family Pedaliaceae; genus Sesamum; species Sesamum indicum. The sequence continues at coordinate 11,196,778 of NC_142665.1, read as the reverse complement.
TTTAGCTTTCATACTAAGTCGTAGTTTTTACTACGCTTAGTAAATTTACCATACAAATGAATGGCTATAGAGCAACAATTGGGTCATGTTTTGTTCAATTATGAGAATGTTCAAAAATTAGCAGTTTTTCTCTTTATACTAACTTGTAAGTATTATTACGTTTACGAAATTTACCACACAAATGTATGGGTCTAGACTTATGTTTGGGTTCAGCATCGTGGAATTTTGATAACGTTTAAAGGTAAGCTGTTTTGCTCGATTTTATCAAAGAAAGTTTGTTTTCCTTTCATACTAACCTACAGTTATTATTATGCTTAACAAATTCACCTCACAAATGCATAGGTCTAAACTTACGTTTGGGTCATGTTTCGTGGAATTCTGAGAACGTTCAAAATTTACCTGTTTTGCACGATTTTATTAAAGAAAGTTTGCTTCCCATTCATATTAACTTGCAGTTATTATTACGCTTAGAAATTTACCACACAAATGCATGGGTCTAGACCTACATTTAGATCAAGTTTCGTGCAATTGTGTGAGTGTTCGAAATTTAGCTGTATTTTATGATTTATTTAAATAAAGTTAGTTTTCCTTTCATATTAACTTATAGTTTTTATTACGCTTAAAAAATTTAACACACAAATGCATAGGTGCAGACCTACGTTTGGGTCAAATTTCATTGAATTCAGAGAACGTTCAAAATTTAGCAGTTTTGCATGGTTTTATTAAAGCAAATTTATTTTCCTTTTATACTAAGTTGTAATTATTATTATGCTTAGCAAATTTACCACACAAATGCATGGGTGTAGACCTACGTTTGGGTCAAGTTTCGTGCAATTCTGAGAGCGTTCAAAATTGAGCCATTTTGCATGGTTTATTAAAGCAAGTTTGTTTCCCTTTTAAACTAGCTTGTAATCATTATTAAGCTTAGCAAATTTACCATACTAATGCATGGGTTTAGATCTACGTTTGGGTCAAGTTTTGTGCAATTCTAAGAACGTTCAACATTTAGCTGTTTTGCACGATTTTATTAAAGCAAGATTGTTTCCCTTTTATAGTAACTTGTAGTTATTATTATGCTTAACAAATTTACCACACAAATGCTTGGGTCTAGACCTACGTTTGGGTCAAATTCCATGGAATTCTGAGAACGTTCAAAATTTAACTGTTCTGCATGATTTTATTGAAGCTTGTTTTGTTCCCTTTCATACTAACTTGTAGTTACTATTACGGTTACCAAATTTACCACAGAAATGCATGGGTCTAGACCTACTTTTGGGTCAAGTTCCGTAAAATTCTGAAAGCGTTCAAAATTTAACTGTTTGCACGGTTTTATTAAAGCCTATTTGTTTCCCTTTTATACTAACTTGTAGTTATTATTACGTTTAGCAAATTTACCACAAAAATGCATGGGTCCAGACCTACATTTGGGTGAAGTTTCGAAAAATTCTGAGAACGTTCATTAACTGTTTTGCACGGTTTTATTAAAGTTTGTTTGTTTCCCTTTCATACAAACTTGTAGTTACTATTACGGTTACAAAATTTACAACAAAAATGCATGGGTCTAGACATACGTTTTGGTCAAGTTTCGGGAAATTCCGAGAACGTTCAAAATTTAACAGTTTTGCACGATTTTATTAATGCAAGTTTGTTTCCCTTACATACTAACTTGTAGTTTTTATTACGCTTAGCAAATTTACCATACAAATGAATGGGTGTAGGGCAACGATTGGCTCATGTTTCGTTCAATTATGAGAATGTTCAAAATTTAGCTGTTTTTCTCTTTATACTAACTTGTAAGTATTATTACGTTTACCAAATTTACCACACAAATATATGGGTCTAGATTTATGTTTGGGTCCAGCTTCGTGGAATTTTGATAACGTTCAAAGGTAAGCTGTTTTGCTCGATTTTATCAAAGAAAGTTTGTTTTCCTTTCATAATAACCTACAGTTATTATTATGCTTAACAAATTCACCTCACAAATGCATAGGTCTAAACTTACGTTTGGGTCATGTTTCGTGGAATTCTGAGAACGTTCAAAATTTACCTGTTTTGCACGATTTTATTAAAGAAAGTTTGCTTCCCGTTCATATCAACTTGCAGTTATTATTACGCTTAGGAAATTTACCACACAAATGCATGGGTATAGACCTACACTTGGATCAAGTTTCGTGCAATTGTGTGAGTGTTCGAAATTTAGCTGTATTTTATGATTTATTTAAATAAAGTTAGTTTTCCTTTCATATTAACTTATAGTTTTTATTACGCTTAAAAAATTTAACACACAAATGCATAGGTGCAGACCTAAGTTTGGGTCAAATTTCATGGAATTCATAGAACGTTCAAAATTTAGCAGTTTTGCATGGTTTTATTAAAGCAAATTTATTTTCCTTTTATACTAACTTGTAATTATTATTATGCTTAGGAAATTTACCACACAAATGCATGGGTGTAGACCTACGTTTGGGTCAAGTTTCGTGCAATTCTGAGAATATTCAAAATTGAGCAGTTTTGCATGGTTTTATTAAACCAAGTTTGTTTCCCTTTTAAACTAGCTATTAATCATTATTATGCTTAGCAAATTTACCATACAAATGCATGGTTTTAGACCTACGTTTGGGTCATGTTTTGTGCAATTCTAAGAACGTTCAACATTTAGCTGTTTTGCACGATTTTATTAAAGCAAGATTGTTTCACTTTTATAGTAACTTGTAGTTATTATTATGCTTAACAAATTTACCACACAAATGCATGGGTCTAGACCTACATTTGGGTCAAATTCCATGGAATTCTGAGAACGTTCAAAATTTAACTGTTTTGCATGATTTTATTAAAGCTTGTTTTGTTCCCTTTCATACTAACTTGTAGTTACTATTACGGTTACCAAATTTACCACAGAAATACATGGGTCTAGACCTTCGTTTGGGTCAAGTTCCGTGGAATTCTGAGAGCGGTCAAATTCAACTGTTTTTCACGGTTTAATTAAAGCCTATTTGTTTCCCTTTTATACTAACTTGTAGTTATTATTACGTTTAGCAAATTTACCACAGAAATGCATGGGTCCAGACCTACATTTGGATCATGTTTCAAAAAATTCTGAGAAGGTTCAAAATTTAACTGTTTTGCACGGTTTAATTAAAGTTTGTTTGTTTTCCTTTCATACTAACTTGTACTTATTATTACGGTTACCAAATTTGCCACAAAAATGCCCTTTCATACTAACTTGTAGTTACTATTACGGTTACCAAATTTGCCACAAAAATGCATGGGTCTAGACCTACGTTTGGGTCAAGTTTCGGGAAATTCCGAGAACGTTCAAAATTTAACTGTTTTGCACGGTTTCATTAATGCAAATTTGTTTCCCTTTCATACTAACTTGTAGTTTTTATTACGCTTAGCAAATTTTGCCATACAAATGAATGGGTGTACGGCAACGATTGGCTCATGTTTCGTTCAATTATGAGAATGTTCAAAATTTAGTTGTTTTTCTCTTCATACTAACTTGTAAGTATTATTAAGTTTACCAAATTTACCACACAAATGTATGGGTCTAGATATATGTTTGAGTCCAGCTTCGTGGAATTTTGATAACGTTTAAAGGTAAGCTGTTTTGCTCGATTTTATCAAAGAAAGTTTGTTTGCCTTTCATACTAACCTACAGTTATTATTATGCTTAACAAATTCACCTCACAAATGCATAGGTCTAAACTTACGTTTGGGTCATGTTTCGTGGAATTCTGAGAACGTTCAAAATTTACCATTTTTTGCACGATTTTATTAAAGAAAGATTGCTTCCCGTTAATATTAACTTGCAGTTATTATTACGCTTAGGAAATTTACCACACAAATGCATGGGTCTAGACCTACATTTGGATCAGGTTTCGTGCAATTGTGTGAGTGTTCGAAATTTAGCTGTATTTTATGATTTATTTAAATAAAGTTAGTTTTCCTTTCATATTAACTTATAGTTTTTATTACGCTTAAAAAATTTAACACACAAATGCATAGGTGCAGACCTACGTTTGGGTCAAATTTCATGGAATTCAGATAACGTTCAAAATTAAGCAGTTTTGCATGGTTTTATTAAAGCAAATTTATTTTCCTTTTATACTAACTTGTAATTATTATTATGCTTAGCAAATTTACCACACAAATGCATGGGTGTAGACCTACGTTTGGGTCAAGTTTCGTGCAATTCTGAGAGCGTTCAAAATTGAGCCATTTTGCATGGTTTTATTAAAGCAAGTTTGTTTCCCTTTTAAACTAGCTTATAATCATTATTATGCTTAGCAAATTTACCATACAAATGCATGAGTTTAGACCTGCGTTTGGGTCATGTTTTGTACAATTCTAAGAACGTTCAACATTTAGCTGTTTTGCACGATTTTATTAAAGCAAGATTGTTTCCCTTTTATAGTAACTTGTAGTTATTATTATGCTTAACAAATTTACCACACAAATGAATGGGTCTAGACCTACATTTGGGTCAAATTCCATGGAATTCTGAGAACGTTCAAAATTTAACTGTTTTGCATGATTTTATTAAAGCTTGTTTTGTTCCCTTTCATACCAACTTGTAGTTACTATTACGGTTACCAAATTTACCACAGAAATACATGGGTCTAGACCTACGTTTCGGTCAAGTTCCGTGGAATTCTGAGAGCTGTCAAATTTAACTGTTTTGCACGGTTTAATTAAAGCCTATTTGTTTCCCTTTTATACTAACTTGTAGTTATTATTACGTTTAGCAATTTTACCACAGAAATGCATGGGTCCAGACCAACATTTGGATCAAGTTTCGAAAAATTCTAAGAACGTTCAAAATTTAACTGTTTTGCCCGGTTTAATTAAAGTTTGTTTGTTTTCCTTTCATACTAACTTGTAGTTACTATTACGGTTACCAAATTTGACACAAAAATGCCCTTTCATATTAACTTGTAGTTACTATTACGGTTACCAAATTTGCCACAAAAATGCATGGGTCTAGACCTACGTTTGGGTCAAGTTTCGGGAAATTCCGAGAACGTTCAAAATTTAACTGTTTTGCACGGTTTCATTAATGCAAGTTTGTTTCCCTTTCATACTAACTTGTAGTTTTTATTACGCTTAGCAAATTTTGCCATACAAATGAATGGGTGTAGGGCAAGATTGGCTCATGTTTCGTTCAATTATGAGAATGTTCAAAATTTAGTTGTTTTTCTCTTTATACTAACTTGTAAGTATTATTACGTTTACCAAATTTACCAAATTTACCAAGTTTTGCCTGGTTTTATTAAAGCAAATTTATTTTCCTTTTATACTAACTTGTAATTATTATTATGCTTAGCAAATTTACCACACAAATGCATGGGTGTAGACCTACGTTTGGGTCAAGTTTCGTGCAATTCTGAGAGCGTTCAAAATTGAGCAGTTTAGCATGGTTTTATTAAACCAAGTTTGTTTCCCTTTTAAACTAGCTTCTAATCATTATTATGCTTAGCAAATTTACCATACAAATGCATGGGTTTAGACCTGCGTTTGGGTCATGTTTTGTACAATTCTAAGAACGTTCAACATTTAGCTGTTTTGCACGATTTTATTAAAGCAAGATTGTTTCCCTTTTATAGTAACTTGTAGTTATTATTATGCTTAACAAATTTACCACACAAATGCTTGGGTCTAGACCTACGTTTGGGTCAAATTCCATGGAATTCTGAGAACGTTCAAAATTTAACTGTTTTGCATGATTTTATTAAAGCTTGTTTTGTTCCCTTTCATACTAACTTGTAGTTACTATTACGGTTACCAAATTTACCACAGAAATGCATGGGTCTAGACCTACTTTTGGGTCAAGTTCCGTAGAATTCTGACAGCGTTCAAAATTTAACTGTTTGCACGGTTTTATTAAAGCCTATTTGTTTCCCTTTTATACTAATTTGTAGTTATTATTACGTTTAGCAAATTTACCACAAAAATGCATGGGTCCAGACCTACATTTGGGTGAAGTTTCGAAAAATTCTGAGAACGTTCATTAACTGTTTTGCACGGTTTTATTAAAGTTTGTTTGTTTTCCTTTCATACTAACTTGTAGTTACTATTACGGTTACAAAATTTACCACAAAAATGCATGGGTCTAGACATACGTTTTGGTCAAGTTTCGGCAAATTCCGAGAACGTTCAAAACTTAACAGTTTTGCACGATTTTATTAATGCAAGTTTGTTTCCCTTACATACTAACTTGTAGTTTTTATTACGCTTAGCAAATTTACCATACAAATGAATGGGTGTAGGGCAACGATTGGCTCATGTTTCGTTCATTATGAGAATGTTCAAAATTTAGCTGTTTTTCTCTTTATACTAACTTGTAATTATTATTACGCTTAGAAAATTTACCACACAAATGCATGGGTTTAGATCTATGTTTTGGTCAAGTTCCATGGAATTCTGAGAACGTTCAAAATTTAACTGTTCTGCGTGATTTTATTAAAACTTGTTTGTTTAGCTTTCATACTAACTCGTAGTTTTTACTACGCTTAGTAAATTTACCATACAAATGAATGGCTATAGAGCAACAATTGGGTCATGTTTCGTTCAATTATGAGAATGTTCAAAAATTAGCAGTTTTTCTCTTTATACTAACTTGTAAGTATTATTACGTTTACGAAATTTACCACACAAATGTATGGGTCTAGACTTATGTTTGGGTTCAGCATCGTGGAATTTTGATAACGTTTAAAGGTAAGCTGTTTTGCTCGATTTTATCAAAGAAAGTTTGTTTTCCTTTCATACTAACCTACAGTTATTATTATGCTTAACAAATTCACCTCACAAATGCATAGGTCTAAACTTACGTTTGGGTCATGTTTCGTGGAATTCTGAGAACGTTCAAAATTTACCTGTTTTGCACGATTTTATTAAAGAAAGTTTGCTTCCCATTCATATTAACTTGCAGTTATTATTACGCTTAGAAATTTACCACACAAATGCATGGGTCTAGACCTACATTTAGATCAAGTTTCGTGCAATTGTGTGAGTGTTCGAAATTTAGCTGTATTTTATGATTTTTTTAAATAAAGATAGTTTTCCTTTCATATTAACTTATAGTTTTTATTACGCTTAAAAAATTTAACACACAAATGCATAGGTGCAGACCTACGTTTGGGTCAAATTTCATTGAATTCAGAGAGCGTTCAAAATTGAGCCATTTTGCATGGTTTATTAAAGCAAGTTTGTTTCCCTTTTAAACTAGCTTGTAATCATTATTAAGCTTAGCAAATTTACCATACTAATGCATGGGTTTAGACCTACGTTTGGGTCAAGTTTTGTGCAATTCTAAGAACGTTCAACATTTAGCTGTTTTGCACGATTTTATTAAAGCAAGATTGTTTCCCTTTTATAGTAACTTGTAGTTATTATTATGCTTAACAAATTTACCACACAAATGCTTGGGTCTAGACCTACGTTTGGGTCAAATTCCATGGAATTCTGAGAACGTTCAAAATTTAACTGTTCTGCATGATTTTATTGAAGCTTGTTTTGTTCCCTTTCATACTAACTTGTAGTTACTATTACGGTTACCAAATTTACCACAGAAATGCATGGGTCTAGACCTACTTTTGGGTCAAGTTCCGTAAAATTCTGAAAGCGTTCAAAATTTAACTGTTTGCACGGTTTTATTAAAGCCTATTTGTTTCCCTTTTATACTAACTTGTAGTTATTATTACGTTTAGCAAATTTACCACAAAAATGCATGGGTCCAGATCTACATTTGGGTGAAGTTTCGAAAAATTCTGAGAACGTTCATTAACTGTTTTGCACGGTTTTATTAAAGTTTGTTTGTTTCCCTTTCATACAAACTTGTAGTTACTATTACGGTTACAAAATTTACAACAAAAATGCATGGGTCTAGACATACGTTTTGGTCAAGTTTCGGGAAATTCCGAGAACGTTCAAAATTTAACAGTTTTGCACGATTTTATTAATGCAAGTTTGTTTCCCTTACATACTAACTTGTAGTTTTTATTACGCTTAGCAAATTTACCATACAAATGAATGGGTGTAGGGCAACGATTGGCTCATGTTTCGTTCAATTATGAGAATGTTCAAAATTTAGCTGTTTTTCTCTTTATACTAACTTGTAAGTATTATTACGTTTACCAAATTTACCACACAAATATATGGGTCTAGATTTATGTTTGGGTCCAGCTTCGTGGAATTTTGATAACGTTCAAAGGTAAGCTGTTTTGCTCGATTTTATCAAAGAAAGTTTGTTTTCCTTTCATAATAACCTACAGTTATTATTATGCTTAACAAATTCACCTCACAAATGCATAGGTCTAAACTTACGTTTGGGTCATGTTTCGTGGAATTCTGAGAACGTTCAAAATTTACCTGTTTTGCACGATTTTATTAAAGAAAGTTTGCTTCCCGTTCATATCAACTTGCAGTTATTATTACGCTTAGGAAATTTACCACACAAATGCATGGGTATAGACCTACACTTGGATCAAGTTTCGTGCAATTGTGTGAGTGTTCGAAATTTAGCTGTATTTTATGATTTATTTAAATAAAGTTAGTTTTCCTTTCATATTAACTTATAGTTTTTATTACGCTTAAAAAATTTAACACACAAATGCATAGGTGCAGACCTACGTTTGGGTCAAATTTCATGGAATTCAGAGAACGTTCAAAATTTAGCAGTTTTGCATGGTTTTATTAAAGCAAATTTATTTTCCTTTTATACTAACTTGTAATTATTATTATGCTTAGGAAATTTACCACACAAATGCATGGGTGTAGACCTACGTTTGGGTCAAGTTTCGTGCAATTCTGAGAATATTCAAAATTGAGCAGTTTTGCATGGTTTTATTAAACCAAGTTTGTTTCCCTTTTAAACTAGCTATTAATCATTATTATGCTTAGCAAATTTACCATACAAATGCATGGGTTTAGACCTACGTTTGGGTCATGTTTTGTGCAATTCTAAGAACGTTCAACATTTAGCTGTTTTGCACGATTTTATTAAAGCAAGATTGTTTCACTTTTATAGTAACTTGTAGTTATTATTATGCTTAACAAATTTACCACACAAATGCATGGGTCTAGACCTACATTTGGGTCAAATTCCATGGAATTCTGAGAACGTTCAAAATTTAACTGTTTTGCATGATTTTATTAAAGCTTGTTTTGTTCCCTTTCATACTAACTTGTAGTTACTATTACGGTTACATAATTTACCACAGAAATACATGGGTCTAGACCTTCGTTTGGGTCAAGTTCCGTGGAATTCTGAGAGCGGTCAAATTTAACTGTTTTTCACGGTTTAATTAAAGCCTATTTGTTTCCCTTTTATACTAACTTGTAGTTATTATTACGTTTAGCAAATTTACCACAGAAATGCATGGGTCCAGACCTAGATTTGGATCATGTTTCGAAAAATTCTGAGAACGTTCAAAATTTAACTGTTTTGCACGGTTTAATTAAAGTTTGTTTGTTTTCCTTTCATACTAACTTGTACTTACTATTACGGTTACCAAATTTGCCACAAAAATGCCCTTTCATACTAACTTGTAGTTACTATTACGGTTACCAAATTTGCCACAAAAATGCATGGGTCTAGACCTACGTTTGGGTCAAGTTTCGGAAAATTCCGAGAACGTTCAAAATTTAACTGTTTTGCACGGTTTCATTAATGCAAATTTGTTTCCCTTTCATACTAACTTCTAGTTTTTATTACGCTTAGCAAATTTTGCCATACAAATGAATGGGTGTAGGGCAACGATTGGCTCATGTTTCATTCAATTATGAGAATGTTCAAAATTTAGCTGTTTTTCTCTTTATACTAACTTGTAGGTATTATTACGTTTACCAAATTTACCACACAAATGTATGGGTCTAGATATATGTTTGAGTCCAGCTTCGTGGAATTTTGATAACGTTTAAAGGTAAGCTGTTTTGCTCGATTTTATCAAAGAAAGTTTGTTTGCCTTTCATACTAACCTACAGTTATTATTATGCTTAACAAATTCACCTCACAAATGCATAGTCTAAACTTACGTTTGGGTCATGTTTCGTGGAATTCTGAGAATGTTCAAAATTTACCATTTTTTGCACGATTTTATTAAAGAAAGATTGCTTCCCGTTCATATTAACTTGCAGTTATTATTACGCTTAGGAAATTTACCACACAAATGCATGGGTCTAGACCTACATTTGGATCAGGTTTCGTGCAATTGTGTGAGTGTTCGAAATTTAGCTGTATTTTATGATTTATTTAAATAAAGTTAGTTTTCCTTTCATATTAACTTATAGTTTTTATTACGCTTAAAAAATTTAACACACAAATGCATAGGTGCAGACCTACGTTTGGGTCAAATTTCATGGAATTCAGATAACGTTCAAAAATTTAGCAGTTTTGCATGGTTTTATTAAAGCAAATTTATTTTCCTTTTATACTAACTTGTAATTATTATTATGCTTAGCAAATTTACCACACAAATGCATGGGTGTAGACCTACGTTTGGGTCAAGTTTCGTGCAATTCTGAGAACATTCAAAATTGAGCAGTTTTGCATGGTTTTATTAAACCAAGTTTGTTTCCCTTTTAAACTAGCTATTAATCATTATTATGCTTAGCAAATTTACCATACAAATGCATGGGTTTAGACCTACGTTTGGGTCATGTTTTGTGCAATTCTAAGAACGTTCAACATTTAGCTGTTTTGCACGATTTTATTAAAGCAAGATTGTTTCACTTTTATAGTAACTTGTAGTTATTATTATGCTTAACAAATTTACCACACAAATGCATGGGTCTAGACCTACATTTGGGTCAAATTCCATGGAATTCTGAGAACGTTCAAAATTTAACTGTTTTGCATGATTTTATTAAAGCTTGTTTTGTTCCCTTTCATACTAACTTGTAGTTACTATTACGGTTACCAAATTTACCACAGAAATACATGGGTCTAGACCTTCGTTTGGGTCAAGTTCCGTGGAATTCTGAGAGCGGTCAAATTTAACTGTTTTTCACGGTTTAATTAAAGCCTATTTGTTTCCCTTTTATACTAACTTGTAGTTATTATTACGTTTAGCAAATTTACCACAGAAATTCATGGGTCCAGACCTACATTTGGATCATGTTTCGAAAAATTTTGAGAACGTTCAAAATTTAACTGTTTTGCACGGTTTAATTAAAGTTTGTTTGTTTTCCTTTCATACTAACTTGTACTTACTATTACGGTTACCAAATTTGCCACAAAAATGCCCTTTCATACTAACTTGTAGTTACTATTACGGTTACCAAATTTGCCACAAAAATGCCCTTTCATACTAACTTGTAGTTACTATTACGGTTACCAAATTTGCCACAAAAATGCATGGGTCTAGACCTACGTTTGGGTCAAGTTTCGGGAAATTCCGAGAACGTTCAAAATTTAACTGTTTTGCACGGTTTCATTAATGCAAGTTTGTTTCCCTTTCATACTAACTTGTAGTTTTTATTACGCTTAGCAAATTTTGCCATACAAATGAATGGGTGTAGGGCAACGATTGGCTCATGTTTCGTTCAATTATGAGAATGTTCAAAATTTAGCTGTTTTTCTCTTTATACTAACTTGTAAGTATTATTACGTTTACCAAATTTACCACACAAATGTATGGGTCTAGATATATGTTTGAGTCCAGCTTCGTGGAATTTTGATAACGTTTAAAGGTAAGCTGTTTTGCTCGATTTTATCAAAGAAAGTTTGTTTGTCTTTCATACTAACCTACAGTTATTATTATGCTTAACAAATTCACCTCACAAATGCATAGGTCTAAACTTACGTTTGGGTCATGTTTCGTGGAATTCTGAGAACGTTCAAAATTTACCATTTTTTGCACGATTTTATTAAAGAAAGATTGCTTCCCGTTCATATTAACTTGCAGTTATTATTACGCTTAGGAAATTTACCACACAAATGCATGGGTCTAGACCTACATTTGGATCAGGTTTCGTGCAATTGTGTGAGTGTTCGAAATTTAGCTGTATTTTATGATTTATTTAAATAAAGTTAGTTTTCCTTTCATATTAACTTATAGTTTTTATTACGCTTAAAAAATTTAACACACAAATGCATAGGTGCAGACCTACGTTTGGGTCAAATTTCATGGAATTCAGATAACGTTCAAAATTAAGCAGTTTTGCATGGTTTTATTAAAGCAAATTTATTTTCCTTTTATACTAACTTGTAATTATTATTATGCTTAGCAAATTTACCACACAAATGCATGGGTGTAGACCTACGTTTGGGTCAAGTTTCGTGCAATTCTGAGAGCGTTCAAAATTGAGCCATTTTGCATGGTTTTATTAAAGCAAGTTTGTTTCCCTTTTAAACTAGCTTGTAATCATTATTATGCTTAGCAAATTTACCATACTAATGCATGGGTTTAGACCTACGTTTGGGTCATGTTTTGTGCAATTCTAAGAACGTTCAACATTTAGCTGTTTTGCACGATTTTATTAAAGCAAGATTGTTTCCCTTTTATAGTAACTTGTAGTTATTATTATGCTTAACAAATTTACCACACAAATGCTTGGGTCTAGACCTACGTTTGGGTCAAATTCAATGGAATTCTGAGAACGTTCAAAATTTAACTGTTTTGCATGATTTTTATTAAAGCTTGTTTTGTTCCCTTTCATACTAACTTGTAGTTACTATTACGGTTACCAAATTTAGCACAGAAATGCATGGGTCTAGACCTACTTTTGGGTCAAGTTCCGTAGAATTCTGACAGCGTTCAAAATTTAACTGTTTGCACGGTTTTATTAAAGCCTATTTGTTTCCCTTTTATACTAATTTGTAGTTATTATTACGTTTAACAAATTTACCACAAAAATGGATGGGTCCAGACCTACATTTGGGTGAAGTTTCGAAAAATTCTGAGAACGTTCATTAACTGTTTTGCACGGTTTTATTAAAGTTTGTTTGTTTTCCTTTCATACTAACTTGTAGTTACTATTACGGTTACAAAATTTACCACAAAAATGCATGGGTCTAGACATACTTTTTGGTCAAGTTTCGGCAAATCCCGAGAACGTTCAAAACTTAACAGTTTTGCACGATTTTATTAATGCAAGTTTGTTTCCCTTACATTCTAACTTGTAGTTTTTATTACGCTTAGCAAATTTACCATACAAATGAATGGGTGTAGGGCAACGATTGGCTCATGTTTCGTTCATTATGAGAATGTTCAAAATTTAGCTGTTTTTCTCTTTATACTAACTTGTAAGTATTATTATGTTTACCAAATTTACCACACAAATGTATGGGTCCAGATTTATGTTTGGGTCCAGCTTCGTGGAATTTTGATAACGTTCAAAAGTAAGTTGTTTTGCTCGATTTTATCAAAGAAAGTTTGTTTTCCTTTCATAATAACCTACAGTTATTATTATGCTTAACAAATTCACCTCACAAATGCATAGGTCTAAACTTATATTTGGGTCATGTTTCGTGGAATTCTGAGAACGTTCAAAATTTACCTGTTTTGCACGATTTTATTAAAGAAAGTTTGCTTCCCGTTCATATCAACTTGCAGTTATTATTACGCTTAGGAAATTTACCACACAAATGCATGGGTCTAGACCTACACTTGGATCAAGTTTCGTGCAATTGTGTGAGTGTTCGAAATTTAGCTGTATTTTATGATTTATTTAAATAAAGTTAGTTTTCCTTTCATATTAACTTATAGTTTTTATTACGCTTAAAAAATTTAACACACAAATGCATGGGTCTAGACCTACATTTGGGTCAAATTCCATGGAATTCTGAGAACGTTCAAAATTTAACTGTTTTGCATGATTTTATTAAAGCTTGTTTTGTTCCCTTTCATACTAACTTGTAGTTACTATTACGGTTACCAAATTTACCACAGAAATACATGGGTCTAGACCTTCGTTTGGGTCAGGTTCCGTGGAATTCTGAGAGCGGTCAAATTTAACTGTTTTTCACGGTTTAATTAAAGCCTATTTGTTTCCCTTTTATACTAACTTGTAGTTATTATTACGTTTAGCAAATTTACCACAGAAATGCATGGGTCCAGACCTACATTTGGATCATGTTTCGAAAAATTCTGAGAACGTTCAAAATTTAACTGTTTTGCACGGTTTAATTAAAGTTTGTTTGTTTTCCTTTCATACTAACTTGTACTTACTATTACGGTTACCAAATTTGCCACAAAAATGCCCTTTCATACTAACTTGTAGTTACTATTACGGTTACCAAATTTGCCACAAAAATGCATGGGTCTAGACCTACGTTTGGGTCAAGTTTCGGGAAATTCCGAGAACGTTCAAAATTTAACTGTTTTGCACGGTTTCATTAATGCAAGTTTGTTTCCCTTTCATACTAACTTGTAGTTTTTATTACGCTTAGCAAATTTTGCCATACAAATGAATGGGTGTAGGGCAACGATTGGCTCATGTTTCGTTCAATTATGAGAATGTTCAAAATTTAGCTGTTTTTCTCTTTATACTAACTTGTAAGTATTATTACGTTTACCAAATTTACCACACAAATGTATGGGTCTAGATATATGTTTGAGTCCAGCTTCGTGGAATTTTGATAACGTTTAAAGGTAAGCTGTTTTGCTCGATTTTATCAAAGAAAGTTTGTTTTCCATTCATACTAACCTACAGTTATTATTATGCTTAACAAATTCACCTCACAAATGCATAGGTCTAAACTTACGTTTGGGTCATGTTTCGTGGAATTCTGAGAATGTTCAAAATTTACCATTTTTTGCACGATTTTATTAAAGAAAGATTGCTTCCCGTTCATATTAACTTGCAGTTATTATTACGCTTAGGAAATTTACCACACAAATGCATGGGTCTAGACCTACATTTGGATCAAGTTTCGTGCAATTGTGTGAGTGTTCGAAATTTAGCTGTATTTTATGATTTATTTAAATAAAGTTAGTTTTCCTTTCATATTAACTTATAGTTTTTATTACGCTTAAAAAATTTAACACACAAATGCATAGGTGCAGACCTACGTTTGGGTCAAATTTCATGGAATTCAGATAACGTTCAAAATTTAGCAGTTTTGCATGGTTTATTAAAGCAAATTTATTTTCCTTTTATACTAACTTGTAATTATTATTATGCTTAGCAAATTTACCATACAAATGCATGGGTGTAGACCTACGTTTGGGTCAAGTTTCGTGCAATTCTGAGAGCGTTCAAAATTGAGCAGTTTTGCATGGTTTTATTAAACCAAGTTTGTTTCCCTTTTAAACTAGCTTCTAATCATTATTATGCTTAACAAATTTACCACACAAATGCATGGGTCTAGACCTACATTTGGGTCAAATTCCATGGAATTCTGAGAACGTTCAAAATTGAACTGTTTTGCATGATTTTTATTAAAGCTTGTTTTGTTCCCTTTCATACTAACTTGTAGTTACTATTACGGTTACCAAATTTACCACAGAAATGCATGGGTCTAGACCTACTTTTGGGTCAAGTTCCGTAGAATTCTGACAGCGTTCAAAATTTAACTGTTTGCACGGTTTTATTAAAGCCTATTTGTTTCCCTTTTATACTAATTTGTAGTTATTATTACGTTTAGCAAATTTACCACAAAAATGCATGGGTCCAGACCTACATTTGGGTGAAGTTTCGAAAAATTCTGAGAACGTTCATTAACTGTTTTGCACGGTTTTATTAAAGTTTGTTTGTTTTCCTTTCATACTAACTTGTAGTTACTATTACGGTTACAAAATTTACCACAAAAATGCATGGGTCTAGACATACGTTTTGGTCAAGTTTCGACAAATCCCGAGAACGTTCAAAACTTAACAGTTTTGCACGATTTTATTAATGCAAGTTTGTTTCCCTTACATACTAACTTGTAGTTTTTATTACGCTTAGCAAATTTACCATACAAATGAATGGGTGTAGGGCAACGATTGGCTCATGTTTCGTTCATTATGAGAATGTTCAAAATTTAGCTGTTTTTCTCTTTATACTAACTTGTAAGTATTATTATGTTTACCAAATTTACCACACAAATGTATGGGTCCAGCTTCGTGGAATTTTGATAACGTTCAAAGCTAAGCTGTTTTGCTCGATTTTATCAAAGAAAGTTTGTTTTCCTTTCATAATAACCTACAGTTATTATTATGCTTAACAAATTCACCTCACAAATGCATAGGTCTAAACTTACATTTGGGTCATGTTTCGTGGAATTCTGAGAACGTTCAAAATTTACCTGTTTTGCACGATTTTATTAAAGAAAGTTTGCTTCCCGTTCATATCAACTTGCAGTTATTATTACGCTTAGGAAATTTACCACACAAATGCATGGGTCTAGACCTACACTTGGATCAAGTTTCGTGCAATTGTGTGAGTGTTCGAAATTTAGCTGTATTTTATGATTTATTTAAATAAAGTTAGTTTTCCTTTCATATTAACTTATAGTTTTTATTACGCTTAAAAAATTTAACACACAAATGCATAGGTGCACACCTACGTTTGGGTCAA
This sequence comes from Sesamum indicum, assembly GCF_026168435.1. NCBI lineage: Eukaryota > Viridiplantae > Streptophyta > Magnoliopsida > Lamiales > Pedaliaceae > Sesamum > Sesamum indicum. Next base: position 11,180,275 of record NC_142665.1, on the reverse strand, counting down.
ATTTCATGGAATTCAGAGAACGTTCAAAATTTAGCAGTTTTGCATGGTTTTATTAAAGCAAATTTATTTTCCTTTTATACTAACTTGTAATTATTATTATGCTTAGGAAATTTACCACACAAATACATGGGTGTAGACCTACGTTTGGGTCAAGTTTCGTGCAATTCTGAGAACATTCAAAATTGAGCAGTTTTGCATGGTTTTATTAAACCAAGTTTGTTTCCCTTTTAAACTAGCTATTAATCATTATTATGCTTAGCAAATTTACCATACAAATGCATGGGTTTAGACCTACGTTTGGGTCATGTTTTGTGCAATTCTAAGAACGTTCAACATTTAGCTGTTTTGCACGATTTTATTAAAGCAAGATTGTTTCACTTTTATAGTAACTTGTAGTTATTATTATGCTTAACAAATTTACCACACAAATGCATGGGTCTAGACCTACATTTGGGTCAAATTCCATGGAATTCTGAGAACGTTCAAAATTTAACTGTTTTGCATGATTTTATTAAAGCTTGTTTTGTTCCCTTTCATACTAACTTGTAGTTACTATTACGGTTACCAAATTTACCACAGAAATACATGGGTCTAGACCTTCGTTTGGGTCAGGTTCCGTGGAATTCTGAGAGCGGTCAAATTTAACTGTTTTTCACGGTTTAATTAAAGCCTATTTGTTTCCCTTTTATACTAACTTGTAGTTATTATTACGTTTAGCAAATTTACCACAGAAATGCATGGGTCCAGACCTACATTTGGATCATGTTTCGAAAAATTCTGAGAACGTTCAAAATTTAACTGTTTTGCACGGTTTAATTAAAGTTTGTTTGTTTTCCTTTCATACTAACTTGTACTTACTATTACGGTTACCAAATTTGCCACAAAAATGCCCTTTCATACTAACTTGTAGTTACTATTACGGTTACCAAATTTGCCACAAAAATGCATGGGTCTAGACCTACGTTTGGGTCAAGTTTCGGGAAATTCCGATAACGTTCAAAATTTAACTGTTTTGCACGGTTTAATTAAAGTTTGTTTGTTTTCCTTTCATACTAACTTGTACTTACTATTACGGTTACCAAATTTGCCACAAAAATGCCCTTTCATACTAACTTGTAGTTACTATTACGGTTACCAAATTTGCCACAAAAATGCATGGGTCTAGACCTACGTTTGGGTCAAGTTTCGGGAAATTCCGAGAACGTTCAAAATTTAACTGTTTTGCACGGTTTCATTAATGCAAGTTTGTTTCCCTTTCATACTAACTTGTAGTTTTTATTACGCTTAGCAAATTTTGCCATACAAATGAATGGGTGTAGGGCAACGATTGGCTCATGTTTCGTTCAATTATGAGAATGTTCAAAATTTAGCTGTTTTTCTCTTTATACTAACTTGTAAGTATTATTACGTTTACCAAATTTACCACACAAATGTATGGGTCTAGATATATGTTTGAGTCCAGCTTCGTGGAATTTTGATAACGTTTAAAGGTAAGCTGTTTTCCTCGATTTTATCAAAGAAAGTTTGTTTTCCATTCATACTAACCTACAGTTATTATTATGCTTAACAAATTCACCTCACAAATGCATAGGTCTAAACTTACGTTTGGGTCATGTTTCGTGGAATTCTGAGAATGTTCAAAATTTACCATTTTTTGCACGATTTTATTAAAGAAAGATTGCTTCCCGTTCATATTAACTTGCAGTTATTATTACGCTTAGGAAATTTACCACACAAATGCATGGGTCTAGACCTACATTTGGATCAAGTTTCGTGCAATTGTGTGAGTGTTCGAAATTTAGCTGTATTTTATGATTTATTTAAATAAAGTTAGTTTTCCTTTCATATTAACTTATAGTTTTTATTACGCTTAAAAAATTTAACACACAAATGCATAGGTGCAGACCTACGTTTGGGTCAAATTTATTGGAATTCAGATAACGTTCAAAATTTAGCAGTTTTGCATGGTTTATTAAAGCAAATTTATTTTCCTTTTATACTAACTTGTAATTATTATTATGCTTAGCAAATTTACCACACAAATGCATGGGTGTAGACCTACGTTTGGGTCAAGTTTCGTGCAATTCTGAGAGCGTTCAAAATTGAGCAGTTTTGCATGGTTTTATTAAACCAAGTTTGTTTCCCTTTTAAACTAGCTTCTAATCATTATTATGCTTAGCAAATTTACCATACAAATGCATGGGTTTAGACCTGCGTTTGGGTCATGTTTTGTACAATTCTAAGAACGTTCAACATTTAGCTGTTTTGCACGATTTTATTAAAGCAAGATTGTTTCCCTTTTATAGTAACTTGTAGTTATTATTATGCTTAACAAATTTACCACACAAATGCATGGGTCTAGACCTACATTTGGGTCAAATTCCATGGAATTCTGAGAACGTTCAAAATTTAACTGTTTTGCATGATTTTATTAAAGCTTGTTTTGTTCCCTTTCATACTAACTTGTAGTTACTATTACGGTTACCAAATTTACCACAGAAATACATGGGTCTAGACCTACGTTTCGGTCAAGTTCCGTGGAATTCTGAGAGCGGTCAAATTTAACTGTTTTGCACGGTTTAATTAAAGCCTATTTGTTTCCCTTTTATACTAACTTGTAGTTATTATTACGTTTAGCAAATTTACCACAGAAATGCATGGGTCCAGACCTACATTTGGGTCAAGTTTCGAAAAATTCTGAGAAAGTTCAAAATTTAACTGTTTTGCACGGTTTAATTAAAGTTTGTTTGTTTTCCTTTCATACTAACTTGTAGTTACTATTACGGTTACCAAATTTGCCACAAAAATGCATGGGTCTAGACCTACGTTTGGGTGAAGTTTTGGGAAATTCCGAGAACGTTCAAAATTTAACTGTTTTGCATGGTTTCATTAATGCAAGTTTGTTTCCCTTTCATACTAACTTGTAGTTTTTATTACGCTTAGCAAATTTTGCCATACAAATGAATGGGTGTAGGGCAACGATTGGCTCATGTTTCGTTCAATTATGAGAATGTTCAAAATTTAGCTGTTTTTCTCTTTATACTAACTTGTAAGTATTATTACGTTTACCAAATTTACCACACAAATGTATGGGTCTAGATATATGTTTGAGTCCAGCTTCGTGGAATTTTGATAACGTTTAAAGGTAAGCTGTTTTGCTCGATTTTATCAAAGAAAGTTTGTTTTCCTTTCATACTAACCTACAGTTATTATTATGCTTAACAAATTCACCTCACAAATGCGTAGGTCTAAACTTACGTTTGGGTCATGTTTCGTGGAATTCTGAGAACGTTCAAAATTTACCATTTTTTGCACGATTTTATTAAAGAGAGATTGCTTCCCTTTCATATTAACTTGCAGTTATTATTACGCTTAGGAAATTTACCACACAAATGCATGGGTCTAGACCTACATTTGGATCAAGTTTCGTGCAATTTTGTGAGTGTTCGAAATTTAGCTGTATTTTATGATTTATTTAAATAAAGTTAGTTTTCCTTTCATATTAACTTATAGTTTTTATTACGCTTAAAAAATTTAACACACAAATGCATAGGTGGAGACCTACGTTTGGGTCAAATTTCATGGAATTCAGATAACGTTCAAAATTTAGCAGTTTTGCATGGTTTTATTAAAGCAAATTTATTTTCCTTTTATACTAACTTGTAATTATTATTATGCTTAGCAAATTTACCACACAAATGCATGGGTGTAGACCTACGTTTGGGTCAAGTTTCGTGCAATTCTGAGAGCGTTCAAAATTGAGCAGTTTTGCATGGTTTTATTAAACCAAGTTTGTTTCCCTTTTAAACTAGCTTCTAATCATTATTATGCTTAGCAAATTTACCATACAAATGCATGGGTTTAGACCTGCGTTTGGGTCATGTTTTGTACAATTCTAAGAACGTTCAACATTTAGCTGTTTTGCACGATTTTATTAAAGCAAGATTGTTTCCCTTTTATAGTAACTTGTAGTTATTATTATGCTTAACAAATTTACCACACAAATGCATGGGTCTAGACCTACATTTGGGTCAAATTCCATGGAATTCTGAGAACGTTCAAAATTTAACTGTTTTGCATGATTTTATTAAAGCTTGTTTTGTTCCCTTTCATACTAACTTGTAGTTACTATTACGGTTACCAAATTTACCACAGAAATACATGGGTCTAGACCTACGTTTCGTCAAGTTCCGTGGAATTCTGAGAGCGGTCAAATTTAACTGTTTTGCACGGTTTAATTAAAGCCTATTTGTTTCCCTTTTATACTAACTTGTAGTTATTATTACGTTTAGCAAATTTACCACAGAAATGCATGGGTCCAGACCTACATTTGGGTCAAGTTTCGAAAAATTCTGAGAACGTTCAAAATTTAACTGTTTTGCACGGTTTAATTAAAATTTGTTTGTTTTCCTTTCATACTAACTTGTAGTTACTATTACGGTTACCAAATTTGCCACAAAAATGCATGGGTCTAGACCTACGTTTGGGTGAAGTTTTGGGAAATTCCGAGAACGTTCAAAATTTAACTGTTTTGCATGGTTTCATTAATGCAAGTTTGTTTCCCTTTCATACTAACTTGTAGTTTTTATTACGCTTAGCAAATTTTGCCATACAAATGAATGGGTGTAGGGCAACGATTGGCTCATGTTTCGTTCAATTATGAGAATGTTCAAAATTTAGCTGTTTTTCTCTTTATACTAACTTGTAAGTATTATTACGTTTACCAAATTTACCACACAAATGTATGGGTCTAGATATATGTTTGAGTCCAGCTTCGTGGAATTTTGATAACGTTTAAAGGTAAGCTGTTTTGCTCGATTTTATCAAAGAAAGTTTGTTTTCCTTTCATACTAACCTACAGTTATTATTATGCTTAACAAATTCACCTCACAAATGCGTAGGTCTAAACTTACGTTTGGGTCATGTTTCGTGGAATTCTGAGAACGTTCAAAATTTACCATTTTTTGCACGATTTTATTAAAGAGAGATTGCTTCCCTTTCATATTAACTTGCAGTTATTATTACGCTTAGGAAATTTACCACACAAATGCATGGGTCTAGACCTACATTTGGATCAAGTTTCGTGCAATTTTGTGAGTGTTCGAAATTTAGCTGTATTTTATGATTTATTTAAATAAAGTTAGTTTTCCTTTCATATTAACTTATAGTTTTTATTACGCTTAAAAAATTTAACACACAAATGCATAGGTGGAGACCTACGTTTGGGTCAAATTTCATGGAATTCAGATAACGTTCAAAATTTAGCAGTTTTGCATGGTTTTATTAAAGCAAATTTATTTTCCTTTTATACTAACTTGTAATTATTATTATGCTTAGCAAATTTACCACACAAATGCATGGGTGTAGACCTACGTTTGGGTCAAGTTTCGTGCAATTCTGAGAGCGTTCAAAATTGAGCAGTTTTGCATGGTTTTATTAAACCAAGTTTGTTTCCCTTTTAAACTAGCTTCTAATCATTATTATGCTTAGCAAATTTACCATACAAATGCATGGGTTTAGACCTGCGTTTGGGTCATGTTTTGTACAATTCTAAGAACGTTCAACATTTAGCTGTTTTGCACGATTTTATTAAAGCAAGATTGTTTCCCTTTTATAGTAACTTGTAGTTATTATTATGCTTAACAAATTTACCACACAAATGCATGGGTCTAGACCTACATTTGGGTCAAATTCCATGGAATTCTGAGAACGTTCAAAATTTAACTGTTTTGCATGATTTTATTAAAGCTTGTTTTGTTCCCTTTCATACTAACTTGTAGTTACTATTACGGTTACCAAATTTACCACAGAAATACATGGGTCTAGACCTACGTTTCGTCAAGTTCCGTGGAATTCTGAGAGCGGTCAAATTTAACTGTTTTGCACGGTTTAATTAAAGCCTATTTGTTTCCCTTTTATACTAACTTGTAGTTATTATTACGTTTAGCAAATTTACCACAGAAATGCATGGGTCCAGACCTACATTTGGGTCAAGTTTCGAAAAATTCTGAGAACGTTCAAAATTTAACTGTTTTGCACGGTTTAATTAAAATTTGTTTGTTTCCCTTTCATACTAACTTGTAGTTACTATTACGGTTACCAAATTTGCCACAAAAATGCATGGGTCTAGACCTACGTTTGGGTGAAGTTTTGGGAAATTTCGAGAACGTTCAAAATTTAACTGTTTTGCACGGTTTTCATTAATGCAAGTTTGTTTCCCGTTCATACTAACTTGTAGTTTTTATTACGCTTAGCAAATTTTGCCATACAAATGAATGGGTGTAAGGCAACGATTGGCTCATGTTTCGTTCAATTATGAGAATTTTCAAAATTTAGCTGTTTTTCTCTTTATACTAACTTGTAAGTATTATTACGTTTACCAAATTTACCACACAAATGTATGGGTCTAGATATATGTTTGAGTCCAGCTTCGTGGAATTTTGATAACGTTTAAAGGTAAGCTGTTTTGCTCGATTTTATCAAAGAAAGTTTGTTTTCCTTTCATACTAACCTACAGTTATTATTATGCTTAACAAATTCACCTCACAAATGCGTAGGTCTAAACTTACGTTTGGGTCATGTTTCGTGGAATTCTGAGAACGTTCAAAATTTACCATTTTTTGCACGATTTTATTAAAGAAAAATTGCTTTCCTTTCATATTAACTTGCAGTTATTATTACGCTTAGGAAATTTACCACACAAATGCATAGGTCTAGACCTACATTTGGATCAAGTTTCGTGCAATTGTGTGAGTGTTCGAAATTTAGCTGTATTTTATGATTTATTTAAATAAAGTTAGTTTTCCTTTCATATTAACTTATAGTTTTTATTACGCTTAAAAAATTTAACACACAAATGCATAGGTGCAGACCTACGTTTGGGTCAAATTTCATGGAATTCAGATAACGTTCAAAATTTAGCAGTTTTGCATGGTTTTATTAAAGCAAATTTATTTTCCTTTTATACTAACTTGTAATTATTATTATGCTTAGCAAATTTACCACACAAATGCATGGGTGTAGACCTATGTTTGGGTCAAGTTTCGTGCAATTCTGAGAGCGTTCAAAATTGAGCAGTTTTGCATGGTTTTATTAAACCAAGTTTGTTTCCCTTTTAAACTAGCTTCTAATCATTATTATGCTTAGCAAATTTACCATACAAATGCATGGGTTTAGACCTGCGTTTGGGTCATGTTTTGTACAATTCTAAGAACGTTCAACATTTAGCTGTTTTGCACGATTTTATTAAAGCAAGATTGTTTCCCTTTTATAGTAACTTGTAGTTATTATTATGCTTAACAAATTTACCACACAAATGCATGGGTCTAGACCTACATTTGGGTCAAATTCCATGGAATTCTGAGAACGTTCAAAATTTAACTGTTTTGCATGATTTTATTAAAGCTTGTTTTGTTCCCTTTCATACTAACTTGTAGTTACTATTACGGTTACCAAATTTACCACAGAAATACATGGGTCTAGACCTACGTTTCGGTCAAGTTCCGTGGAATTCTGAGAGCGGTCAAATTTAACTGTTTTGCACGGTTTAATTAAAGCCTATTTGTTTCCCTTTTATACTAACTTGTAGTTATTATTACGTTTAGCAAATTTACCACAGAAATGCATGGGTCCAGACCTACATTTGGGTCAAGTTTCGAAAAATTCTGAGAACGTTCAAAATTTAACTGTTTTGCACGGTTTAATTAAAGTTTGTTTGTTTCCCTTTCATACTAACTTGTAGTTACTATTACGGTTACCAAATTTGCCACAAAAATGCATGGGTCTAGACCTACGTTTGGGTGAAGTTTTGGGAAATTCCGAGAACGTTCAAAATTTAACTGTTTTGCACGGTTTCATTAATGCAAGTTTGTTTCCCTTTCATACTAACTTGTAGTTTTTATTACGCTTAGCAAATTTTGCCATACAAATGAATGGGTGTAGGGCAACGATTGGCTCATGTTTCGTTCAATTATGAGAATGTTCAAAATTTAGCTGTTTTTCTCTTTATACTAACTTGTAAGTATTATTACGTTTACCAAATTTACCACACAAATGTATGGGTCTAGATATATGTTTGAGTCCAGCTTCGTGGAATTTTGATAACGTTTAAAGGTAAGCTGTTTTGCTCGATTTTATCAAATAAAGTTTGTTTTCCTTTCATACTAACCTACAGTTATTATTATGCTTAACAAATTCACCTCACAAATGCGTAGGTCTAAACTTACGTTTGGGTCATGTTTCGTGGAATTCTGAGAACGTTCAAAATTTACCATTTTTTGCACGATTTTATTAAAGAAAGATTGCTTCCCTTTCATATTAACTTGCAGTTATTATTACGCTTAGGAAATTTACCACACAAATGCTGGGTCTAGACCTACATTTGGATCAAGTTTCGTGCAATTGTGTGAGTGTTCGAAATTTAGCTGTATTTTATGATTTATTTAAATAAAGTTAGTTTTCCTTTCATATTAACTTATAGTTTTTATTACGCTTAAAAAATTTAACACACAAATGCATAGGTGCAGACCTACGTTTGGGTCAAATTTCATGGAATTCAGATAACGTTCAAAATTTAGCAGTTTCGCATGGTTTTATTAAAGCAAATTTATTTTCCTTTTATACTAACTTGTAATTATTATTATGCTTAGCAAATTTACCACACAAATGCATGGGTGTAGACCTACGTTTGGGTCAAGTTTCGTGCAATTCTGAGAGCGTTCAAAATTGAGCAGTTTTGCATGGTTTTATTAAACCAAGTTTGTTTCCCTTTTAAACTAGCTTCTAATCATTATTATGCTTAGCAAATTTACCATACAAATGCATGGGTTTAGACCTGCGTTTGGGTCATGTTTTGTACAATTCTAAGAACGTTCAACATTTAGCTGTTTTGCACGATTTTATTAAAGCAAGATTGTTTCCCTTTTATAGTAACTTGTAGTTATTATTATGCTTAACAAATTTACCACACAAATGCATGGGTCTAGACCTACATTTGGGTCAAATTCCATGGAATTCTGAGAACGTTCAAAATTTAACTGTTTTGCATGATTTTATTAAAGCTTGTTTTGTTCCCTTTCATACTAACTTGTAGTTACTATTACGGTTACCAAATTTACCACAGAAATACATGGGTCTAGACCTACGTTTCGGTCAAGTTCCGTGGAATTCTGAGAGCGGTCAAATTTAACTGTTTTGCACGGTTTAATTAAAGCCTATTTGTTTCCCTTTTATACTAACTTGTAGTTATTATTACGTTTAGCAAATTTACCACAGAAATGCATGGGTCCAGACCTACATTTGGGTCAAGTTTCGAAAAATTCTGAGAACGTTCAAAATTTAACTGTTTCGCACGGTTTAATTAAAGTTTGTTTGTTTTCCTTTCATACTAACTTGTAGTTACTATTACGGTTACCAAATTTGCCACAAAAATGCATGGGTCTAGACCTACGTTTGGGTGAAGTTTTGGGAAATTCCGAGAACGTTCAAAATTTAACTGTTTTGCACGGTTTCATTAATGCAAGTTTGTTTCCCTTTCATACTAACTTGTAGTTTTTGTTACGCTTAGCAAATTTTGCCATACAAATGAATGGGTGTAGGGCAACGATTGGCTCATGTTTCGTTCAATTATGAGAATGTTCAAAATTTAGCTGTTTTTCTCTTTATACTAACTTGTAAGTATTATTACGTTTACCAAATTTACCACACAAATGTATGGGTCTAGATATATGTTTGAGTCCAGCTTCGTGGAATTTTGATAACGTTTAAAGGTAAGCTGTTTTGCTCGATTTTATCAAAGAAAGTTTGCTTTCCTTTCATACTAACCTACAGTTATTATTATGCTTAACAAATTCACCTCACAAATGCGTAGGTCTAAACTTACGTTTGGGTCATGTTTCGTGGAATTCTGAGAACGTTCAAAATTTACCATTTTTTGCACGATTTTATTAAAGAAAGATTGCTTCCCTTTCATATTAACTTGCAGTTATTATTACGCTTAGGAAATTTACCACACAAATGCTGGGTCTAGACCTACATTTGGATCAAGTTTCGTGCAATTGTGTGAGTGTTCGAAATTTAGCTGTATTTTATGATTTATTTAAATAAAGTTAGATTTCCTTTCATATTAACTTATAGTTTTTATTATGCTTAAAAAATTTAACACACAAATGCATAGGTGCAGACCTACGTTTGGGTCAAATTTCATGGAATTCAGATAACGTTCAAAATTTAGCAGTTTTGCATGGTTTTATTAAAGCAAATTTATTTTCCTTTTATACTAACTTGTAATTATTATTATGCTTAGCAAATTTACCACACAAATGCATGGGTGTAGACCTACGTTTGGGTCAAGTTTCGTGCAATTCTGAGAGCGTTCAAAATTGAGCAGTTTTGCATGGTTTTATTAAACCAAGTTTGTTTCCCTTTTAAACTAGCTTCTAATCATTATTATGCTTAGCAAATTTACCATACAAATGCATGGGTTTAGACCTGCGTTTGGGTCATGTTTTGTACAATTCTAAGAACGTTCAACATTTAGCTGTTTTGCACGATTTTATTAAAGCAAGATTGTTTCCCTTTTATAGTAACTTGTAGTTATTATTATGCTTAACAAATTTACCACACAAATGCATGGGTCTAGACCTACATTTGGGTCAAATTCCATGGAATTCTGAGAACGTTCAAAATTTAACTGTTTTGCATGATTTTATTAAAGCTTGTTTTGTTCCCTTTCATACTAACTTGTAGTTACTATTACGGTTACCAAATTTACCACAGAAATACATGGGTCTAGACCTATGTTTCAGTCAAGTTCCGTGGAATTCTGAGAGCGGTCAAATTTAACTGTTTTGCACGGTTTAATTAAAGCCTATTTGTTTCCCTTTTATACTAACTTGTAGTTATTATTACGTTTAGCAAATTTACCACAGAAATGCATGGGTCCAGACCTACATTTGGGTCAAGTTTCGAAAAATTCTGAGAACGTTCAAAATTTAACTATTTTGCACGGTTTAATTAAAGTTTGTTTGTTTTCCTTTCATACTAACTTGTAGTTACTATTACGGTTACCAAATTTGCCACAAAAATGCATGGGTCTGGACCTACGTTTGGGTGAAGTTTTGGGAAATTCCGAGAACGTTCAAAATTTAACTGTTTTGCACGGTTTCATTAATGCAAGTTTGTTTCCCTTTCATACTAACTTGTAGTTTTTATTACGCTTAGCAAATTTTGCCATACAAATGAATGGGTGTAGGGCAACGATTGGCTCATGTTTCGTTCAATTATGAGAATGTTCAAAATTTAGCTGTTTTTCTCTTTATACTAACTTGTAAGTATTATTACGTTTACCAAATTTACCACACAAATGTATGGGTCTAGATATATGTTTGAGTCCAGCTTCGTGGAATTTTGATAACGTTTAAAGGTAAGCTGTTTTGCTCGATTTTATCAAAGAAAGTTTGTTTTCCTTTCATACTAACCTACAGTTATTATTATGCTTAACAAATTCACCTCACAAATGCGTAGGTCTAAACTTACGTTTGGGTCATGTTTCGTGGAATTCTGAGAACGTTCAAAATTTACCATTTTTTGCACGATTTTATTAAAGAAAGATTGCTTCCCTTTCATATTAAATTGCAGTTATTATTACGCTTAGGAAATTTACCACACAAATGCATGGGTCTAGACCTACATTTGGATCAAGTTTCGTGCAATTTTGTGAGTGTTCGAAATTTAGCTGTATTTTATGATTTATTTAAATAAAGTTAGTTTTCCTTTCATATTAACTTATAGTTTTTATTACGCTTAAAAAATTTAACACACAAATGCATAGGTGCAGACCTACGTTTGGGTCAAATTTCATGGAATTCAGATAACGTTCAAAATTTAGCAGTTTTGCATGGTTTTATTAAAGCAAATTTATTTTCCTTTTATACTAACTTGTAATTATTATTATGCTTAGCAAATTTACCACACAAATGCATGGGTGTAGACCTACGTTTGGGTCAAGTTTCGTGCAATTCTGAGAGCGTTCAAAATTGAGCAGTTTTGCATGGTTTTATTAAACCAAGTTTGTTTCCCTTTTAAACTAGCTTCTAATCATTATTATGCTTAGCAAATTTACCATACAAATGCATGGGTTTAGACCTGCGTTTGGGTCATGTTTTGTACAATTCTAAGAACGTTCAACATTTAGCTGTTTTGCACGATTTTATTAAAGCAAGATTGTTTCCCTTTTATAGTAACTTGTAGTTATTATTATGCTTAACAAATTTACCACACAAATGCATGGGTCTAGACCTACATTTGGGTCAAATTCCATGGAATTCTGAGAACGTTCAAAATTTAACTGTTTTGCATGATTTTATTAAAGCTTGTTTTGTTCCCTTTCATACTAACTTGTAGTTACTATTACGGTTACCAAATTTACCACAGAAATACATGGGTCTAGACCTACGTTTCGGTCAAGTTCCGTGGAATTCTGAGAGCGGTCAAATTTAACTGTTTTGCACGGTTTAATTAAAGCCTATTTGTTTCCCTTTTATACTAACTTGTAGTTATTATTACGTTTAGCAAATTTACCACAGAAATGCATGGGTCCAGACCTACATTTGGGTCAAGTTTCGAAAAATTCTGAGAACGTTCAAAATTTAACTGTTTTGCACGGTTTAATTAAAATTTGTTTGTTTCCCTTTCATACTAACTTGTAGTTACTATTACGGTTACCAAATTTGCCAAAAAAATGCATGGGTCTAGACCTACGTTTGGGTGAAGTTTTGGGAAATTCCGAGAACGTTCAAAATTTAACTGTTTTGCACGGTTTCATTAATGCAAGTTTGTTTCCCTTTCATACTAACTTGTAGTTTTTATTACGCTTAGCAAATTTTGCCATACAAATGAATGGGTGTAGGGCAACGATTGGCTCATGTTTCGTTCAATTATGAGAATGTTCAAAATTTAGCTGTTTTTCTCTTTATACTAACTTGTAAGTATTATTACGTTTACCAAATTTACCACACAAATGTATGGGTCTAGATATATGTTTGAGTCCAGCTTCGTGGAATTTTGATAACGTTTAAAGGTAAGCTGTTTTGCTCGATTTTATCAAAGAAAGTTTGTTTTCCTTTCATACTAACCTACAGTTATTATTATGCTTAACAAATTCACCTCACAAATGCGTAGGTCTAAACTTACGTTTGGGTCATGTTTCGTGGAATTCTGAGAACGTTCAAAATTTACCATTTTTTGCACGATTTTATTAAAGAAAGATTGCTTCCCTTTCATATTAACTTGCAGTTATTATTACGCTTAGGAAATTTACCACACAAATGCTGGGTCTAGACCTACATTTGGATCAAGTTTCGTGCAATTGTGTGAGTGTTCGAAATTTAGCTGTATTTTATGATTTATTTAAATAAAGTTAGTTTTCCTTTCATATTAACTTATAGTTTTTATTACGCTTAAAAAATTTAACACACAAATGCATAGGTGCAGACCTACGTTTGGGTCAAATTTCATGGAATTCAGATAACGTTCAAAATTTAGCAGTTTTGCATGGTTTTATTAAAGCAAATTTATTTTCCTTTTATACTAACTTGTAATTATTATTATGCTTAGCAAATTTACCAAGCAAATGCATGGGTGTAGACCTACGTTTGGGTCAAGTTTCGTGCAATTCTGAGAGCGTTCAAAATTGAGCAGTTTTGCATGGTTTTATTAAACCAAGTTTGTTTCCCTTTAAAACTAGCTTCTAATCATTATTATGCTTAGCAAATTTACCATACAAATGCATGGGTTTAGACCTGCGTTTGGGTCATGTTTTGTACCATTCTAAGAACGTTCAACATTTAGCTGTTTTGCACGATTTTATTAAAGCAAGATTGTTTCCCTTTTATAGTAACTTGTAGTTATTATTATGCTTAACAAATTTACCACACAAATGCATGGGTCTAGACCTACATTTGGGTCAAATTCCATTGAATTCTGAGAACGTTCAAAATTTAACTGTTTTGCATGATTTTATTAAAGCTTGTTTTGTTCCCTTTTATACTAACTTGTAGTTACTATTACGGTTACCAAATTTACCACAGAAATACATGGGTCTAGACCTACGTTTCGTCAAGTTCCGTGGAATTCTGAGAGCGGTCAAATTTAACTGTTTTGCACGGTTTAATTAAAGTCTATTTGTTTCCCTTTTATACTAACTTGTAGTTATTATTACGTTTAGCAAATTTACCACAGAAATGCATGGGTCCAGACCTACATTTGGGTCAAGTTTCGAAAAATTCTGAGAACGTTCAAAATTTAACTGTTTTGCACGGTTTAATTAAAGTTTGTTTGTTTCCCTTTCATACTAACTTGTAGTTACTATTACGGTTACCAAATTTGCCACAAAAATGCATGGGTCTAGACCTACGTTTGGGTGAAGTTTTGGGAAATTCCGAGAACGTTCAAAATTTAACTGTTTTGCACGGTTTCATTAATGCAAGTTTGTTTCCCTTTCATACTAACTTGTAGTTTTTATTACGCTTAGCAAATTTTGCCATACAAATGAATGGGTGTAGGGCAACGATTGGCTCATGTTTCGTTCAATTATGAGAATGTTCAAAATTTAGCTGTTTTTCTCTTTATACTAACTTGTAAGTATTATTACGTTTACCAAATTTACCACACAAATGTATGGGTCTAGATATATGTTTGAGTCCAGCTTCGTGGAATTTTGATAACGTTTAAAGGTAAGCTGTTTTGCTCGATTTTATCAAAGAAAGTTTGTTTTCCTTTCATACTAACCTACAGTTATTATTATGCTTAACAAATTCACCTCACAAATGCGTAGGTCTAAACTTACGTTTGGGTCATGTTTCGTGGAATTCTGAGAACGTTCAAAATTTACCATTTTTTGCACGATTTTATTAAAGAAAGATTGCTTCCCTTTCATATTAACTTGCAGTTATTATTACGCTTAGGAAATTTACCACACAAATGCTGGGTCTAGACCTACATTTGGATCAAGTTTCGTGCAATTGTGTGAGTGTTCGAAATTTAGCTGTATTTTATGATTTATTTAAATAAAGTTAGTTTTCCTTTCATATTAACTTATAGTTTTTATTACGCTTAAAAAATTTAACACACAAATGCATAGGTGCAGACCTACGTTTGGGTCAAATTTCATGGAATTCAGATAACGTTCAAAATTTAGCAGTTTTGCATGGTTTTATTAAAGCAAATTTATTTTCCTTTTATACTAACTTGTAATTATTATTATGCTTAGCAAATTTACCAAGCAAATGCATGGGTGTAGACCTACGTTTGGGTCAAGTTTCGTGCAATTCTGAGAGCGTTCAAAATTGAGCAGTTTTGCATGGTTTTATTAAACCAAGTTTGTTTCCCTTTTAAACTAGCTTCTAATCATTATTATGCTTAGCAAATTTACCATACAAATGCATGGGTTTAGACCTGCGTTTGGGTCATGTTTTGTACCATTCTAAGAACGTTCAACATTTAGCTGTTTTGCACGATTTTATTAAAGCAAGATTGTTTCCCTTTTATAGTAACTTGTAGTTATTATTATGCTTAACAAATTTACCACACAAATGCATGGGTCTAGACCTACATTTGGGTCAAATTCCATTGAATTCTGAGAACGTTCAAAATTTAACTGTTTTGCATGATTTTATTAAAGCTTGTTTTGTTCCCTTTTATACTAACTTGTAGTTACTATTACGGTTACCAAATTTACCACAGAAATACATGGGTCTAGACCTACGTTTCGTCAAGTTCCGTGGAATTCTGAGAGCGGTCAAATTTAACTGTTTTGCACGGTTTAATTAAAGTCTATTTGTTTCCCTTTTATACTAACTTGTAGTTATTATTACGTTTAGCAAATTTACCACAGAAATGCATGGGTCCAGACCTACATTTGGGTCAAGTTTCGAAAAATTCTGAGAACGTTCAAAATTTAACTATTTTGCACGGTTTAATTAAAGTTTGTTTGTTTTCCTTTCATACTAACTTGTAGTTACTATTACGGTTACCAAATTTGCCACAAAAATGCATGGGTCTAGACCTACGTTTGGGTGAAGTTTTGGGAAATTCCGAGAACGTTCAAAATTTAACTGTTTTGCACGGTTTCATTAATGCAAGTTTGTTTCCCTTTCATACTAACTTGTAGTTTTTATTACGCTTAGCAAATTTTGCCATACAAATGAATGGGTGTAGGGCAACGATTGGCTCATGTTTCGTTCAATTATGAGAATGTTCAAAATTTAGCTGTTTTTCTCTTTATACTAACTTGTAAGTATTATTACGTTTACCAAATTTACCACACAAATGTATGGGTCTAGATATATGTTTGAGTCCAGCTTCGTGGAATTTTGATAACGTTTAAAGGTAAGCTGTTTTGCTCGATTTTATCAAAGAAAGTTTGTTTTCCTTTCATACTAACCTACAGTTATTATTATGCTTAACAAATTCACCTCACAAATGCGTAGGTCTAAACTTACGTTTGGGTCATGTTTCGTGGAATTCTGAGAACGTTCAAAATTTACCATTTTTTGCACGATTTTATTAAAGAAAGATTGCTTCCCTTTCATATTAAATTGCAGTTAATATTACGCTTAGGAAATTTACCACACAAATGCATGGGTCTAGACCTACATTTGGATCAAGTTTCGTGCAATTTTGTGAGTGTTCGAAATTTAGCTGTATTTTATGATTTATTTAAATAAAGTTAGTTTTCCTTTCATATTAACTTATAGTTTTTATTACGCTTAAAAAATTTAACACACAAATGCATAGGTGCAGACCTACGTTTGGGTCAAATTTCATGGAATTCAGATAACGTTCAAAATTTAGCAGTTTTGCATGGTTTTATTAAAGCAAATTTATTTTCCTTTTATACTAACTTGTAATTATTATTATGCTTAGCAAATTTACCACACAAATGCATGGGTGTAGACCTACGTTTGGGTCAAGTTTCGTGCAATTCTGAGAGCGTTCAAAATTGAGCAGTTTTGCATGGTTTTATTAAACCAAGTTTGTTTCCCTTTTAAACTAGCTTCTAATCATTATTATGCTTAGCAAATTTACCATACAAATGCATGGGTTTAGACCTGCGTTTGGGTCATGTTTTGTACAATTCTAAGAACGTTCAACATTTAGCTGTTTTGCACGATTTTATTAAAGCAAGATTGTTTCCCTTTTATAGTAACTTGTAGTTATTATTATGCTTAACAAATTTACCACACAAATGCATGGGTCTAGACCTACATTTGGGTCAAATTCCATGGAATTCTGAGAACGTTCAAAATTTAACTGTTTTGCATGATTTTATTAAAGCTTGTTTTGTTCCCTTTCATACTAACTTGTAGTTACTATTACGGTTACCAAATTTACCACAGAAATACATGGGTCTAGACCTACGTTTCGGTCAAGTTCCGTGGAATTCTGAGAGCGGTCAAATTTAACTGTTTTGCACGGTTTAATTAAAGCCTATTTGTTTCCCTTTTATACTAACTTGTAGTTATTATTACGTTTAGCAAATTTACCACAGAAATGCATGGGTCCAGACCTACATTTGGGTCAAGTTTCGAAAAATTCTGAGAACGTTCAAAATTTAACTGTTTTGCACGGTTTAATTAAAGTTTGTTTGTTTTCCTTTCATACTAACTTGTAGTTACTATTACGGTTACCAAATTTGCCAAAAAAATGCATGGGTCTAGACCTACGTTTGGGTGAAGTTTTGGGAAATTCCGAGAACGTTCAAAATTTAACTGTTTTGCACGGTTTCATTAATGCAAGTTTGTTTCCCTTTCATACTAACTTGTAGTTTTTATTACGCTTAGCAAATTTTGCCATACAAATGAATGGGTGTAGGGCAACGATTGGCTCATGTTTCGTTCAATTATGAGAATGTTCAAAATTTAGCTGTTTTTCTCTTTATACTAACTTGTAAGTATTATTACGTTTACCAAATTTACCACACAAATGTATGGGTCTAGATATATGTTTGAGTCCAGCTTCGTGGAATTTTGATAACGTTTAAAGGTAAGCTGTTTTGCTCGATTTTATCAAAGAAAGTTTGTTTTCCTTTCATACTAACCTACAGTTATTATTATGCTTAACAAATTCACCTCACAAATGCGTAGGTCTAAACTTACGTTTGGGTCATGTTTCGTGGAATTCTGAGAACGTTCAAAATTTACCATTTTTTGCACGATTTTATTAAAGAAAGATTGCTTCCCTTTCATATTAACTTGCAGTTATTATTACGCTTAGGAAATTTACCACACAAATGCTGGGTCTAGACCTACATTTGGATCAAGTTTCGTGCAATTGTGTGAGTGTTCGAAATTTAGCTGTATTTTATGATTTATTTAAATAAAGTTAGTTTTCCTTTCATATTAACTTATAGTTTTTATTACGCTTAAAAAATTTAACACACAAATGCATAGGTGCAGACCTACGTTTGGGTCAAATTTCATGGAATTCAGATAACGTTCAAAATTTAGCAGTTTTGCATGGTTTTATTAAAGCAAATTTATTTTCCTTTTATACTAACTTGTAATTATTATTATGCTTAGCAAATTTACCAAGCAAATGCATGGGTGTAGACCTACGTTTGGGTCAAGTTTCGTGCAATTCTGAGAGCGTTCAAAATTGAGCAGTTTTGCATGGTTTTATTAAACCAAGTTTGTTTCCCTTTAAAACTAGCTTCTAATCATTATTATGCTTAGCAAATTTACCATACAAATGCATGGGTTTAGACCTGCGTTTGGGTCATGTTTTGTACCATTCTAAGAACGTTCAACATTTAGCTGTTTTGCACGATTTTATTAAAGCAAGATTGTTTCCCTTTTATAGTAACTTGTAGTTATTATTATGCTTAACAAATTTACCACACAAATGCATGGGTCTAGACCTACATTTGGGTCAAATTCCATTGAATTCTGAGAACGTTCAAAATTTAACTGTTTTGCATGATTTTATTAAAGCTTGTTTTGTTCCCTTTTATACTAACTTGTAGTTACTATTACGGTTACCAAATTTACCACAGAAATACATGGGTCTAGACCTACGTTTCGTCAAGTTCCGTGGAATTCTGAGAGCGGTCAAATTTAACTGTTTTGCACGGTTTAATTAAAGTCTATTTGTTTCCCTTTTATACTAACTTGTAGTTATTATTACGTTTAGCAAATTTACCACAGAAATGCATGGGTCCAGACCTACATTTGGGTCAAGTTTCGAAAAATTCTGAGAACGTTCAAAATTTAACTGTTTTGCACGGTTTAATTAAAGTTTGTTTGTTTCCCTTTCATACTAACTTGTAGTTACTATTACGGTTACCAAATTTGCCACAAAAATGCATGGGTCTAGACCTACGTTTGGGTGAAGTTTTGGGAAATTCCGAGAACGTTCAAAATTTAACTGTTTTGCACGGTTTCATTAATGCAAGTTTGTTTCCCTTTCATACTAACTTGTAGTTTTTATTACGCTTAGCAAATTTTGCCATACAAATGAATGGGTGTAGGGCAACGATTGGCTCATGTTTCGTTCAATTATGAGAATGTTCAAAATTTAGCTGTTTTTCTCTTTATACTAACTTGTAAGTATTATTACGTTTACCAAATTTACCACACAAATGTATGGGTCTAGATATATGTTTGAGTCCAGCTTCGTGGAATTTTGATAACGTTTAAAGGTAAGCTGTTTTGCTCGATTTTATCAAAGAAAGTTTGTTTTCCTTTCATACTAACCTACAGTTATTATTATGCTTAACAAATTCACCTCACAAATGCGTAGGTCTAAACTTACGTTTGGGTCATGTTTCGTGGAATTCTGAGAACGTTCAAAATTTACCATTTTTTGCACGATTTTATTAAAGAAAGATTGCTTCCCTTTCATATTAACTTGCAGTTATTATTACGCTTAGGAAATTTACCACACAAATGCTGGGTCTAGACCTACATTTGGATCAAGTTTCGTGCAATTGTGTGAGTGTTCGAAATTTAGCTGTATTTTATGATTTATTTAAATAAAGTTAGTTTTCCTTTCATATTAACTTATAGTTTTTATTACGCTTAAAAAATTTAACACACAAATGCATAGGTGCAGACCTACGTTTGGGTCAAATTTCATGGAATTCAGATAACGTTCAAAATTTAGCAGTTTTGCATGGTTTTATTAAAGCAAATTTATTTTCCTTTTATACTAACTTGTAATTATTATTATGCTTAGCAAATTTACCAAGCAAATGCATGGGTGTAGACCTACGTTTGGGTCAAGTTTCGTGCAATTCTGAGAGCGTTCAAAATTGAGCAGTTTTGCATGGTTTTATTAAACCAAGTTTGTTTCCCTTTTAAACTAGCTTCTAATCATTATTATGCTTAGCAAATTTACCATACAAATGCATGGGTTTAGACCTGCGTTTGGGTCATGTTTTGTACCATTCTAAGAACGTTCAACATTTAGCTGTTTTGCACGATTTTATTAAAGCAAGATTGTTTCCCTTTTATAGTAACTTGTAGTTATTATTATGCTTAACAAATTTACCACACAAATGCATGGGTCTAGACCTACATTTGGGTCAAATTCCATTGAATTCTGAGAACGTTCAAAATTTAACTGTTTTGCATGATTTTATTAAAGCTTGTTTTGTTCCCTTTTATACTAACTTGTAGTTACTATTACGGTTACCAAATTTACCACAGAAATACATGGGTCTAGACCTACGTTTCGTCAAGTTCCGTGGAATTCTGAGAGCGGTCAAATTTAACTGTTTTGCACGGTTTAATTAAAGTCTATTTGTTTCCCTTTTATACTAACTTGTAGTTATTATTACGTTTAGCAAATTTACCACAGAAATGCATGGGTCCAGACCTACATTTGGGTCAAGTTTCGAAAAATTCTGAGAACGTTCAAAATTTAACTATTTTGCACGGTTTAATTAAAGTTTGTTTGTTTTCCTTTCATACTAACTTGTAGTTACTATTACGGTTACCAAATTTGCCACAAAAATGCATGGGTCTAGACCTACGTTTGGGTGAAGTTTTGGGAAATTCCGAGAACGTTCAAAATTTAACTGTTTTGCACGGTTTCATTAATGCAAGTTTGTTTCCCTTTCATACTAACTTGTAGTTTTTATTACGCTTAGCAAATTTTGCCATACAAATGAATGGGTGTAGGGCAACGATTGGCTCATGTTTCGTTCAATTATGAGAATGTTCAAAATTTAGCTGTTTTTCTCTTTATACTAACTTGTAAGTATTATTACGTTTACCAAATTTACCACACAAATGTATGGGTCTAGATATATGTTTGAGTCCAGCTTCGTGGAATTTTGATAACGTTTAAAGGTAAGCTGTTTTGCTCGATTTTATCAAAGAAAGTTTGTTTTCCTTTCATACTAACCTACAGTTATTATTATGCTTAACAAATTCACCTCACAAATGCGTAGGTCTAAACTTACGTTTGGGTCATGTTTCGTGGAATTCTGAGAACGTTCAAAATTTACCATTTTTTGCACGATTTTATTAAAGAAAGATTGCTTTCCTTTCATATTAACTTGCAGTTATTATTACGCTTAGGAAATTTACCACACAAATGCATGGGTCTAGACCTACATTTGGATCAAGTTTCGTGCAATTGTGTGAGTGTTCGAAATTTAGCTGTATTTTATGATTTATTTAAATAAAGTTAGTTTTCCTTTCATATTAACTTATAGTTTTTATTACGCTTAAAAAAATTTAACACACAAATGCATAGGTGCAGACCTACGTTTGGGTCAAATTTCATGGAATTCAGATAACGTTCAAAATTTAGCAGTTTTGCATGGTTTTATTAAAGCAAATTTATTTTCCTTTTATACTAACTTGTAATTATTATTATGCTTAGCAAATTTACCACACAAATGCATGGGTGTAGACCTACGTTTGGGTCAAGTTTCGTGCAATTCTGAGAGCGTTCAAAATTGAGCAGTTTCAAGTTTGTTTCCCTTTTAAACTAGCTTCTAATCATTATTATGCTTAGTAAATTTACCATACAAATGCATGGGTTTAGACCTGCGTTTGGGTCATGTTTTGTACAATTCTAAGAACGTTCAACATTTAGCTGTTTTGCACGATTTTATTAAAGCAAGATTGTTTCCCTTTTATAGTAACTTGTAGTTATTATTATGCTTAACAAATTTACCACACAAATGCATGGGTCTAGACCTACATTTGGGTCAAATTCCATGGAATTCTGAGAACGTTCAAAATTTAACTGTTTTGCATGATTTTATTAAAGCTTGTTTTGTTCCCTTTCATACTAACTTGTAGTTAATATTACGGTTACCGAATTTACCACAGAAATACATGGGTCTAGACCTACGTTTCGTCAAGTTCCGTGGAATTCTGAGAGCGGTCAAATTTAACTGTTTTGCACGGTTTAATTAAAGCCTATTTGTTTCCCTTTTATACTAACTTGTAGTTATTATTACGTTTAGCAAATTTACCACAGAAATGCATGGGTCCAGACCTACATTTGGGTCAAGTTTCGAAAAATTCTGAGAACGTTCAAAACTTAACTGTTTTGCACGGTTTAATTAAAGTTTGTTTGTTTCCCTTTCATACTATCTTGTAGTTACTATTACGGTTACCAAATTTGCCACAGAAATGCATGGGTCTAGACCTACGTTTGGGTGAAGTTTTGGGAAATTCGAGAACGTTCAAAATTTAACTGTTTTGCACGGTTTCATTAATGCAAGTTTGTTTCCCTTTCATACTAACTTGTAGTTTTTATTACGCTTAGCAAATTTTGCCATACAAATGAATGGGTGTAGGGCAACGATTGGCTCATGTTTCGTTCAATTATGAGAATGTTCAAAATTTAGCTGTTTTTCTCTTTATACTAACTTGTAAGTATTATTACGTTTACCAAATTTACCACACAAATGTATGGGTCTAGATATATGTTTGAGTCCAGCTTCGTGGAATTTTGATAACGTTTAAAGGTAAGCTGTTTTGCTCGATTTTATCAAAGAAAGTTTGTTTTCCTTTCATACTAACCTACAGTTATTATTATGCTTAACAAATTCACCTCACAAATGCGTAGGTCTAAACTTACGTTTGGGTCATGTTTCGTGGAATTCTGAGAACGTTCAAAATTTACCATTTTTTGCACGATTTTATTAAAGAAAGATTGCTTCCCTTTCATATTAACTTGCAGTTATTATTACGCTTAGGAAATTTACCACACAAATGCATGGGTCTAGACCTACATTTGGATCAAGTTTCGTGCAATTGTGTGAGTGTTCGAAATTTAGCTGTATTTTATGATTTATTTAAATAAAGTTAGTTTTCCTTTCATATTAACTTATAGTTTTTATTACGCTTAAAAAAATTTAACACACAAATGCATAG
Source organism: Sesamum indicum (assembly GCF_026168435.1). NCBI lineage: Eukaryota > Viridiplantae > Streptophyta > Magnoliopsida > Lamiales > Pedaliaceae > Sesamum > Sesamum indicum. The sequence goes on along the minus strand of NC_142665.1, from coordinate 11,156,879 downwards.
GTGCAGACCTACGTTTGGGTCAAATTTCATGGAATTCAGATAACGTTCAAAATTTAGCAGTTTTGCATGGTTTTATTAAAGCAAATTTATTTTCCTTTTATACTAACTTGTAATTATTATTATGCTTAGCAAATTTACCACACAAATGCATGGGTGTAGACCTACGTTTGGGTCAAGTTTCGTGCAATTCTGAGAGCGTTCAAAATTGAGCAGTTTTGCATGGTTTTATTAAACCAAGTTTGTTTCCCTTTTAAACTAGCTTCTAATCATTATTATGCTTAGCAAATTTACCATACAAATGCATGGGTTTAGACCTGCGTTTGGGTCATGTTTTGTACAATTCTAAGAACGTTCAACATTTAGCTGTTTTGCACGATTTTATTAAAGCAAGATTGTTTCCCTTTTATAGTAACTTGTAGTTATTATTATGCTTAACAAATTTACCACACAAATGCATGGGTCTAGACCTACATTTGGGTCAAATTCCATGGAATTCTGAGAACGTTCAAAATTTAACTGTTTTGCATGATTTTATTAAAGCTTGTTTTGTTCCCTTTCATACTAACTTGTAGTTACTATTACGGTTACCAAATTTACCACAGAAATACATGGGTCTAGACCTACGTTTCGTCAAGTTCCGTGGAATTCTGAGAGCGGTCAAATTTAACTGTTTTGCACGGTTTTAATTAAAGCCTATTTGTTTCCCTTTTATACTAACTTGTAGTTATTATTACGTTCAGCAAATTTACCACAGAAATGCATGGGTCCAGACCTACATTTGGGTCAAGTTTCGAAAAATTCTGAGAACGTTCAAAATTTAACTGTTTTGCACGGTTTAATTAAAGTTTGTTTGTTTCCCTTTCATACTAACTTGTAGTTACTATTACGGTTACCAAATTTGCCACAAAAATGCATGGGTCTAGACCTACGTTTGGGTGAAGTTTTGGGAAATTCCGAGAACGTTCAAAATTTAACTGTTTTGCACGGTTTCATTAATGCAAGTTTGTTTCCCTTTCATACTAACTTGTAGTTTTTATTACGCTTAGCAAATTTTGCCATACAAATGAATGGGTGTAGGGCAACGATTGGCTCATGTTTCGTTCAATTATGAGAATGTTCAAAATTTAGCTGTTTTTCTCTTTATACTAACTTGTAAGTATTATTATGTTTACCAAATTTACCACACAAATGTATGGGTCTAGATATATGTTTGAGTCCAGCTTCGTGGAATTTTGATAACGTTTAAAGGTAAGCTGTTTTGCTCGATTTTATCAAAGAAAGTTTGTTTTCCTTTCATACTAACCTACAGTTATTATTATGCTTAACAAATTCACCTCACAAATGCGTAGGTCTAAACTTACGTTTGGGTCATGTTTCGTGGAATTCTGAGAACGTTCAAAATTTACCATTTTTTGCACGATTTTATTAAAGAAAGATTGCTTTCCTTTCATATTAACTTGCAGTTATTATTACGCTTAGGAAATTTACCACACAAATGCATGGGTCTAGACCTACATTTGGATCAAGTTTCGTGCAATTGTGTGAGTGTTCGAAATTTAGCTGTATTTTATGATTTATTTAAATAAAGTTAGTTTTCCTTTCATATTAACTTATAGTTTTTATTACGCTTAAAAAAATTTAACACACAAATGCATAGGTGCAGACCTACGTTTGGGTCAAATTTCATGGAATTCAGATAACGTTCAAAATTTAGCAGTTTTGCATGGTTTTATTAAAGCAAATTTATTTTCCTTTTATACTAACTTGTAATTATTATTATGCTTAGCAAATTTACCACACAAATGCATGGGTGTAGACCTACGTTTGGGTCAAGTTTCGTGCAATTCTGAGAGCGTTCAAAATTGAGCAGTTTCAAGTTTGTTTCCCTTTTAAACTAGCTTCTAATCATTATTATGCTTAGTAAATTTACCATACAAATGCATGGGTTTAGACCTGCGTTTGGGTCATGTTTTGTACAATTCTAAGAACGTTCAACATTTAGCTGTTTTGCACGATTTTATTAAAGCAAGATTGTTTCCCTTTTATAGTAACTTGTAGTTATTATTATGCTTAACAAATTTACCACACAAATGCATGGGTCTAGACCTACATTTGGGTCAAATTCCATGGAATTCTGAGAACGTTCAAAATTTAACTGTTTTGCATGATTTTATTAAAGCTTGTTTTGTTCCCTTTCATACTAACTTGTAGTTAATATTACGGTTACCGAATTTACCACAGAAATACATGGGTCTAGACCTACGTTTCGTCAAGTTCCGTGGAATTCTGAGAGCGGTCAAATTTAACTGTTTTGCACGGTTTAATTAAAGCCTATTTGTTTCCCTTTTATACTAACTTGTAGTTATTATTACGTTTAGCAAATTTACCACAGAAATGCATGGGTCCAGACCTACATTTGGGTCAAGTTTCGAAAAATTCTGAGAACGTTCAAAACTTAACTGTTTTGCACGGTTTAATTAAAGTTTGTTTGTTTCCCTTTCATACTATCTTGTAGTTACTATTACGGTTACCAAATTTGCCACAGAAATGCATGGGTCTAGACCTACGTTTGGGTGAAGTTTTGGGAAATTCGAGAACGTTCAAAATTTAACTGTTTTGCACGGTTTCATTAATGCAAGTTTGTTTCCCTTTCATACTAACTTGTAGTTTTTATTACGCTTAGCAAATTTTGCCATACAAATGAATGGGTGTAGGGCAACGATTGGCTCATGTTTCGTTCAATTATGAGAATGTTCAAAATTTAGCTGTTTTTCTCTTTATACTAACTTGTAAGTATTATTACGTTTACCAAATTTACCACACAAATGTATGGGTCTAGATATATGTTTGAGTCCAGCTTCGTGGAATTTTGATAACGTTTAAAGGTAAGCTGTTTTGCTCGATTTTATCAAAGAAAGTTTGTTTTCCTTTCATACTAACCTACAGTTATTATTATGCTTAACAAATTCACCTCACAAATGCGTAGGTCTAAACTTACGTTTGGGTCATGTTTCGTGGAATTCTGAGAACGTTCAAAATTTACCATTTTTTGCACGATTTTATTAAAGAAAGATTGCTTCCCTTTCATATTAACTTGCAGTTATTATTACGCTTAGGAAATTTACCACACAAATGCATGGGTCTAGACCTACATTTGGATCAAGTTTCGTGCAATTGTGTGAGTGTTCGAAATTTAGCTGTATTTTATGATTTATTTAAATAAAGTTAGTTTTCCTTTCATATTAACTTATAGTTTTTATTACGCTTAAAAAAATTTAACACACAAATGCATAGGTGCAGACCTACGTTTGGGTCAAATTTCATGGAATTCAGATAACGTTCAAAATTTAGCAGTTTTGCATGGTTTTATTAAAGCAAATTTATTTTCCTTTTATACTAACTTGTAATTATTATTATGCTTAGCAAATTTACCACACAAATGCATGGGTGTAGACCTACGTTTGGGTCAAGTTTCGTGCAATTCTGAGAGCGTTCAAAATTGAGCAGTTTTGCATGGTTTTATTAAACCAAGTTTGTTTCCCTTTTAAACTAGCTTCTAATCATTATTATGCTTAGCAAATTTACCATACAAATGCATGGGTTTAGACCTGCGTTTGGGTCATGTTTTGTACAATTCTAAGAACGTTCAACATTTAGCTGTTTTGCACGATTTTATTAAAGCAAGATTGTTTCCCTTTTATAGTAACTTGTAGTTATTATTATGCTTAACAAATTTACCACACAAATGCATGGGTCTAGACCTACATTTGGGTCAAATTCCATGGAATTCTGAGAACGTTCAAAATTTAACTGTTTTGCATGATTTTATTAAAGCTTGTTTTGTTCCCTTTCATACTAACTTGTAGTTACTATTACGGTTACCAAATTTACCACAGAAATACATGGGTCTAGACCTACGTTTCGTCAAGTTCCGTGGAATTCTGAGAGCGGTCAAATTTAACTGTTTTGCACGGTTTTAATTAAAGCCTATTTGTTTCCCTTTTATACTAACTTGTAGTTATTATTACGTTCAGCAAATTTACCACAGAAATGCATGGGTCTAGACCTACATTTGGGTCAAGTTTCGAAAAATTCTGAGAACGTTCAAAATTTAACTGTTTTGCACGGTTTAATTAAAGTTTGTTTGTTTCCCTTTCATACTATCTTGTAGTTACTATTACGGTTACCAAATTTGTCACAGAAATGCATGGGTCTAGACCTATGTTTGGGTGAAGTTTTGGGAAATTCGAGAACGTTCAAAATTTAACTGTTTTGCACGGTTTCATTAATGCAAGTTTGTTTCCCTTTCATACTAACTTGTAGTTTTTATTACGCTTAGCAAATTTTGCCATACAAATGAATGGGTGTAGGGCAACGATTGGCTCATGTTTCGTTCAATTATGAGAATGTTCAAAATTTAGCTGTTTTTCTCTTTATACTAACTTGTAAGTATTATTACGTTTACCAAATTTACCACACAAATGTATGGGTCTAGATATATGTTTGAGTCCAGCTTCGTGGAATTTTGATAACGTTTAAAGGTAAGCTGTTTTGCTCGATTTTATCAAAGAAAGTTTGTTTTCCTTTCATACTAACCTACAGTTATTATTATGCTTAACAAATTCACCTCACAAATGCGTAGGTCTAAACTTACGTTTGGGTCATGTTTCGTGGAATTCTGAGAACGTTCAAAATTTACCATTTTTTGCACGATTTTATTATAGAAAGATTGCTTCCCTTTCATATTAACTTGCAGTTATTATTACGCTTAGGAAATTTACCACACAAATGCATGGGTCTAGACCTACATTTAGATCAAGTTTCGTGCAATTGTGTGAGTGTTCGAAATTTAGCTGTATTTTATGATTTATTTAAATAAAGTTAGTTTTCCTTTCATATTAACTTATAGTTTTTATTACGCTTAAAAAATTTAACACACAAATGCATAGGTGCAGACCTACGTTTGGGTCAAATTTCATGGAATTCAGATAACGTTCAAAATTTAGCAGTTTTGCATGGTTTTATTAAAGCAAATTTATTTTCCTTTTATACTAACTTGTAATTATTATTATGCTTAGCAAATTTACCACACAAATGCATGGGTGTAGACCTAGTTTGGGTCAAGTTTCGTGCAATTCTGAGAGCGTTCAAAATTGAGCAGTTTTGCATGGTTTTATTAAACCAAGTTTGTTTCCCTTTTAAACTAGCTTCTAATCATTATTATGTTTAGCAAATTTACCATACAAATGCATGGGTTTAGACCTGCGTTTGGGTCATGTTTTGTACAATTCTAAGAACGTTCAACATTTAGCTGTTTTGCACGATTTTATTAAAGCAAGATTGTTTCCCTTTTATAGTAACTTGTAGTTATTATTATGCTTAACAAATTTACCACACAAATGCATGGGTCTAGACCTACATTTGGGTCAAATTCCATGAAATTCTGAGAACGTTCAGAATTTAACTGTTTTGCATGATTTTATTAAAGCTTGTTTTGTTCCCTTTCATACTAACTTGTAGTTACTATTACGGTTACAAAATTTATCACAGAAATACATGAGTCTAGACCTACGTTTCGTCAAGTTCCGTGGAATTCTGAGAGCGGTCAAATTTAACTGTTTTGCACGGTTTAATTAAAGCCTATTTGTTTCCTTTTTATACTAACTTGTAGTTATTATTACGTTTAGCAAATTTACCACAGAAATGCATGGGTCTAGACCTACATTTGGGTCAAGTTTCGAAAAATTCTGAGAACGTTCAAAATTTAACTGTTTTGCACGGTTTAATTAAAGTTTGTTTGTTTCCCTTTCATACTATCTTGTAGTTACTATTACGGTTACCAAATTTGCCACAGAAATGCATGGGTCTAGACCTACGTTTGGGTGAAGTTTTGGGAAATTCGAGAACGTTAAAAATTTAACTGTTTTGCACGGTTTCATTAATGCAAGTTTGTTTCCCTTTCATACTAACTTGTAGTTTTTATTACGCTTAGCAAATTTTGCCATACAAATGAATGGGTGTAGGGCAACGATTGGCTCATGTTTCGTTCAATTATGAGAATGTTCAAAATTTAGCTGTTTTTCTCTTTATACTAACTTGTAAGTATTATTACGTTTACCAAATTTACCACACAAATGTATGGGTCTAGATATATGTTTGAGTCCAGCTTCGTGGAATTTTGATAACGTTTAAAGGTAAGCTGTTTTGCTCGATTTTATCAAAGAAAGTTTGTTTTCCTTTCATACTAACCTACAGTTATTATTATGCTTAACAAATTCACCTCACAAATGCGTAGGTCTAAACTTACGTTTGGGTCATGTTTCGTGGAATTCTGAGAACGTTCAAAATTTACCATTTTTTGCACGATTTTATTAAAGAAAGATTGCTTCCCTTTCATATTAACTTGCAGTTATTATTACGCTTAGGAAATTTACCACACAAATGCATGGGTCTAGACCTACATTTGGATCAAGTTTCGTGCAATTGTGTGATTGTTCGAAATTTAGCTGTATTTTATGATTTATTTAAATAAAGTTAGTTTTCCTTTCATATTAACTTATAGTTTTTATTACGCTTAAAAAATTTAACACACAAATGCATAGGTGCAGACCTACGTTTGGGTCAAATTTCATGGAATTCAGATAACGTTCAAAATTTAGCAGTTTTGCATGGTTTTATTAAAGCAAATTTATTTTCCTTTTATACTAACTTGTAATTATTATTATGCTTAGCAAATTTACCACACAAATGCATGGGTGTAGACCTACGTTTGGGTCAAGTTTCGTGCAATTCTGAGAGCGTTCAAAATTGAGCAGTTTTGCATGGTTTTATTAAACCAAGTTTGTTTCCCTTTTAAACTAGCTTCTAATCATTATTATGCTTAGCAAATTTACCATACAAATGCATGGGTTTAGACCTGCGTTTGGGTCATGTTTTGTACAATTCTAAGAACGTTCAACATTTAGCTGTTTTGCACGATTTTATTAAAGCAAGATTGTTTCCCTTTTATAGTAACTTGTAGTTATTATTATGCTTAACAAATTTACCACACAAATGCATGGGTCTAGAGCTACATTTGGGTCAAATTCCATGGAATTCTGAGAACGTTCAGAATTTAACTGTTTTGCATGATTTTATTAAAGCTTGTTTTGTTCCCTTTCATACTAACTTGTAGTTACTATTACGGTTACAAAATTTACCACAGAAATACATGGGTCTAGACCTACGTTTCGTCAAGTTCCGTGGAATTCTGAGAGCGGTCAAATTTAACTGTTTTGCACGGTTTAATTAAAGCCTATTTGTTTCCCTTTTATACTAACTTGTAGTTATTATTACGTTTAGCAAATTTACCACAGAAATGCATGGGTCCAGACCTACATTTGGGTCAAGTTTCGAAAAATTCTGAGAACGTTCAAAATTTAACTGTTTTGCACGGTTTAATTAAAGTTTGTTTGTTTCCCTTTCATACTATCTTGTAGTTACTATTACGGTTACCAAATTTGCCACAGAAATGCATGGGTCTAGACCTACGTTTGGGTGAAGTTTTGGAAAATTCGAGAACGTTCAAAATTTAACTGTTTTGCACGGTTTCATTAATGCAAGTTTGTTTCCGTTTCATACTAACTTGTAGTTTTTATTACGCTTAGCAAATTTTGCCATACAAATGAATGGGTGTAGGGCAACGATTGGCTCATGTTTCGTTCAATTATGAGAATGTTCAAAATTTAGCTGTTTTTCTCTTTATACTAACTTGTAAGTATTATTACGTTTACCAAATTTACCACACAAATGTATGGGTCTAGATATATGTTTGAGTCCAGCTTCGTGGAATTTTGATAACGTTTAAAGGTAAGCTGTTTTGCTCGATTTTATCAAAGAAAGCTTGTTTTCCTTTCATACTAACCTACAGTTATTATTATGCTTAACAAATTCACCTCACAAATGCGTAGGTCTAAACTTACGTTTGGGTCATGTTTCGTGGAATTTTGAGAACGTTCAAAATTTACCATTTTTTGCACGATTTTATTAAAGAAAGATTGCTTCCCTTTCATATTAACTTGCAGTTATTATTACGCTTAGGAAATTTACCACACAAATGCATGGGTCTAGACCTACATTTGGATCAAGTTTCGTGCAATTGTGTGAGTGTTCGAAATTTAGCTGTATTTTATGATTTATTTAAATAAAGTTAGTTTTCCTTTCATATTAACTTATAGTTTTTATTACGCTTAAAAAATTTAACACACAAATGCATAGGTGCAGACCTACGTTTGGGTCAAATTTCATGGAATTCAGATAACGTTCAAAAATTTAGCAGTTTTGCATGGTTTTATTAAAGCAAATTTATTTTCCTTTTATACTAACTTGTAATTATTATTATGCTTAGCAAATTTACCACACAAATGCATGGGTGTAGACCTACGTTTGGGTCAAGTTTCGTGCAATTCTGAGAGCGTTCAAAATTGAGCAGTTTTGCATGGTTTTATTAAACCAAGTTTGTTTCCCTTTTAAACTAGCTTCTAATCATTATTATGCTTAGCAAATTTACCATACAAATGCATGGGTTTAGACCTGCGTTTGGGTCATGTTTTGTACAATTCTAAGAACGTTCAACATTTAGCTGTTTTGCACGATTTTATTAAAGCAAGATTGTTTCCCTTTTATAGTAACTTGTAGTTATTATTATGCTTAACAAATTTACCACACAAATGCATGGGTCTAGACCTACATTTGGGTCAAATTCCATGGAATTCTGAGAACGTTCAAATTTAACTGTTTTGCATGATTTTATTAAAGCTTGTTTTGTTCCCTTTCATACTAACTTGTAGTTACTATTACGGTTACAAAATTTACCACAGAAATACATGGGTCTAGACCTACGTTTCGTCAAGTTCCGTGGAATTCTGAGAGCGGTCAAATTTAACTGTTTTGCACGGTTTAATTAAAGCCTATTTGTTTCCCTTTTATACTAACTTGTAGTTATTATTACGTTTAGCAAATTTACCACAGAAATGCATGGGTCCAGACCTACATTTGGGTCAAGTTTCGAAAAATTCTGAGAACGTTCAAAATTTAACTGTTTTGCACGGTTTAATTAAAGTTTGTTTGTTTCCCTTTCATACTATCTTGTAGTTACTATTACGGTTACCAAATTTGCCACAGAAATGCATGGGTCTAGACCTACGTTTGGGTGAAGTTTTGGAAAATTCGAGAACGTTCAAAATTTAACTGTTTTGCACGGTTTCATTAATGCAAGTTTGTTTCCCTTTCATACTAACTTCTAGTTTTTATTACGCTTAGCAAATTTTGCCATACAAATGAATGGGTGTAGGGCAACGATTGGCTCATGTTTCGTTCAATTATGAGAATGTTCAAAATTTAGCTGTTTTTCTCTTTATACTAACTTGTAAGTATTATTACGTTTACCAAATTTACCACACAAATGTATGGGTCTAGATATATGTTTGAGTCCAGCTTCGTGGAATTTTGATAACGTTTAAAGGTAAGCTGTTTTGCTCGATTTTATCAAAGAAAGTTTGTTTTCCTTTCATACTAACCTACAGTTATTATTATGCTTAACAAATTCACCTCACAAATGCGTACGTCTAAACTTACATTTGGGTCATGTTTCGTGGAATTCTGAGAACGTTCAAAATTTACCATTTTTTGCACGATTTTATTAAAGAAAGATTGCTTCCCTTTCATATTAACTTGCAGTTATTATTACGCTTAGGAAATTTACCACACAAATGCATGGGTCTAGACCTACATTTGGATCATGTTTCGTGCAATTGTGTGAGTGTTCGAAATTTAGCTGTATTTTATGATTTATTTAAATAAAGTTAGTTTTCCTTTCATATTAACTTATAGTTTTTATTACGCTTAAAAAATTTAACACACAAATGCATAGGTGCAGACCTACGTTTGGGTCAAATTTCATGGAATTCAGATAACGTTCAAAAATTTAGCAGTTTTGCATGGTTTTATTAAAGCAAATTTATTTTCCTTTTATACTAACTTGTAATTATTATTATGCTTAGCAAATTTACCACACAAATGCATGGGTGTAGACCTACGTTTGGGTCAAGTTTCGTGCAATTCTGAGAGCGTTCAAAATTGAGCAGTTTTGCATGGTTTTATTAAACCAAGTTTGTTTCCCTTTTAAACTAGCTTCTAATCATTATTATGCTTAGCAAATTTACCATACAAATGCATGGGTTTAGACCTGCGTTTGGGTCATGTTTTGTACAATTCTAAGAACGTTCAACATTTAGCTGTTTTGCACGATTTTATTAAAGCAAGATTGTTTCCCTTTTATAGTAACTTGTAGTTATTATTATGCTTAACAAATTTACCACACAAATGCATGGGTCTAGACCTACATTTGGGTCAAATTCCATGGAATTCTGAGAACGTTCAAATTTAACTGTTTTGCATGATTTTATTAAAGCTTGTTTTGTTCCCTTTCATACTAACTTGTAGTTACTATTACGGTTACAAAATTTACCACAGAAATACATGGGTCTAGACCTACGTTTCGTCAAGTTCCGTGGAATTCTGAGAGCGGTCAAATTTAACTGTTTTGCACGGTTTAATTAAAGCCTATTTGTTTCCCTTTTATACTAACTTGTAGTTATTATTACGTTTAGCAAATTTACCACAGAAATGCATGGGTCCAGACCTACATTTGGGTCAAGTTTCGAAAAATTCTGAGAACGTTCAAAATTTAACTGTTTTGCACGGTTTAATTAAAGTTTGTTTGTTTCCCTTTCATACTATCTTGTAGTTACTATTACGGTTACCAAATTTGCCACAGAAATGCATGGGTCTAGACCTACGTTTGGGTGAAGTTTTGGGAAATTCGAGAACGTTCAAAATTTAACTGTTTTGCATGTTTCATTAATGCAAGTTTGTTTCCCTTTCATACTAACTTGTAGTTTTTATTACGCTTAGCAAATTTTGCCATACAAATGAATGGGTGTAGGGCAACGATTGGCTCATGTTTCGTTCAATTATGAGAATGTTCAAAATTTAGCTGTTTTTCTCTTTATACTAACTTGTAAGTATTATTACGTTTACCAAATTTACCACACAAATGTATGGGTCTAGATATATGTTTGAGTCCAGCTTCGTGGAATTTTGATAACGTTTAAAGGTAAGCTGTTTTGCTCGATTTTATCAAAGAAAGTTTGTTTTCCTTTCATACTAACCTACAGTTATTATTATGCTTAACAAATTCACCTCACAAATGCGTAGGTCTAAACTTACGTTTGGGTCATGTTTCGTGGAATTCTGAGAACGTTCAAAATTTACCATTTTTTGCACGATTTTATTATAGAAAGATTGCTTCCCTTTCATATTAACTTGCAGTTATTATTACGCTTAGGAAATTTACCACACAAATGCATGGGTCTAGACCTACATTTAGATCAAGTTTCGTGCAATTGTGTGAGTGTTCGAAATTTAGCTGTATTTTATGATTTATTTAAATAAAGTTAGTTTTCCTTTCATATTAACTTATAGTTTTTATTACGCTTAAAAAATTTAACACACAAATGCATAGGTGCAGACCTACGTTTGGGTCAAATTTCATGGAATTCAGATAACGTTCAAAATTTAGCAGTTTTGCATGGTTTTATTAAAGCAAATTTATTTTCCTTTTATACTAACTTGTAATTATTATTATGCTTAGCAAATTTACCACACAAATGCATGGGTGTAGACCTAGTTTGGGTCAAGTTTCGTGCAATTCTGAGAGCGTTCAAAATTGAGCAGTTTTGCATGGTTTTATTAAACCAAGTTTGTTTCCCTTTTAAACTAGCTTCTAATCATTATTATGTTTAGCAAATTTACCATACAAATGCATGGGTTTAGACCTGCGTTTGGGTCATGTTTTGTACAATTCTAAGAACGTTCAACATTTAGCTGTTTTGCACGATTTTATTAAAGCAAGATTGTTTCCCTTTTATAGTAACTTGTAGTTATTATTATGCTTAACAAATTTACCACACAAATGCATGGGTCTAGACCTACATTTGGGTCAAATTCCATGAAATTCTGAGAACGTTCAGAATTTAACTGTTTTGCATGATTTTATTAAAGCTTGTTTTGTTCCCTTTCATACTAACTTGTAGTTACTATTACGGTTACAAAATTTATCACAGAAATACATGAGTCTAGACCTACGTTTCGTCAAGTTCCGTGGAATTCTGAGAGCGGTCAAATTTAACTGTTTTGCACGGTTTAATTAAAGCCTATTTGTTTCCTTTTTATACTAACTTGTAGTTATTATTACGTTTAGCAAATTTACCACAGAAATGCATGGGTCTAGACCTACATTTGGGTCAAGTTTCGAAAAATTCTGAGAACGTTCAAAATTTAACTGTTTTGCACGGTTTAATTAAAGTTTGTTTGTTTCCCTTTCATACTATCTTGTAGTTACTATTACGGTTACCAAATTTGCCACAGAAATGCATGGGTCTAGACCTACGTTTGGGTGAAGTTTTGGGAAATTCGAGAACGTTAAAAATTTAACTGTTTTGCACGGTTTCATTAATGCAAGTTTGTTTCCCTTTCATACTAACTTGTAGTTTTTATTACGCTTAGCAAATTTTGCCATACAAATGAATGGGTGTAGGGCAACGATTGGCTCATGTTTCGTTCAATTATGAGAATGTTCAAAATTTAGCTGTTTTTCTCTTTATACTAACTTGTAAGTATTATTACGTTTACCAAATTTACCACACAAATGTATGGGTCTAGATATATGTTTGAGTCCAGCTTCGTGGAATTTTGATAACGTTTAAAGGTAAGCTGTTTTGCTCGATTTTATCAAAGAAAGTTTGTTTTCCTTTCATACTAACCTACAGTTATTATTATGCTTAACAAATTCACCTCACAAATGCGTAGGTCTAAACTTACGTTTGGGTCATGTTTCGTGGAATTCTGAGAACGTTCAAAATTTACCATTTTTTGCACGATTTTATTAAAGAAAGATTGCTTCCCTTTCATATTAACTTGCAGTTATTATTACGCTTAGGAAATTTACCACACAAATGCATGGGTCTAGACCTACATTTGGATCAAGTTTCGTGCAATTGTGTGATTGTTCGAAATTTAGCTGTATTTTATGATTTATTTAAATAAAGTTAGTTTTCCTTTCATATTAACTTATAGTTTTTATTACGCTTAAAAAATTTAACACACAAATGCATAGGTGCAGACCTACGTTTGGGTCAAATTTCATGGAATTCAGATAACGTTCAAAATTTAGCAGTTTTGCATGGTTTTATTAAAGCAAATTTATTTTCCTTTTATACTAACTTGTAATTATTATTATGCTTAGCAAATTTACCACACAAATGCATGGGTGTAGACCTACGTTTGGGTCAAGTTTCGTGCAATTCTGAGAGCGTTCAAAATTGAGCAGTTTTGCATGGTTTTATTAAACCAAGTTTGTTTCCCTTTTAAACTAGCTTCTAATCATTATTATGCTTAGCAAATTTACCATACAAATGCATGGGTTTAGACCTGCGTTTGGGTCATGTTTTGTACAATTCTAAGAACGTTCAACATTTAGCTGTTTTGCACGATTTTATTAAAGCAAGATTGTTTCCCTTTTATAGTAACTTGTAGTTATTATTATGCTTAACAAATTTACCACACAAATGCATGGGTCTAGAGCTACATTTGGGTCAAATTCCATGGAATTCTGAGAACGTTCAGAATTTAACTGTTTTGCATGATTTTATTAAAGCTTGTTTTGTTCCCTTTCATACTAACTTGTAGTTACTATTACGGTTACAAAATTTACCACAGAAATACATGGGTCTAGACCTACGTTTCGTCAAGTTCCGTGGAATTCTGAGAGCGGTCAAATTTAACTGTTTTGCACGGTTTAATTAAAGCCTATTTGTTTCCCTTTTATACTAACTTGTAGTTATTATTACGTTTAGCAAATTTACCACAGAAATGCATGGGTCCAGACCTACATTTGGGTCAAGTTTCGAAAAATTCTGAGAACGTTCAAAATTTAACTGTTTTGCACGGTTTAATTAAAGTTTGTTTGTTTCCCTTTCATACTATCTTGTAGTTACTATTACGGTTACCAAATTTGCCACAGAAATGCATGGGTCTAGACCTACGTTTGGGTGAAGTTTTGGAAAATTCGAGAACGTTCAAAATTTAACTGTTTTGCACGGTTTCATTAATGCAAGTTTGTTTCCGTTTCATACTAACTTGTAGTTTTTATTACGCTTAGCAAATTTTGCCATACAAATGAATGGGTGTAGGGCAACGATTGGCTCATGTTTCGTTCAATTATGAGAATGTTCAAAATTTAGCTGTTTTTCTCTTTATACTAACTTGTAAGTATTATTACGTTTACCAAATTTACCACACAAATGTATGGGTCTAGATATATGTTTGAGTCCAGCTTCGTGGAATTTTGATAACGTTTAAAGGTAAGCTGTTTTGCTCGATTTTATCAAAGAAAGCTTGTTTTCCTTTCATACTAACCTACAGTTATTATTATGCTTAACAAATTCACCTCACAAATGCGTAGGTCTAAACTTACGTTTGGGTCATGTTTCGTGGAATTTTGAGAACGTTCAAAATTTACCATTTTTTGCACGATTTTATTAAAGAAAGATTGCTTCCCTTTCATATTAACTTGCAGTTATTATTACGCTTAGGAAATTTACCACACAAATGCATGGGTCTAGACCTACATTTGGATCAAGTTTCGTGCAATTGTGTGAGTGTTCGAAATTTAGCTGTATTTTATGATTTATTTAAATAAAGTTAGTTTTCCTTTCATATTAACTTATAGTTTTTATTACGCTTAAAAAATTTAACACACAAATGCATAGGTGCAGACCTACGTTTGGGTCAAATTTCATGGAATTCAGATAACGTTCAAAAATTTAGCAGTTTTGCATGGTTTTATTAAAGCAAATTTATTTTCCTTTTATACTAACTTGTAATTATTATTATGCTTAGCAAATTTACCACACAAATGCATGGGTGTAGACCTACGTTTGGGTCAAGTTTCGTGCAATTCTGAGAGCGTTCAAAATTGAGCAGTTTTGCATGGTTTTATTAAACCAAGTTTGTTTCCCTTTTAAACTAGCTTCTAATCATTATTATGCTTAGCAAATTTACCATACAAATGCATGGGTTTAGACCTGCGTTTGGGTCATGTTTTGTACAATTCTAAGAACGTTCAACATTTAGCTGTTTTGCACGATTTTATTAAAGCAAGATTGTTTCCCTTTTATAGTAACTTGTAGTTATTATTATGCTTAACAAATTTACCACACAAATGCATGGGTCTAGACCTACATTTGGGTCAAATTCCATGGAATTCTGAGAACGTTCAAATTTAACTGTTTTGCATGATTTTATTAAAGCTTGTTTTGTTCCCTTTCATACTAACTTGTAGTTACTATTACGGTTACAAAATTTACCACAGAAATACATGGGTCTAGACCTACGTTTCGTCAAGTTCCGTGGAATTCTGAGAGCGGTCAAATTTAACTGTTTTGCACGGTTTAATTAAAGCCTATTTGTTTCCCTTTTATACTAACTTGTAGTTATTATTACGTTTAGCAAATTTACCACAGAAATGCATGGGTCCAGACCTACATTTGGGTCAAGTTTCGAAAAATTCTGAGAACGTTCAAAATTTAACTGTTTTGCACGGTTTAATTAAAGTTTGTTTGTTTCCCTTTCATACTATCTTGTAGTTACTATTACGGTTACCAAATTTGCCACAGAAATGCATGGGTCTAGACCTACGTTTGGGTGAAGTTTTGGGAAATTCGAGAACGTTCAAAATTTAACTGTTTTGCACGGTTTCATTAATGCAAGTTTGTTTCCGTTTCATACTAACTTGTAGTTTTTATTACGCTTAGCAAATTTTGCCATACAAATGAATGGGTGTAGGGCAACGATTGGCTCATGTTTCGTTCAATTATGAGAATGTTCAAAATTTAGCTGTTTTTCTCTTTATACTAACTTGTAAGTATTATTACGTTTACCAAATTTACCACACAAATGTATGGGTCTAGATATATGTTTGAGTCCAGCTTCGTGGAATTTTGATAACGTTTAAAGGTAAGCTGTTTTGCTCGATTTTATCAAAGAAAGCTTGTTTTCCTTTCATACTAACCTACAGTTATTATTATGCTTAACAAATTCACCTCACAAATGCGTAGGTCTAAACTTACGTTTGGGTCATGTTTCGTGGAATTTTGAGAACGTTCAAAATTTACCATTTTTTGCACGATTTTATTAAAGAAAGATTGCTTCCCTTTCATATTAACTTGCAGTTATTATTACGCTTAGGAAATTTACCACACAAATGCATGGGTCTAGACCTACATTTGGATCAAGTTTCGTGCAATTGTGTGAGTGTTCGAAATTTAGCTGTATTTTATGATTTATTTAAATAAAGTTAGTTTTCCTTTCATATTAACTTATAGTTTTTATTACGCTTAAAAAATTTAACACACAAATGCATAGGTGCAGACCTACGTTTGGGTCAAATTTCATGGAATTCAGATAACGTTCAAAAATTTAGCAGTTTTGCATGGTTTTATTAAAGCAAATTTATTTTCCTTTTATACTAACTTGTAATTATTATTATGCTTAGCAAATTTACCACACAAATGCATGGGTGTAGACCTACGTTTGGGTCAAGTTTCGTGCAATTCTGAGAGCGTTCAAAATTGAGCAGTTTTGCATGGTTTTATTAAACCAAGTTTGTTTCCCTTTTAAACTAGCTTCTAATCATTATTATGCTTAGCAAATTTACCATACAAATGCATGGGTTTAGACCTGCGTTTGGGTCATGTTTTGTACAATTCTAAGAACGTTCAACATTTAGCTGTTTTGCACGATTTTATTAAAGCAAGATTGTTTCCCTTTTATAGTAACTTGTAGTTATTATTATGCTTAACAAATTTACCACACAAATGCATGGGTCTAGACCTACATTTGGGTCAAATTCCATGGAATTCTGAGAACGTTCAAATTTAACTGTTTTGCATGATTTTATTAAAGCTTGTTTTGTTCCCTTTCATACTAACTTGTAGTTACTATTACGGTTACAAAATTTACCACAGAAATACATGGGTCTAGACCTACGTTTCGTCAAGTTCCGTGGAATTCTGAGAGCGGTCAAATTTAACTGTTTTGCACGGTTTAATTTAAGCCTATTTGTTTCCCTTTTATACTAACTTGTAGTTATTATTACGTTTAGCAAATTTACCACAGAAATGCATGGGTCCAGACCTACATTTGGGTCAAGTTTCGAAAAATTCTGAGAACGTTCAAAATTTAACTGTTTTGCACGGTTTAATTAAAGTTTGTTTGTTTCCCTTTCATACTATCTTGTAGTTACTATTACGGTTACCAAATTTGCCACAGAAATGCATGGGTCTAGACCTACGTTTGGGTGAAGTTTTGGGAAATTCGAGAACGTTCAAAATTTAACTGTTTTGCACGGTTTCATTAATGCAAGTTTGTTTCCCTTTCATACTAACTTCTAGTTTTTATTACGCTTAGCAAATTTTGCCATACAAATGAATGGGTGTAGGGCAACGATTGGCTCATGTTTCGTTCAATTATGAGAATGTTCAAAATTTAGCTGTTTTTCTCTTTATACTAACTTGTAAGTATTATTACGTTTACCAAATTTACCACACAAATGTATGGGTCTAGATATATGTTTGAGTCCAGCTTCGTGGAATTTTGATAACGTTTAAAGGTAAGCTGTTTTGCTCGATTTTATCAAAGAAAGTTTGTTTTCCTTTCATACTAACCTACAGTTATTATTATGCTTAACAAATTCACCTCACAAATGCGTACGTCTAAACTTACATTTGGGTCATGTTTCGTGGAATTCTGAGAACGTTCAAAATTTACCATTTTTTGCACGATTTTATTAAAGAAAGATTGCTTCCCTTTCATATTAACTTGCAGTTATTATTACGCTTAGGAAATTTACCACACAAATGCATGGGTCTAGACCTACATTTGGATCATGTTTCGTGCAATTGTGTGAGTGTTCGAAATTTAGCTGTATTTTATGATTTATTTAAATAAAGTTAGTTTTCCTTTCATATTAACTTATAGTTTTTATTACGCTTAAAAAATTTAACACACAAATGCATAGGTGCAGACCTACGTTTGGGTCAAATTTCATGGAATTCAGATAACGTTCAAAAATTTAGCAGTTTTGCATGGTTTTATTAAAGCAAATTTATTTTCCTTTTATACTAACTTGTAATTATTATTATGCTTAGCAAATTTACCACACAAATGCATGGGTGTAGACCTACGTTTGGGTCAAGTTTCGTGCAATTCTGAGAGCGTTCAAAATTGAGCAGTTTTGCATGGTTTTATTAAACCAAGTTTGTTTCCCTTTTAAACTAGCTTCTAATCATTATTATGCTTAGCAAATTTACCATACAAATGCATGGGTTTAGACCTGCGTTTGGGTCATGTTTTGTACAATTCTAAGAACGTTCAACATTTAGCTGTTTTGCACGATTTTATTAAAGCAAGATTGTTTCCCTTTTATAGTAACTTGTAGTTATTATTATGCTTAACAAATTTACCACACAAATGCATGGGTCTAGACCTACATTTGGGTCAAATTCCATGGAATTCTGAGAACGTTCAAATTTAACTGTTTTGCATGATTTTATTAAAGCTTGTTTTGTTCCCTTTCATACTAACTTGTAGTTACTATTACGGTTACAAAATTTACCACAGAAATACATGGGTCTAGACCTACGTTTCGTCAAGTTCCGTGGAATTCTGAGAGCGGTCAAATTTAACTGTTTTGCACGGTTTAATTAAAGCCTATTTGTTTCCCTTTTATACTAACTTGTAGTTATTATTACGTTTAGCAAATTTACCACAGAAATGCATGGGTCCAGACCTACATTTGGGTCAAGTTTCGAAAAATTCTGAGAACGTTCAAAATTTAACTGTTTTGCACGGTTTAATTAAAGTTTGTTTGTTTCCCTTTCATACTATCTTGTAGTTACTATTACGGTTACCAAATTTGCCACAGAAATGCATGGGTCTAGACCTACGTTTGGGTGAAGTTTTGGGAAATTCGAGAACGTTCAAAATTTAACTGTTTTGCATGTTTCATTAATGCAAGTTTGTTTCCCTTTCATACTAACTTGTAGTTTTTATTACGCTTAGCAAATTTTGCCATACAAATGAATGGGTGTAGGGCAACGATTGGCTCATGTTTCGTTCAATTATGAGAATGTTCAAAATTTAGCTGTTTTTCTCTTTATACTAACTTGTAAGTATTATTACGTTTACCAAATTTACCACACAAATGTATGGGTCTAGATATATGTTTGAGTCCAGCTTCGTGGAATTTTGATAACGTTTAAAGGTAAGCTGTTTTGCTCGATTTTATCAAAGAAAGTTTGTTTTCCTTTCATACTAACCTACAGTTATTATTATGCTTAACAAATTCACCTCACAAATGCGTAGGTCTAAACTTACGTTTGGGTCATGTTTCGTGGAATTCTGAGAACGTTCAAAATTTACCATTTTTTGCACGATTTTATTAAAGAAAGATTGCTTCCCTTTCATATTAACTTGCAGTTATTATTACGCTTAGGAAATTTACCACACAAATGCATGGGTCTAGACCTACATTTGGATCAAGTTTCGTGCAATTGTGTGAGTGTTCGAAATTTAGCTGTATTTTATGATTTATTTAAATAAAGTTAGTTTTCCTTTCATATTAACTTATAGTTTTTATTACGCTTAAAAAATTTAACACACAAATGCATAGGTGCAGACCTACGTTTGGGTCAAATTTCATGGAATTCAGATAACGTTCAAAAATTTAGCAGTTTTGCATGGTTTTATTAAAGCAAATTTATTTTCCTTTTATACTAACTTGTAATTATTATTATGCTTAGCAAATTTACCACACAAATGCATGGGTGTAGACCTACGTTTGGGTCAAGTTTCGTGCAATTCTGAGAGCGTTCAAAATTGAGCAGTTTTGCATGGTTTTATTAAACCAAGTTTGTTTCCCTTTTAAACTAGCTTCTAATCATTATTATGCTTAGCAAATTTACCATACAAATGCATGGGTTTAGACCTGCGTTTGGGTCATGTTTTGTACAATTCTAAGAACGTTCAACATTTAGCTGTTTTGCACGATTTTATTAAAGCAAGATTGTTTCCCTTTTATAGTAACTTGTAGTTATTATTATGCTTAACAAATTTACCACACAAATGCATGGGTCTAGACCTACATTTGGGTCAAATTCCATGGAATTCTGAGAACGTTCAAATTTAACTGTTTTGCATGATTTTATTAAAGCTTGTTTTGTTCCCTTTCATACTAACTTGTAGTTACTATTACGGTTACAAAATTTACCACAGAAATACATGGGTCTAGACCTACGTTTCGTCAAGTTCCGTGGAATTCTGAGAGCGGTCAAATTTAACTGTTTTGCACGGTTTAATTAAAGCCTATTTGTTTCCCTTTTATACTAACTTGTAGTTATTATTACGTTTAGCAAATTTACCACAGAAATGCATGGGTCCAGACCTACATTTGGGTCAAGTTTCGAAAAATTCTGAGAACGTTCAAAATTTAACTGTTTTGCACGGTTTAATTAAAGTTTGTTTGTTTCCCTTTCATACTATCTTGTAGTTACTATTACGGTTACCAAATTTGCCACAGAAATGCATGGGTCTAGACCTACGTTTGGGTGAAGTTTTGGGAAATTCGAGAACGTTCAAAATTTAACTGTTTTGCATGTTTCATTAATGCAAGTTTGTTTCCCTTTCATACTAACTTGTAGTTTTTATTACGCTTAGCAAATTTTGCCATACAAATGAATGGGTGTAGGGCAACGATTGGCTCATGTTTCGTTCAATTATGAGAATGTTCAAAATTTAGCTGTTTTTCTCTTTATACTAACTTGTAAGTATTATTACGTTTACCAAATTTACCACACAAATGTATGGGTCTAGATATATGTTTGAGTCCAGCTTCGTGGAATTTTGATAACGTTTAAAGGTAAGCTGTTTTGCTCGATTTTATCAAAGAAAGTTTGTTTTCCTTTCATACTAACCTACAGTTATTATTATGCTTAACAAATTCACCTCACAAATGCGTAGGTCTAAACTTACGTTTGGGTCATGTTTCGTGGAATTCTGAGAACGTTCAAAATTTACCATTTTTTGCACGATTTTATTAAAGAAAGATTGCTTCCCTTTCATATTAACTTGCAGTTATTATTACGCTTAGGAAATTTACCACACAAATGCATGGGTCTAGACCTACATTTGGATCAAGTTTCGTGCAATTGTGTGAGTGTTCGAAATTTAGCTGTATTTTATGATTTATTTAAATAAAGTTAGTTTTCCTTTCATATTAACTTATAGTTTTTATTACGCTTAAAAAATTTAACACACAAATGCATAGGTGCAGACCTACGTTTGGGTCAAATTTCATGGAATTCAGATAACGTTCAAAAATTTAGCAGTTTTGCATGGTTTTATTAAAGCAAATTTATTTTCCTTTTATACTAACTTGTAATTATTATTATGCTTAGCAAATTTACCACACAAATGCATGGGTGTAGACCTACGTTTGGGTCAAGTTTCGTGCAATTCTGAGAGCGTTCAAAATTGAGCAGTTTTGCATGGTTTTATTAAACCAAGTTTGTTTCCCTTTTAAACTAGCTTCTAATCATTATTATGCTTAGCAAATTTACCATACAAATGCATGGGTTTAGACCTGCGTTTGGGTCATGTTTTGTACAATTCTAAGAACGTTCAACATTTAGCTGTTTTGCACGATTTTATTAAAGCAAGATTGTTTCCCTTTTATAGTAACTTGTAGTTATTATTATGCTTAACAAATTTACCACACAAATGCATGGGTCTAGACCTACATTTGGGTCAAATTCCATGGAATTCTGAGAACGTTCAAAATTTAACTGTTTTGCATGATTTTATTAAAGCTTGTTTTGTTCCCTTTCATACTAACTTGTAGTTACTATTACGGTTACAAAATTTACCACAGAAATACATGGGTCTAGACCTACGTTTCGTCAAGTTCCGTGGAATTCTGAGAGCGGTCAAATTTAACTGTTTTGCACGGTTTAATTAAAGCCTATTTGTTTCCCTTCTATACTAACTTGTAGTTATTATTACGTTTAGCAAATTTACCACAGAAATGCATGGGTCCAGACCTACATTTGGGTCAAGTTTCGAAAAATTCTGAGAACGTTCAAAATTTAACTGTTTTGCACGGTTTAATTAAAATTTGTTTGTTTCCCTTTCATACTATCTTGTAGTTACTATTACGGTTACCAAATTTGTTACAGAAATGCATGGGTCTAGACCTACGTTTGGGTGAAGTTTTGGGAAATTCGAGAACGTTCAAAATTTAACTGTTTTGCACGGTTTCATTAATGCAAGTTTGTTTCCCTTTCATACAAACTTGTAGTTTTTATTACGCTTAGCAAATTTTGCCATACAAATGAATGGGTGTAGGGCAACGATTGGCTCATGTTTCGTTCAATTATGAGAATGTTCAAAATTTAGCTGTTTTTCTCTTTATACTAACTTGTAAGTATTATTACGTTTACCAAATTTACCACACAAATGTATGGGTCTAGATATATGTTTGAGTCCAGCTTCGTGGAATTTTGATAACGTTTAAAGGTAAGCTGTTTTGCTCGATTTTATCAAAGAAAGTTTGTTTTCCTTTCATACTAACCTACAGTTATTATTATGCTTAACAAATTCACCTCACAAATGCGTAGGTCTAAACTTACATGTTTCGTGGAATTCTGAAAACGTTCAAAATTTACCATTTTTTGCACGATTTTATTAAAGAAAGATTGCTTCCCTTTCATATTAACTAGCAGTTATTATTACGCTTAGGAAATTTACCACACAAATGCATGGGTCTAGACCTACATTTGGATCAAGTTTCGTGCAATTGTGTGAGTGTACGAAATTTAGCTGTATTTTATGATTTATTTAAATAAAGTTAGTTTTCCTTTCATATTAACTTATAGTTTTTATTACGCTTAAAAAATTTAACACACAAATGCATAGGTGCAGACCTACGTTTGGGTCAAATTTCATGGAATTCAGATAACGTTCAAAAATTTAGCAGTTTTGCATGGTTTTATTAAAGCAAATTTATTTTCCTTTTATACTAACTTGTAATTATTATTATGCTTAGCAAATTTACCACACAAATGCATGGGTGTAGACCTACGTTTGGGTCAAGTTTCGTGCAATTCTGAGAGCGTTCAAAATTGAGCAGTTTTGCATGATTTTATTAAACCAAGTTTGTTTCCCTTTTAAACTAGCTTCTAATCATTATTATGCTTAGCAAATTTACCATACAAATGCATGGGTTTAGACCTGCGTTTGGGTCATGTTTTGTACAATTCTAAGAACGTTCAACATTTAGCTGTTTTGCACGATTTTATTAAAGCAAGATTGTTTCCCTTTTATAGTAACTTGTAGTTATTATTATGCTTAACAAATTTACCACACAAATGCATGGGTCTAGACCTACATTTGGGTCAAATTCCATGGAATTCTGAGAACGTTCAAAATTTAACTGTTTTGCATGATTTTATTAAAGCTTGTTTTGTTCCCTTTCATATTAACTTGTAGTTACTATTACGGTTACAAAATTTACCACAGAAATACATGGGTCTAGACCTACGTTTCGTCAAGTTCCGTGGAATTCTGAGAGCGGTCAAATTTAACTGTTTTGCACGGTTTAATTAAAGCCTATTTGTTTCCCTTTTATACTAACTTGTAGTTATTATTACGTTTAGCAAATTTACCACAGAAATGCATGGGTCCAGACCTACATTTGGGTCAAGTTTCGAAAAATTCTGAGAACGTTCAAAATTTAACTGTTTGCACGGTTTAATTAAAATTTGTTTGTTTCCCTTTCATACTAACTTGTAGTTACTATTACGGTTACCAAATTTGCCACAAAAATTCATGGGTCTAGACCTACGTTTGGGTGAAGTTTTGGGAAATTCGAGAACGTTCAAAATTTAACTGTTTTGCACGGTTTCATTAATGCAAGTTTGTTTCCCTTTCATACTAACTTGTAGTTTTTATTACGCTTAGCAAATTTTGCCATACAAATGAATGGGTGTAGGGCAACGATTGGCTCATGTTTCGTTCAATTATGAGAATGTTCAAAATTTAGCTGTTTTTCTCTTTATACTAACTTGTAAGTATTATTACGTTTACCAAATTTACCACACAAATGTATGGGTCTAGATATATGTTTGAGTCCAGCTTCGTGGAATTTTGATAACGTTTAAAGGTAAGCTGTTTTGCTCGATTTTATCAAAGAAAGTTTGTTTTTCTTTCATACTAACCTACAGTTATTATTATGCTTAACAAATTCACCTCACAAATGCGTAGGTCTAAACTTACATGTTTCGTGGAATTCTGAAAACGTTCAAAATTTACCATTTTTTGCACGATTTTATTAAAGAAAGATTGCTTCCCTTTCATATTAACTTGCAGTTATTATTACGCTTAGGAAATTTACCACACAAATGCATGGGTCTAGACCTACATTTGGATCAAGTTTCGTGCAATTGTGTGAGTGTACGAAATTTAGCTGTATTTTATGATTTATTTAAATAAAGTTAGTTTTCCTTTCATATTAACTTATAGTTTTTATTACGCTTAAAAAATTTAACACACAAATGCATAGGTGCAGACCTACGTTTGGGTCAAATTTCATGGAATTCAGATAACGTTCAAAAATTTAGCAGTTTTGCATGGTTTTATTAAAGCAAATTTATTTTCCTTTTATACTAACTTGTAATTATTATTATGCTTAGCAAATTTACCACACAAATGCATGGGTGTAGACCTACGTTTGGGTCAAGTTTCGTGCAATTCTGAGAGCGTTCAAAATTGAGCAGTTTTGCATGATTTTATTAAACCAAGTTTGTTTCCCTTTTAAACTAGCTTCTAATCATTATTATGCTTAGCAAATTTACCATACAAATGCATGGGTTTAGACCTGCGTTTGGGTCATGTTTTGTACAATTCTAAGAACGTTCAACATTTAGCTGTTTTGCACGATTTTATTAAAGCAAGATTGTTTCCCTTTTATAGTAACTTGTAGTTATTATTATGCTTAACAAATTTACCACACAAATGCATGGGTCTAGACCTACATTTGGGTCAAATTCCATGGAATTCTGAGAACGTTCAAAATTTAACTGTTTTGCATGATTTTATTAAAGCTTGTTTTGTTCCCTTTCATATTAACTTGTAGTTACTATTACGGTTACCAAATTTACCACAGAAATACATGGGTCTAGACCTACGTTTCGTCAAGTTCCGTGGAATTCTGAGAGCGGTCAAATTTAACTGTTTTGCACGGTTTAATTAAAGCCTATTTGTTTCCCTTTTATACTAACTTGTAGTTATTATTACGTTTAGCAAATTTACCACAGAAATGCATGGGTCCAGACCTACATTTGGGTCTAGTTTCGAAAAATTCTGAGAACGTTCAAAATTTAACTGTTTGCACGGTTTAATTAAAATTTGTTTGTTTCCCTTTCATACTAACTTGTAGTTACTATTACGGTTACCAAATTTGCCACAAAAATTCATGGGTCTAGACCTACGTTTGGGTGAAGTTTTGGGAAATTCGAGAACGTTCAAAATTTAACTGTTTTGCACGGTTTCATTAATGCAAGTTTGTTTCCCTTTCATACTAACTTGTAGTTTTTATTACGCTTAGCAAATTTTGCCATACAAATGAATGGGTGTAGGGCAACGATTGGCTCATGTTTCGTTCAATTATGAGAATGTTCAAAATTTAGCTGTTTTTCTCTTTATACTAACTTGTAAGTATTATTACGTTTACCAAATTTACCACACAAATGTATGGGTCTAGATATATGTTTGAGTCCAGCTTCGTGGAATTTTGATAACGTTTAAAGGTAAGCTGTTTTGCTCGATTTTATCAAAGAAAGTTTGTTTTTCTTTCATACTAACCTACAGTTATTATTATGCTTAACAAATTCACCTCACAAATGCGTAGGTCTAAACTTACATGTTTCGTGGAATTCTGAAAACGTTCAAAATTTACCATTTTTTGCACGATTTTATTAAAGAAAGATTGCTTCCCTTTCATATTAACTTGCAGTTATTATTACGCTTAGGAAATTTACCACACAAATGCATGGGTCTAGACCTACATTTGGATCAAGTTTCGTGCAATTGTGTGAGTGTACGAAATTTAGCTGTATTTTATGATTTATTTAAATAAAGTTAGTTTTCCTTTCATATTAACTTATAGTTTTTATTACGCTTAAAAAATTTAACACACAAATGCATAGGTGCAGACCTACGTTTGGGTCAAATTTCATGGAATTCAGATAACGTTCAAAAATTTAGCAGTTTTGCATGGTTTTATTAAAGCAAATTTATTTTCCTTTTATACTAACTTGTAATTATTATTATGCTTAGCAAATTTACCACACAAATGCATGGGTGTAGACCTACGTTTGGGTCAAGTTTCGTGCAATTCTGAGAGCGTTCAAAATTGAGCAGTTTTGCATGATTTTATTAAACCAAGTTTGTTTCCCTTTTAAACTAGCTTCTAATCATTATTATGCTTAGCAAATTTACCATACAAATGCATGGGTTTAGACCTGCGTTTGGGTCATGTTTTGTACAATTCTAAGAACGTTCAACATTTAGCTGTTTTGCACGATTTTATTAAAGCAAGATTGTTTCCCTTTTATAGTAACTTGTAGTTATTATTATGCTTAACAAATTTACCACACAAATGCATGGGTCTAGACCTACATTTGGGTCAAATTCCATGGAATTCTGAGAACGTTCAAAATTTAACTGTTTTGCATGATTTTATTAAAGCTTGTTTTGTTCCCTTTCATATTAACTTGTAGTTACTATTACGGTTACCAAATTTACCACAGAAATACATGGGTCTAGACCTACGTTTCGTCAAGTTCCGTGGAATTCTGAGAGCGGTCAAATTTAACTGTTTTGCACGGTTTAATTAAAGCCTATTTGTTTCCCTTTTATACTAACTTGTAGTTATTATTACGTTTAGCAAATTTACCACAGAAATGCATGGGTCCAGACCTACATTTGGATCAAGTTTCGAAAAATTCTGAGAACGTTCAAAATTTAACTGTTTGCACGGTTTAATTAAAATTTGTTTGTTTCCCTTTCATACTAACTTGTAGTTACTATTACGGTTATCAAATTTGCCACAAAAATTCATGGGTCTAGACCTACGTTTGGGTGAAGTTTTGGGAAATTCGAGAACGTTCAAAATTTAACTGTTTTGCACGGTTTCATTAATGCAAGTTTGTTTCCCTTTCATACTAACTTGTAGTTTTTATTACGCTTAGCAAATTTTGCCATACAAATGAATGGGTGTAGGGCAACGATTGGCTCATGTTTCGTTCAATTATGAGAATGTTCAAAATTTAGCTGTTTTTCTCTTTATACTAACTTGTAAGTATTATTACGTTTACCAAATTTACCACACAAATGTATGGGTCTAGATATATGTTTGAGTCCAGCTTCGTGGAATTTTGATAACGTTTAAAGGTAAGCTGTTTTGCTCGATTTTATCAAAGAAAGTTTGTTTTCCTTTCATACTAACCTACAGTTATTATTATGCTTAACAAATTCACCTCACAAATGCGTAGGTCTAAACTTACGTTTGGGTCATGTTTCGTGGAATTCTGAAAACGTTCAAAATTTACCATTTTTTGCACGATTTTATTAAAGAAAGATTGCTTCCCTTTCATATTAACTTGCAGTTATTATTACGCTTAGGAAATTTACCACACAAATGCATGGGTCTAGACCTACATTTGGATCAAGTTTCGTGCAATTGTGTGAGTGTACGAAATTTAGCTGTATTTTATGATTTATTTAAATAAAGTTAGTTTTCCTTTCATATTAACTTATAGTTTTTATTACGCTTAAAAAATTTAACACACAAATGCATAGGTGCAGACCTACGTTTGGGTCAAATTTCATGGAATTCAGATAACGTTCAAAAATTTAGCAGTTTTGCATGGTTTTATTAAAGCAAATTTATTTTCCTTTTATACTAACTTGTAATTATTAT
The DNA here is from genome assembly GCF_026168435.1 of Sesamum indicum. Lineage (NCBI taxonomy): Eukaryota > Viridiplantae > Streptophyta > Magnoliopsida > Lamiales > Pedaliaceae > Sesamum > Sesamum indicum. The sequence goes on along the minus strand of NC_142665.1, from coordinate 11,128,684 downwards.
TATGCTTAGCAAATTTACCACACAAATGCATGGGTGTAGACCTACGTTTGGGTCAAGTTTCGTGCAATTCTGAGAGCGTTCAAAATTGAGCAGTTTTGCATGATTTTATTAAACCAAGTTTGTTTCCCTTTTAAACTAGCTTCTAATCATTATTATGCTTAGCAAATTTACCATACAAATGCATGGGTTTAGACCTGCGTTTTGGTCATGTTTTGTACAATTCTAAGAACGTTCAACATTTAGCTGTTTTGCACGATTTTATTAAAGCAAGATTGTTTCCCTTTTATAGTAACTTGTAGTTATTATTATGCTTAACAAATTTACCACACAAATGCATGGGTCTAGACCTACATTTGGGTCAAATTCCATGGAATTCTGAGAACGTTCAAAATTTAACTGTTTTGCATGATTTTATTAAAGCTTGTTTTGTTCCCTTTCATATTAACTTGTAGTTACTATTACGGTTACCAAATTTACCACAGAAATACATGGGTCTAGACCTACGTTTCGTCAAGTTCCGTGGAATTCTGAGAGCGGTCAAATTTAACTGTTTTGCACGGTTTAATTAAAGCCTATTTGTTTCCCTTTTATACTAACTTGTAGTTATTATTACGTTTAGCAAATTTACCACAGAAATGCATGGGTCCAGACCAACATTTGGGTCAAGTTTCGAAAAATTCTGAGAACGTTCAAAATTTAACTGTTTGCACGGTTTAATTAAAATTTGTTTGTTTCCCTTTCATACTAACTTGTAGTTACTATTACGGTTACCAAATTTGCCACAAAAATTCATGGGTCTAGACCTACGTTTGGGTGAAGTTTTGGGAAATTCGAGAACGTTCAAAATTTAACTGTTTTGCACGGTTTCATTAATGCAAGTTTGTTTCCCTTTCATACTAACTTGTAGTTTTTATTACGCTTAGCAAATTTTGCCATACAAATGAATGGGTGTAGGGCAACGATTGGCTCATGTTTCGTTCAATTATGAGAATGTTCAAAATTTAGCTGTTTTTCTCTTTATACTAACTTGTAAGTATTATTACGTTTACCAAATTTACCACACAAATGTATGGGTCTAGATATATGTTTGAGTCCAGCTTCGTGGAATTTTGATAACGTTTAAAGGTAAGCTGTTTTGCTCGATTTTATCAAAGAAAGTTTGTTTTCCTTTCATACTAACCTACAGTTATTATTATGCTTAACAAATTCACCTCACAAATGCGTAGGTCTAAACTTACGTTTGGGTCATGTTTCGTGGAATTCTGAGAACGTTCAAAATTTACCATTTTTTGCACGATTTTATTAAAGAAAGATTGCTTCCCTTTCATATTAACTTGCAGTTATTATTACGCTTAGGAAATTTACCACACAAATGCATGGGTCTAGACCTACATTTGGATCAAGTTTCGTGCAATTGTGTGAGTGTACGAAATTTAGCTGTATTTTATGATTTATTTAAATAAAGTTAGTTTTCCTTTCATATTAACTTATAGTTTTTATTACGCTTAAAAAATTTAACACACAAATGCATAGGTGCAGACCTACGTTTGGGTCAAATTTCATGGAATTCAGATAACGTTCAAAAATTTAGCAGTTTTGCATGGTTTTATTAAAGCAAATTTATTTTCCTTTTATACTAACTTGTAATTATTATTATGCTTAGCAAATTTACCACACAAATGCATGGGTGTAGACCTACGTTTGGGTCAAGTTTCGTGCAATTCTGAGAGCGTTCAAAATTGAGCAGTTTTGCATGATTTTATTAAACCAAGTTTGTTTCCCTTTTAAACTAGCTTCTAATCATTATTATGCTTAGCAAATTTACCATACAAATGCATGGGTTTAGACCTGCGTTTGGGTCATGTTTTGTACAATTCTAAGAACGTTCAACATTTAGCTGTTTTGCACGATTTTATTAAAGCAAGATTGTTTCCCTTTTATAGTAACTTGTAGTTATTATTATGCTTAACAAATTTACCACACAAATGCATGGGTCTAGACCTACATTTGGGTCAAATTCCATGGAATTCTGAGAACGTTCAAAATTTAACTGTTTTGCATGATTTTATTAAAGCTTGTTTTGTTCCCTTTCATATTAACTTGTAGTTACTATTACGGTTACCAAATTTACCACAGAAATACATGGGTCTAGACCTACGTTTCGTCAAGTTCCGTGGAATTCTGAGAGCGGTCAAATTTAACTGTTTTGCACGGTTTAATTAAAGCCTATTTGTTTCCCTTTTATACTAACTTGTAGTTATTATTACGTTTAGCAAATTTACCACAGAAATGCATGGGTCCAGACCTACATTTGGGTCTAGTTTCGAAAAATTCTGAGAACGTTCAAAATTTAACTGTTTGCACGGTTTAATTAAAATTTGTTTGTTTCCCTTTCATACTAACTTGTAGTTACTATTACGGTTACCAAATTTGCCACAAAAATTCATGGGTCTAGACCTACGTTTGGGTGAAGTTTTGGGAAATTCGAGAACGTTCAAAATTTAACTGTTTTGCACGGTTTCATTAATGCAAGTTTGTTTCCCTTTCATACTAACTTGTAGTTTTTATTACGCTTAGCAAATTTTGCCATACAAATGAATGGGTGTAGGGCAACGATTGGCTCATGTTTCGTTCAATTATGAGAATGTTCAAAATTTAGCTGTTTTTCTCTTTATACTAACTTGTAAGTATTATTACGTTTACCAAATTTACCACACAAATGTATGGGTCTAGATATATGTTTGAGTCCAGCTTCGTGGAATTTTGATAACGTTTAAAGGTAAGCTGTTTTGCTCGATTTTATCAAAGAAAGTTTGTTTTCCTTTCATACTAACCTACAGTTATTATTATGCTTAACAAATTCACCTCACAAATGCGTAGGTCTAAACTTACGTTTGGATCATGTTTCGTGGAATTCTGAAAACGTTCAAAATTTACCATTTTTTGCACGATTTTATTAAAGAAAGATTGCTTCCCTTTCATATTAACTTGCAGTTATTATTACGCTTAGGAAATTTACCACACAAATGCATGGGTCTAGACCTACATTTGGATCAAGTTTCGTGCAATTGTGTGAGTGTACGAAATTTAGCTGTATTTTATGATTTATTTAAATAAAGTTAGTTTTCCTTTCATATTAACTTATAGTTTTTATTACGCTTAAAAAATTTAACACACAAATGCATAGGTGCAGACCTACGTTTGGGTCAAATTTCATGGAATTCAGATAACGTTCAAAAATTTAGCAGTTTTGCATGGTTTTATTAAAGCAAATTTATTTTCCTTTTATACTAACTTGTAATTATTATTATGCTTAGCAAATTTACCACACAAATGCATGGGTGTAGACCTACGTTTCGGTCAAGTTTCGTGCAATTCTGAGAGCGTTCAAAATTGAGCAGTTTTGCATGATTTTATTAAACCAAGTTTGTTTCCCTTTTAAACTAGCTTCTAATCATTATTATGCTTAGCAAATTTACCATACAAATGCATGGGTTTAGACCTGCGTTTGGGTCATGTTTTGTACAATTCTAAGAACGTTCAACATTTAGCTGTTTTGCACGATTTTATTAAAGCAAGATTGTTTCCCTTTTATAGTAACTTGTAGTTATTATTATGCTTAACAAATTTACCACACAAATGCATGGGTCTAGACCTACATTTGGGTCAAATTCCATGGAATTCTGAGAACGTTCAAAATTTAACTGTTTTGCATGATTTTATTAAAGCTTGTTTTGTTCCCTTTCATATTAACTTGTAGTTACTATTACGGTTACCAAATTTACCACAGAAATACATGGGTCTAGACCTACGTTTCGTCAAGTTCCGTGGAATTCTGAGAGCGGTCAAATTTAACTGTTTTGCACGGTTTAATTAAAGCCTATTTTTTTCCCTTTTATACTAACTTGTAGTTATTATTACGTTTAGCAAATTTACCACAGAAATGCATGGGTCCAGACCTACATTTGGATCAAGTTTCGAAAAATTCTGAGAACGTTCAAAATTTAACTGTTTGCACGGTTTAATTAAAATTTGTTTGTTTCCCTTTCATACTAACTTGTAGTTACTATTACGGTTATCAAATTTGCCACAAAAATTCATGGGTCTAGACCTACGTTTGGGTGAAGTTTTGGGAAATTCGAGAACGTTCAAAATTTAACTGTTTTGCACGGTTTCATTAATGCAAGTTTGTTTCCCTTTCATACTAACTTGTAGTTTTTATTACGCTTAGCAAATTTTGCCATACAAATGAATGGGTGTAGGGCAACGATTGGCTCATGTTTCGTTCAATTATGAGAATGTTCAAAATTTAGCTGTTTTTCTCTTTATACTAACTTGTAAGTATTATTACGTTTACCAAATTTACCACACAAATGTATGGGTCTAGATATATGTTTGAGTCCAGCTTCGTGGAATTTTGATAACGTTTAAAGGTAAGCTGTTTTGCTCGATTTTATCAAAGAAAGTTTGTTTTCCTTTCATACTAACCTACAGTTATTATTATGCTTAACAAATTCACCTCACAAATGCGTAGGTCTAAACTTACGTTTGGGTCATGTTTCGTGGAATTCTGAAAACGTTCAAAATTTACCATTTTTTGCACGATTTTATTAAAGAAAGATTGCTTCCCTTTCATATTAACTTGCAGTTATTATTACGCTTAGGAAATTTACCACACAAATGCATGGGTCTAGACCTACATTTGGATCAAGTTTCGTGCAATTGTGTGAGTGTACGAAATTTAGCTGTATTTTATGATTTATTTAAATAAAGTTAGTTTTCCTTTCATATTAACTTATAGTTTTTATTACGCTTAAAAAATTTAACACACAAATGCATAGGTGCAGACCTACGTTTGGGTCAAATTTCATGGAATTCAGATAACGTTCAAAAATTTAGCAGTTTTGCATGGTTTTATTAAAGCAAATTTATTTTCCTTTTATACTAACTTGTAATTATTATTATGCTTAGCAAATTTACCACACAAATGCATGGGTGTAGACCTACGTTTGGGTCAAGTTTCGTGCAATTCTGAGAGCGTTCAAAATTGAGCAGTTTTGCATGATTTTATTAAACCAAGTTTGTTTCCCTTTTAAACTAGCTTCTAATCATTATTATGCTTAGCAAATTTACCATACAAATGCATGGGTTTAGACCTGCGTTTTGGTCATGTTTTGTACAATTCTAAGAACGTTCAACATTTAGCTGTTTTGCACGATTTTATTAAAGCAAGATTGTTTCCCTTTTATAGTAACTTGTAGTTATTATTATGCTTAACAAATTTACCACACAAATGCATGGGTCTAGACCTACATTTGGGTCAAATTCCATGGAATTCTGAGAACGTTCAAAATTTAACTGTTTTGCATGATTTTATTAAAGCTTGTTTTGTTCCCTTTCATATTAACTTGTAGTTACTATTACGGTTACCAAATTTACCACAGAAATACATGGGTCTAGACCTACGTTTCGTCAAGTTCCGTGGAATTCTGAGAGCGGTCAAATTTAACTGTTTTGCACGGTTTAATTAAAGCCTATTTGTTTCCCTTTTATACTAACTTGTAGTTATTATTACGTTTAGCAAATTTACCACAGAAATGCATGGGTCCAGACCAACATTTGGGTCAAGTTTCGAAAAATTCTGAGAACGTTCAAAATTTAACTGTTTGCACGGTTTAATTAAAATTTGTTTGTTTCCCTTTCATACTAACTTGTAGTTACTATTACGGTTACCAAATTTGCCACAAAAATTCATGGGTCTAGACCTACGTTTGGGTGAAGTTTTGGGAAATTCGAGAACGTTCAAAATTTAACTGTTTTGCACGGTTTCATTAATGCAAGTTTGTTTCCCTTTCATACTAACTTGTAGTTTTTATTACGCTTAGCAAATTTTGCCATACAAATGAATGGGTGTAGGGCAACGATTGGCTCATGTTTCGTTCAATTATGAGAATGTTCAAAATTTAGCTGTTTTTCTCTTTATACTAACTTGTAAGTATTATTACGTTTACCAAATTTACCACACAAATGTATGGGTCTAGATATATGTTTGAGTCCAGCTTCGTGGAATTTTGATAACGTTTAAAGGTAAGCTGTTTTGCTCGATTTTATCAAAGAAAGTTTGTTTTCCTTTCATACTAACCTACAGTTATTATTATGCTTAACAAATTCACCTCACAAATGCGTAGGTCTAAACTTACGTTTGGGTCATGTTTCGTGGAATTCTGAGAACGTTCAAAATTTACCATTTTTTGCACGATTTTATTAAAGAAAGATTGCTTCCCTTTCATATTAACTTGCAGTTATTATTACGCTTAGGAAATTTACCACACAAATGCATGGGTCTAGACCTACATTTGGATCAAGTTTCGTGCAATTGTGTGAGTGTTCGAAATTTAGCTGTATTTTATGATTTATTTAAATAAAGTTAGTTTTCCTTTCATATTAACTTATAGTTTTTATTACGCTTAAAAAATTTAACACACAAATGCATAGGTGCAGACCTACGTTTGGGTCAAATTTCATGGAATTCAGATAACGTTAAAAAATTTAGCAGTTTTGCATGGTTTTATTAAAGCAAATTTATTTTCCTTTTATACTAACTTGTAATTATTATTATGCTTAGCAAATTTACCACACAAATGCATGGGTGTAGACCTACGTTTGGGTCAAGTTTCGTGCAATTCTGAGAGCGTTCAAAATTGAGCAGTTTTGCATGGTTTTATTAAACCAAGTTTGTTTCCCTTTTAAACTAGCTTCTAATCATTATTATGCTTAGCAAATTTACCATACCAATGCATGGGTTTAGACCTGCGTTTGGGTCATGTTTTGTACAATTCTAAGAACGTTCAACATTTAGCTGTTTTGCACGATTTTATTAAAGCAAGATTGTTTCCCTTTTATAGTAACTTGTAGTTATTATTATGCTTAACAAATTTACCACACAAATGCATGGGTCTAGACCTACATTTGGGTCAAATTCCATGGAATTCTGAGAACGTTCAAAATTTAACTGTTTTGCATGATTTTATTAAAGCTTGTTTTGTTCCCTTTCATACTAACTTGTAGTTACTATTACGGTTACCAAATTTACCACAGAAATACATGGGTCTAGACCTACGTTTCGTCAAGTTCCGTGGAATTCTGAGAGCGGTCAAATTTAACTGTTTTGCACGGTTTAATTAAAGCCTATTTGTTTCCCTTTTATACTAACTTGTAGTTATTATTACGTTTAGCAAATTTACCACAGAAATGCATGGGTCCAGACCTACATTTGGGTCAAGTTTCGAAAAATTCTGAGAACGTTCAAAATTTAACTGTTTTGCACGGTTTAATTAAAATTTGTTTGTTTCCCTTTCATACTAACTTGTAGTTACTATTACGGTTACCAAATTTGCCACAAAAATGCATGGGTCTAGACCTACGTTTGGGTGAAGTTTTGGGAAATTTCGAGAACGTTCAAAATTTAACTGTTTTGCACGGTTTTCATTAATGCAAGTTTGTTTCCCTTTCATACTAACTTGTAGTTTTTATTACGCTTAGCAAATTTTGCCATACAAATGAATGGGTGTAAGGCAACGATTGGCTCATGTTTCGTTCAATTATGAGAATTTTCAAAATTTAGCTGTTTTTCTCTTTATACTAACTTGTAAGTATTATTACGTTTACCAAATTTACCACACAAATGTATGGGTCTAGATATATGTTTGAGTCCAGCTTCGTGGAATTTTGATAACGTTTAAAGGTAAGCTGTTTTGCTCGATTTTATCAAAGAAAGTTTATTTTCCTTTCATACTAACCTACAGTTATTATTATGCTTAACAAATTCACCTCACAAATGCGTAGGTCTAAACTTACGTTTGGGTCATGTTTCGTGGAATTCTGAGAACGTTCAAAATTTACCATTTTTTGCACGATTTTATTAAAGAAAGATTGCTTTCCTTTCATATTAACTTGCAGTTATTATTACGCTTAGGAAATTTACCACACAAATGCATGGGTCTAGACCTACATTTGGATCAAGTTTCGTGCAATTGTGTGAGTGTTCGAAATTTAGCTGTATTTTATGATTTATTTAAATAAAGTTAGTTTTCCTTTCATATTAACTTATAGTTTTTATTACGCTTAAAAAATTTAACACACAAATGCATAGGTGCAGACCTACGTTTGGGTCAAATTTCATGGAATTCAGATAACGTTCAAAATTTAGCAGTTTTGCATGGTTTTATTAAAGCAAATTTATTTTCCTTTTATACTAACTTGTAATTATTATTATGCTTAGCAAATTTACCAAGCAAATGCATGGGTGTAGACCTACGTTTGGGTCAAGTTTCGTGCAATTCTGAGAACGTTCAAAATTGAGTAGTTTTGCATGGTTTTATTAAACCAAGTTTGTTTCCCTTTTAAACTAGCTTCTAATCATTATTATGCTTAGCAAATTTACCATACAAATGCATGGGTTTAGACCTGCGTTTGGGTCATGTTTTGTACAATTCTAAGAACGTTCAACATTTAGCTGTTTTGCACGATTTTATTAAAGCAAGATTGTTTCCCTTTTATAGTAACTTGTAGTTATTATTATGCTTAACAAATTTACCACACAAATGCATGGGTCTAGACCTACATTTGGGTCAAATTCCATGGAATTCTGAGAACGTTCAAAATTTAACTGTTTTGCATGATTTTATTAAAGCTTGTTTTGTTCCCTTTCATACTAACTTGTAGTTACTATTACGGTTACCAAATTTACCACAGAAATACATGGGTCTAGACCTACGTTTCGTCAAGTTCCGTGGAATTCTGAGAGCGGTCAAATTTAACTGTTTTGCACGGTTTAATTAAAGCCTATTTGTTTCCCTTTTATACTAACTTGTAGTTATTATTACGTTTAGCAAATTTACCACAGAAATGCATGGGTCCAGACCTACATTTGGGTCAAGTTTCGAAAAATTCTGAGAACGTTCAAAATTTAACTGTTTTGCACGGTTTAATTAAAGTTTGTTTGTTCCCTTTCATACTAACTTGTAGTTACTATTACGGTTACCAAATTTGCCACAAAAATGCATGGGTCTAGACCTACGTTTGGGTGAAGTTTTGGGAATGTTTTGCACGGTTTCATTAATGCAAGTTTGTTTCCCTTTCATACTAACTTGTAGTTTTTATTACGCTTAGCAAATTTTGCCATACAAATGAATGGGTGTAGGGCAACGATTGGCTCATGTTTCGTTCAATTATGAGAATTTTCAAAATTTAACTGTTTTTCTCTTTATACTAACTTGTAAGTATTATTACGTTTACCAAATTTACCACACAAATGTATGGGTCTAGATATATGTTTGAGTCCAGCTTCGTGGAATTTTGATAACGTTTAAAGGTAAGCTGTTTTGCTCGATTTTATCAAAGAAAGTTTGTTTTCCTTTCATACTAACCTACAGTTATTATTATGCTTAACAAATTCACCTCACAAATGCGTAGGTCTAAACTTACGTTTGGGTCATGTTTCGTGGAATTCTGAGAACGTTCAAAATTTACCATTTTTTGCACGATTTTATTAAAGAAAGATTGCTTCCCTTTCATATTAACTTGCAGTTATTATTACGCTTAGGAAAGTTACCACACAAATGCATGGGTCTAGACCTACATTTGGATCAAGTTTCGTGCAATTGTGTGAGTGTTCGAAATTTAGCTGTATTTTATGATTTATTTAAATAAAGTTAGTTTTCCTTTCATATTAACTTATAGTTTTTATTACGCTTAAAAAATTTAACACACAAATGCATAGGTGCAGACCTACGTTTGGGTCAAATTTCATGGAATTCAGATAACGTTCAAAAATTTAGCAGTTTTGCATGGTTTTATTAAAGCAAATTTATTTTCCTTTTATACTAACTTGTAATTATTATTATGCTTAGCAAATTTACCACACAAATGCATGGGTGTAGACCTACGTTTGGGTCAAGTTTCGTGCAATTCTGAGAGCGTTCAAAATTGAGCAGTTTTGCATGGTTTTATTAAACCAAGTTTGTTTCCCTTTTAAACTAGCTTCTAATCATTATTATGCTTAGCAAATTTACCATACAAATGCATGGGTTTAGACCTGCGTTTGGGTCATGTTTTGTACAATTCTAAGAACGTTCAACATTTAGCTGTTTTGCACGATTTTATTAAAGCAAGATTGTTTCCCTTTTATAGTAACTTGTAGTTATTATTATGCTTAACAAATTTACCACACAAATGCATGGGTCTAGACCTACATTTGGGTCAAATTCCATGGAATTCTGAGAACGTTCAAAATTTAACTGTTTTGCATGATTTTATTAAAGCTTGTTTTGTTCCCTTTCATACTAACTTGTAGTTACTATTACGGTTACCAAATTTACCACAGAAATACATGGGTCTAGACCTACGTTTCGATCAAGTTCCGTGGAATTCTGAGAGCGGTCAAATTTAACTGTTTTGCACGGTTTAATTAAAGCCTATTTGTTTCCCTTTTATACTAACTTGTAGTTATTATTACGTTTAGCAAATTTACCACAGAAATGCATGGGTCCAGACCTACATTTGGGTCAAGTTTCGAAAAATTCTGAGAACGTTCAAAATTTAACTGTTTTGCACGGTTTAATTAAAGTTTGTTTGTTTCCCTTTCATACTAACTTGTAGTTACTATTACGGTTACCAAATTTGCCACAAAAATGCATGGGTCTAGACCTACGTTTGGGTGAAGTTTTGGGAAATTCCGAGAACGTTCAAAATTTAACTGTTTTGCACGGTTTCATTAATGCAAGTTTGTTTCCCTTTCATACTAACTTGTAGTTTTTATTACGCTTAGCAAATTTTGCCATACAAATGAATGGGTGTAGGGCAACGATTGGCTCATGTTTCATTCAATTATGAGAATTTTCAAAATTTAGCTGTTTTTCTCTTTATACTAACTTGTAAGTATTATTACGTTTACCAAATTTACCACACAAATGTATGGGTCTAGATATATGTTTGAGTCCAGCTTCGTGGAATTTTGATAACGTTTAAAGGTAAGCTGTTTTGCTCGATTTTATCAAAGAAAGTTTGTTTTCCTTTCATACTAACCTACAGTTATTATTATGCTTAACAAATTCACCTCACAAATGCGTAGGTCTAAACTTACGTTTGGGTCATGTTTCGTGGAATTCTGAGAACGTTCAAAATTTACCATTTTTTGCACGATTTTATTAAAGAAAGATTGCTTCCCTTTCATATTAACTTGCAGTTATTATTACGCTTAGGAAATTTACCACACAAATGCATGGGTCTAGACCTACATTTGGATCAAGTTTCGTGCAATTGTGTGAGTGTTCGAAATTTAGCTGTATTTTATGATTTATTTAAATAAAGTTAGTTTTCCTTTCATATTAACTTATAGTTTTTATTACGCTTAAAAAATTTAACACACAAATGCATAGGTGCAGACCTACGTTTGGGTCAAATTTCATGGAATTCAGATAACGTTCAAAATTTAGCAGTTTTGCATGGTTTTATTAAAGCAAATTTATTTTCCTTTTATACTAACTTGTAATTATTATTATGCTTAGCAAATTTACCACACAAATGCATGGGTGTAGACCTACGTTTGGGTCAAGTTTCGTGCAATTCTGAGAGCGTTCAAAATTGAGCAGTTTTGCATGGTTTTATTAAACCAAGTTTGTTTCCCTTTTAAATAGCTTCTAATCATTATTATGCTTAGCAAATTTACCATACAAATGCATGGGTTTAGACCTGCGTTTGGGTCATGTTTTGTACAATTCTAAGAACGTTCAACATTTAGCTGTTTTGCACGATTTTATTAAAGCAAGATTGTTTCCCTTTTATAGTAACTTGTAGTTATTATTATGCTTAACAAATTTACCACACAAATGCATGGGTCTAGACCTACATTTGGGTCAAATTCCATGGAATTCTGAGAACGTTCAAAATTTAACTGTTTTGCATGATTTTATTAAAGCTTGTTTTGTTCCCTTTCATACTAACTTGTAGTTACTATTACGGTTACCAAATTTACCACAGAAATACATGGGTCTAGACCTACGTTTCGTCAAGTTCCGTGGAATTCTGAGAGCGGTCAAATTTAACTGTTTTGCACGGTTTAATTAAAGCCTATTTGTTTCCCTTTTATACTAACTTGTAGTTATTATTACGTTTAGCAAATTTACCACAGAAATGCATGGGTCCAGACCTACATTTGGGTCAAGTTTCGAAAAATTCTGAGAACGTTCAAAATTTAACTGTTTTGCACGGTTTAATTAAAATTTGTTTGTTTCCCTTTCATACTAACTTGTAGTTACTATTACGGTTACCAAATTTGCCACAAAAATGCATGGGTCTAGACCTACGTTTGGGTGAAGTTTTGGGAAATTTCGAGAACGTTCAAAATTTAACTGTTTTGCACGGTTTTCATTAATGCAAGTTTGTTTCCCGTTCATACTAACTTGTAGTTTTTATTACGCTTAGCAAATTTTGCCATACAAATGAATGGGTGTAAGGCAACGATTGGCTCATGTTTCGTTCAATTATGAGAATTTTCAAAATTTAGCTGTTTTTCTCTTTATACTAACTTGTAAGTATTATTACGTTTACCAAATTTACCACACAAATGTATGGGTCTAGATATATGTTTGAGTCCAGCTTCGTGGAATTTTGATAACGTTTAAAGGTAAGCTGTTTTGCTCGATTTTATCAAAGAAAGTTTGTTTTCCTTTCATACTAACCTACAGTTATTATTATGCTTAACAAATTCACCTCACAAATGCGTAGGTCTAAACTTACGTTTGGGTCATGTTTCGTGGAATTCTGAGAACGTTCAAAATATACCATTTTTTGCACGATTTTATTAAAGAAAGATTGCTTTCCTTTCATATTAACTTGCAGTTATTATTACGCTTAGGAAATTTACCACATAAATGCATGGGTCTAGACCTACATTTGGATCAAGTTTCGTGCAATTGTGTGAGTGTTCGAAATTTAGCTGTATTTTATGATTTATTTAAATAAAGTTAGTTTTCCTTTCATATTAACTTATAGTTTTTATTACGCTTAAAAAATTTAACACACAAATGCATAGGTGCAGACCTACGTTTGGGTCAAATTTCATGGAATTCAGATAACGTTCAAAATTTAGCAGTTTTGCATGGTTTTATTAAAGCAAATTTATTTTCCTTTTATACTAACTTGTAATTATTATTATGCTTAGCAAATTTACCAAGCAAATGCATGGGTGTAGACCTACGTTTGGGTCAAGTTTCGTGCAATTCTGAGAACGTTCAAAATTGAGCAGTTTTGCATGGTTTTATTAAACCAAGTTTGTTTCCCTTTTAAACTAGCTTCTAATCATTATTATGCTTAGCAAATTTACCATACAAATGCATGGGTTTAGACCTGCGTTTGGGTCATGTTTTGTACAATTCTAAGAACGTTCAACATTTAGCTGTTTTGCACGATTTTATTAAAGCAAGATTGTTTCCCTTTTATAGTAACTTGTAGTTATTATTATGCTTAACAAATTTACCACACAAATGCATGGGTCTAGACCTACATTTGGGTCAAATTCCATGGAATTCTGAGAACGTTCAAAATTTAACTGTTTTGCATGATTTTATTAAAGCTTGTTTTGTTCCCTTTCATACTAACTTGTAGTTACTATTACGGTTACCAAATTTACCACAGAAATACATGGGTCTAGACCTACGTTTCGTCAAGTTCCGTGGAATTCTGAGAGCGGTCAAATTTAACTGTTTTGCACGGTTTAATTAAAGCCTATTTGTTTCCCTTTTATACTAACTTGTAGTTATTATTACGTTTAGCAAATTTACCACAGAAATGCATGGGTCCAGACCTACATTTGGGTCAAGTTTCGAAAAATTCTGAGAACGTTCAAAATTTAACTGTTTTGCACGGTTTAATTAAAGTTTGTTTGTTCCCTTTCATACTAACTTGTAGTTACTATTACGGTTACCAAATTTGCCACAAAAATGCATGGGTCTAGACCTACGTTTGGGTGAAGTTTTGGGAATGTTTTGCACGGTTTCATTAATGCAAGTTTGTTTCCCTTTCATACTAACTTGTAGTTTTTATTACGCTTAGCAAATTTTGCCATACAAATGAATGGGTGTAGGGCAACGATTGGCTCATGTTTCGTTCAATTATGAGAATTTTCAAAATTTAACTATTTTTCTCTTTATACTAACTTGTAAGTATTATTACGTTTACCAAATTTACCACACAAATGTATGGGTCTAGATATATGTTTGAGTCCAGCTTCGTGGAATTTTGATAACGTTTAAAGGTAAGCTGTTTTGCTCGATTTTATCAAAGAAAGTTTGTTTTCCTTTCATACTAACCTACAGTTATTATTATGCTTAACAAATTCACCTCACAAATGCGTAGGTCTAAACTTACGTTTGGGTCATGTTTCGTGGAATTCTGAGAACGTTCAAAATTTACCATTTTTTGCACGATTTTATTAAAGAAAGATTGCTTCCCTTTCATATTAACTTGCAGTTATTATTACGCTTAGGAAAGTTACCACACAAATGCATGGGTCTAGACCTACATTTGGATCAAGTTTCGTGCAATTGTGTGAGTGTTCGAAATTTAGCTGTATTTTATGATTTATTTAAATAAAGTTAGTTTTCCTTTCATATTAACTTATAGTTTTTATTACGCTTAAAAAATTTAACACACAAATGCATAGGTGCAGACCTACGTTTGGGTCAAATTTCATGGAATTCAGATAACGTTCAAAAATTTAGCAGTTTTGCATGGTTTTATTAAAGCAAATTTATTTTCCTTTTATACTAACTTGTAATTATTATTATGCTTAGCAAATTTACCACACAAATGCATGGGTGTAGACCTACGTTTGGGTCAAGTTTCGTGCAATTCTGAGAGCGTTCAAAATTGAGCAGTTTTGCATGGTTTTATTAAACCAAGTTTGTTTCCCTTTTAAACTAGCTTCTAATCATTATTATGCTTAGCAAATTTACCATACAAATGCATGGGTTTAGACCTGCGTTTGGGTCATGTTTTGTACAATTCTAAGAACGTTCAACATTTAGCTGTTTTGCACGATTTTATTAAAGCAAGATTGTTTCCCTTTTATAGTAACTTGTAGTTATTATTATGCTTAACAAATTTACCACACAAATGCATGGGTCTAGACCTACATTTGGGTCAAATTCCATGGAATTCTGAGAACGTTCAAAATTTAACTGTTTTGCATGATTTTATTAAAGCTTGTTTTGTTCCCTTTCATACTAACTTGTAGTTACTATTACGGTTACCAAATTTACCACAGAAATACATGGGTCTAGACCTACGTTTCGATCAAGTTCCGTGGAATTCTGAGAGCGGTCAAATTTAACTGTTTCGCACGGTTTAATTAAAGCCTATTTGTTTCCCTTTTATACTAACTTGTAGTTATTATTACGTTTAGCAAATTTACCACAGAAATGCATGGGTCCAGACCTACATTTGGGTCAAGTTTCGAAAAATTCTGAGAACGTTCAAAATTTAACTGTTTTGCACGGTTTAATTAAAGTTTGTTTGTTTCCCTTTCATACTAACTTGTAGTTACTATTACGGTTACCAAATTTGCCACAAAAATGCATGGGTCTAGACCTACGTTTGGGTGAAGTTTTGGGAAATTCCGAGAACGTTCAAAATTTAACTGTTTTGCACGGTTTCATTAATGCAAGTTTGTTTCCCTTTCATACTAACTTGTAGTTTTTATTACGCTTAGCAAATTTTGCCATACAAATGAATGGGTGTAGGGCAACGATTGGCTCATGTTTCATTCAATTATGAGAATTTTCAAAATTTAGCTGTTTTTCTCTTTATACTAACTTGTAAGTATTATTACGTTTACCAAATTTACCACACAAATGTATGGGTCTAGATATATGTTTGAGTCCAGCTTCGTGGAATTTTGATAACGTTTAAAGGTAAGCTGTTTTGCTCGATTTTATCAAAGAAAGTTTGTTTTCCTTTCATACTAACCTACAGTTATTATTATGCTTAACAAATTCACCTCACAAATGCGTAGGTCTAAACTTACGTTTGGGTCATGTTTCGTGGAATTCTGAGAACGTTCAAAATTTACCATTTTTTGCACGATTTTATTAAAGAAAGATTGCTTCCCTTTCATATTAACTTGCAGTTATTATTACGCTTAGGAAAGTTACCACACAAATGCATGGGTCTAGACCTACATTTGGATCAAGTTTCGTGCAATTGTGTGAGTGTTCGAAATTTAGCTGTATTTTATGATTTATTTAAATAAAGTTAGTTTTCCTTTCATATTAACTTATAGTTTTTATTACGCTTAAAAAATTTAACACACAAATGCATAGGTGCAGACCTACGTTTGGGTCAAATTTCATGGAATTCAGATAACGTTCAAAAATTTAGCAGTTTTGCATGGTTTTATTAAAGCAAATTTATTTTCCTTTTATACTAACTTGTAATTATTATTATGCTTAGCAAATTTACCACACAAATGCATGGGTGTAGACCTACGTTTGGGTCAAGTTTCGTGCAATTCTGAGAGCGTTCAAAATTGAGCAGTTTTGCATGGTTTTATTAAACCAAGTTTGTTTCCCTTTTAAACTAGCTTCTAATCATTATTATGCTTAGCAAATTTACCATACAAATGCATGGGTTTAGACCTGCGTTTGGGTCATGTTTTGTACAATTCTAAGAACGTTCAACATTTAGCTGTTTTGCACGATTTTATTAAAGCAAGATTGTTTCCCTTTTATAGTAACTTGTAGTTATTATTATGCTTAACAAATTTACCACACAAATGCATGGGTCTAGACCTACATTTGGGTCAAATTCCATGGAATTCTGAGAACGTTCAAAATTTAACTGTTTTGCATGATTTTATTAAAGCTTGTTTTGTTCCCTTTCATACTAACTTGTAGTTACTATTACGGTTACCAAATTTACCACAGAAATACATGGGTCTAGACCTACGTTTCGATCAAGTTCCGTGGAATTCTGAGAGCGGTCAAATTTAACTGTTTCGCACGGTTTAATTAAAGCCTATTTGTTTCCCTTTTATACTAACTTGTAGTTATTATTACGTTTAGCAAATTTACCACAGAAATGCATGGGTCCAGACCTACATTTGGGTCAAGTTTCGAAAAATTCTGAGAACGTTCAAAATTTAACTGTTTTGCACGGTTTAATTAAAGTTTGTTTGTTTCCCTTTCATACTAACTTGTAGTTACTATTACGGTTACCAAATTTGCCACAAAAATGCATGGGTCTAGACCTACGTTTGGGTGAAGTTTTGGGAAATTCCGAGAACGTTCAAAATTTAACTGTTTTGCACGGTTTCATTAATGCAAGTTTGTTTCCCTTTCATACTAACTTGTAGTTTTTATTACGCTTAGCAAATTTTGCCATACAAATGAATGGGTGTAGGGCAACGATTGGCTCATGTTTCATTCAATTATGAGAATTTTCAAAATTTAGCTGTTTTTCTCTTTATACTAACTTGTAAGTATTATTACGTTTACCAAATTTACCACACAAATGTATGGGTCTAGATATATGTTTGAGTCCAGCTTCGTGGAATTTTGATAACGTTTAAAGGTAAGCTGTTTTGCTCGATTTTATCAAAGAAAGTTTGTTTTCCTTTCATACTAACCTACAGTTATTATTATGCTTAACAAATTCACCTCACAAATGCGTAGGTCTAAACTTACGTTTGGGTCATGTTTCGTGGAATTCTGAGAACGTTCAAAATTTACCATTTTTTGCACGATTTTATTAAAGAAAGATTGCTTCCCTTTCATATTAACTTGCAGTTATTATTACGCTTAGGAAATTTACCACACAAATGCATGGGTCTAGACCTACATTTGGATCAAGTTTCGTGCAATTGTGTGAGTGTTCGAAATTTAGCTGTATTTTATGATTTATTTAAATAAAGTTAGTTTTCCTTTCATATTAACTTATAGTTTTTATTACGCTTAAAAAATTTAACACACAAATGCATAGGTGCAGACCTACGTTTGGGTCAAATTTCATGGAATTCAGATAACGTTCAAAATTTAGCAGTTTTGCATGGTTTTATTAAAGCAAATTTATTTTCCTTTTATACTAACTTGTAATTATTATTATGCTTAGCAAATTTACCACACAAATGCATGGGTGTAGACCTACGTTTGGGTCAAGTTTCGTGCAATTCTGAGAGCGTTCAAAATTGAGCAGTTTTGCATGGTTTTATTAAACCAAGTTTGTTTCCCTTTTAAATAGCTTCTAATCATTATTATGCTTAGCAAATTTACCATACAAATGCATGGGTTTAGACCTGCGTTTGGGTCATGTTTTGTACAATTCTAAGAACGTTCAACATTTAGCTGTTTTGCACGATTTTATTAAAGCAAGATTGTTTCCCTTTTATAGTAACTTGTAGTTATTATTATGCTTAACAAATTTACCACACAAATGCATGGGTCTAGACCTACATTTGGGTCAAATTCCATGGAATTCTGAGAACGTTCAAAATTTAACTGTTTTGCATGATTTTATTAAAGCTTGTTTTGTTCCCTTTCATACTAACTTGTAGTTACTATTACGGTTACCAAATTTACCACAGAAATACATGGGTCTAGACCTACGTTTCGTCAAGTTCCGTGGAATTCTGAGAGCGGTCAAATTTAACTGTTTTGCACGGTTTAATTAAAGCCTATTTGTTTCCCTTTTATACTAACTTGTAGTTATTATTACGTTTAGCAAATTTACCACAGAAATGCATGGGTCCAGACCTACATTTGGGTCAAGTTTCGAAAAATTCTGAGAACGTTCAAAATTTAACTGTTTTGCACGGTTTAATTAAAATTTGTTTGTTTCCCTTTCATACTAACTTGTAGTTACTATTACGGTTACCAAATTTGCCACAAAAATGCATGGGTCTAGACCTACGTTTGGGTGAAGTTTTGGGAAATTTCGAGAACGTTCAAAATTTAACTGTTTTGCACGGTTTTCATTAATGCAAGTTTGTTTCCCGTTCATACTAACTTGTAGTTTTTATTACGCTTAGCAAATTTTGCCATACAAATGAATGGGTGTAAGGCAACGATTGGCTCATGTTTCGTTCAATTATGAGAATTTTCAAAATTTAGCTGTTTTTCTCTTTATACTAACTTGTAAGTATTATTACGTTTACCAAATTTACCACACAAACGTATGGGTCTAGATATATGTTTGAGTCCAGCTTCGTGGAATTTTGATAACGTTTAAAGGTAAGCTGTTTTGCTCGATTTTATCAAAGAAAGTTTGTTTTCCTTTCATACTAACCTACAGTTATTATTATGCTTAACAAATTCACCTCACAAATGCGTAGGTCTAAACTTACGTTTGGGTCATGTTTCGTGGAATTCTGAGAACGTTCAAAATTTACCATTTTTTGCACGATTTTATTAAAGAAAGATTGCTTCCCTTTCATATTAACTTGCAGTTATTATTACGCTTAGGAAATTTACCACACAAATGCATGGGTCTAGACCTACATTTGGATCAAGTTTCGTGCAATTGTGTGAGTGTTCGAAATTTAGCTGTATTTTATGATTTATTTAAATAAAGTTAGTTTTCCTTTCATATTAACTTATAGTTTTTATTACGCTTAAAAAATTTAACACACAAATGCATAGGTGCAGACCTACGTTTGGGTCAAATTTCATGGAATTCAGATAACGTTCAAAATTTAGCAGTTTTGCATGGTTTTATTAAAGCAAATTTATTTTCCTTTTATACTAACTTGTAATTATTATTATGCTTAGCAAATTTACCACACAAATGCATGGGTGTAGACCTACGTTTGGGTCAAGTTTCGTGCAATTCTGAGAGCGTTCAAAATTGAGCAGTTTTGCATGGTTTTATTAAACCGAGTTTGTTTCCCTTTTAAACTAGCTTCTAATCATTATTATGCTTAGCAAATTTACCATACAAATGCATGGGTTTAGACCTGCGTTTGGGTCATGTTTTGTACAATTCTAAGAACGTTCAACATTTAGCTGTTTTGCACGATTTTATTAAAGCAAGATTGTTTCCCTTTTATAGTAACTTGTAGTTATTATTATGCTTAACAAATTTACCACACAAATGCATGGGTCTAGACCTACATTTGGGTCAAATTCCATGGAATTCTGAGAACGTTCAAAATTTAACTGTTTTGCATGATTTTATTAAAGCTTGTTTTGTTCCCTTTCATACTAACTTGTAGTTACTATTACGGTTACCAAATTTACCACAGAAATACATGGGTCTAGACCTACGTTTCGATCAAGTTCCGTGGAATTCTGAGAGCGGTCAAATTTAACTGTTTTGCACGGTTTAATTAAAGCCTATTTGTTTCCCTTTTATACTAACTTGTAGTTATTATTACGTTTAGCAAATTTACCACAGAAATGCATGGGTCCAGACCTACATTTGGGTCAAGTTTCGAAAAATTCTGAGAACGTTCAAAATTTAACTGTTTTGCACGGTTTAATTAAAGTTTGTTTGTTTCCCTTTCATACTAACTTGTAGTTACTATTACGGTTACCAAATTTGCCACAAAAATGCATGGGTCTAGACCTACGTTTGGGTGAAGTTTTGGGAAATTCCGAGAAAGTTCAAAATTTAACTGTTTTGCACGGTTTCATTAATGCAAGTTTGTTTCCCTTTCATACTAACTTGTAGTTTTTATTACGCTTAGCAAATTTTGCCATACAAATGAATGGGTGTAGGGCAACGATTGGCTCATGTTTCGTTCAATTATGAGAATTTTCAAAATTTAGCTGTTTTTCTCTTTATACTAACTTGTAAGTATTATTACGTTTACCAAATTTACCACACAAATGTATGGGTCTAGATATATGTTTGAGTCCAGCTTCGTGGAATTTTGATAACGTTTAAAGGTAAGCTGTTTTGCTCGATTTTATCAAAGAAAGTTTGTTTTCCTTTCATACTAACCTACAGTTATTATTATGCTTAACAAATTCACCTCACAAATGCGTAGGTCTAAACTTACGTTTGGGTCATGTTTCGTGGAATTCTGAGAACGTTCAAAAATTACCATTTTTTGCACGATTTTATTAAAGAAAGATTGCTTCCCTTTCATATTAACTTGCAGTTATTATTACGCTTAGGAAATTTACCACACAAATGCATGGGTCTAGACCTACATTTGGATCAAGTTTCGTGCAATTGTGTGAGTGTTCGAAATTTAGCTGTATTTTATGATTTATTTAAATAAAGTTAGTTTTCCTTTCATATTAACTTATAGTTTTTATTACGCTTAAAAAATTTAACACACAAATGCATAGGTGCAGACCTACGTTTGGGTCAAATTTCATGGAATTCAGATAACGTTCAAAATTTAGCAGTTTTGCATGGTTTTATTAAAGCAAATTTATTTTCCTTTTATACTAACTTGTAATTATTATTATGCTTAGCAAATTTACCACACAAATGCATGGGTGTAGACCTACGTTTGGGTCAAGTTTCGTGCAATTCTGAGAGCGTTCAAAATTGAGCAGTTTTGCATGGTTTTATTAAACCAAGTTTGTTTCCCTTTTAAACTAGCTTCTAATCATTATTATGCTTAGCAAATTTACCATACAAATGCATGGGTTTAGACCTGCATTTGGGTCATGTTTTGTACAATTCTAAGAACGTTCAACATTTAGCTGTTTTGCACGATTTTATTAAAGCAAGATTGTTTCCCTTTTATAGTAACTTGTAGTTATTATTATGCTTAACAAATTTACCACACAAATGCATGGGTCTAGACCTACATTTGGGTCAAATTCCATGGAATTCTGAGAACGTTCAAAATTTAACTGTTTTGCATGATTTTATTAAAGCTTGTTTTGTTCCCTTTCATACTAACTTGTAGTTACTATTACGGTTACCAAATTTACCACAGAAATACATGGGTCTAGACCTACGTTTCGATCAAGTTCCGTGGAATTCTGAGAGCGGTCAAATTTAACTGTTTTGCACGGTTTAATTAAAGCCTATTTGTTTCCCTTTTATACTAACTTGTAGTTATTATTACGTTTAGCAAATTTACCACAGAAATGCATGGGTCCAGACCTACATTTGGGTCAAGTTTCGAAAAATTCTGAGAACGTTCAAAATTTAACTGTTTTGCACGGTTTAATTAAAGTTTGTTTGTTTCCCTTTCATACTAACTTGTAGTTACTATTACGGTTACCAAATTTGCCACAAAAATGCATGGGTCTAGACCTACGTTTGGGTGAAGTTTTGGGAAATTCCGAGAACGTTCAAAATTTAACTGTTTTGCACGGTTTCATTAATGCAAGTTTGTTTCCCTTTCATACTAACTTGTAGTTTTTATTACGCTTAGCAAATTTTGCCATACAAATGAATGGGTGTAGGGCAACGATTGGCTCATGTTCCGTTCAATTATGAGAATTTTCAAAATTTAGCTGTTTTTCTCTTTATACTAACTTGTAAGTATTATTACGTTTACCAAATTTACCACACAAATGTATGGGTCTAGATATATGTTTGAGTCCAGCTTCGTGGAATTTTGATAACGTTTAAAGGTAAGCTGTTTTGCTCGATTTTATCAAAGAAAGTTTGTTTTCCTTTCATACTAACCTACAGTTATTATTATGCTTAACAAATTCACCTCACAAATGCGTAGGTCTAAACTTACGTTTGGGTCATGTTTCGTGGAATTCTGAGAACGTTCAAAAATTACCATTTTTTGCACGATTTTATTAAAGAAAGATTGCTTCCCTTTCATATTAACTTGCAATTATTATTACGCTTAGGAAATTTACCACACAAATGCATGGGTCTAGACCTACATTTGGATCAAGTTTCGTGCAATTGTGTGAGTGTTCGAAATTTAGCTGTATTTTATGATTTATTTAAATAAAGTTAGTTTTCCTTTCATATTAACTTATAGTTTTTATTACGCTTAAAAAATTTAACACACAAATGCATAGGTGCAGACCTACGTTTGGGTCAAATTTCATGGAATTCAGATAACGTTCAAAATTTAGCAGTTTTGCATGGTTTTATTAAAGCAAATTTATTTTCCTTTTATACTAACTTGTAATTATTATTATGCTTAGCAAATTTACCACACAAATGCATGGGTGTAGACCTACGTTTGGGTCAAGTTTCGTGCAATTCTGAGAGCGTTCAAAATTGAGCAGTTTTGCATGGTTTTATTAAACCAAGTTTGTTTCCCTTTTAAACTAGCTTCTAATCATTATTATGCTTAGCAAATTTACCATACAAATGCATGGGTTTAGACCTGCGTTTGGGTCATGTTTTGTACAATTCTAAGAACGTTCAACATTTAGCTGTTTTGCACGATTTTATTAAAGCAAGATTGTTTCCCTTTTATAGTAACTTGTAGTTATTATTATGCTTAACAAATTTACCACACAAATGCATGGGTCTAGACCTACATTTGGGTCAAATTCCATGGAATTCTGAGAACGTTCAAAATTTAACTGTTTTGCATGATTTTATTAAAGCTTGTTTTGTTCCCTTTCATACTAACTTGTAGTTACTATTACGGTTACCAAATTTACCACAGAAATACATGGGTCTAGACCTACGTTTCGTCAAGTTCCGTGGAATTCTGAGAGCGGTCAAATTTAACTGTTTTGCACGGTTTAATTAAAGCCTATTTGTTTCCCTTTTATACTAACTTGTGGTTATTATTACGTTTAGCAAATTTACCACAGAAATGCATGGGTCCAGACCTACATTTGGGTCAAGTTTCGAAAAATTCTGAGAACGTTCAAAATTTAACTGTTTTGCACGGTTTAATTAAAATTTGTTTGTTTCCCTTTCATACTAACTTGTAGTTACTATTACGGTTACCAAATTTGCCACAAAAATGCATGGGTCTAGACCTACGTTTGGGTGAAGTTTTGGGAAATTTCGAGAACGTTCAAAATTTAACTGTTTTGCACGGTTTTCATTAATGCAAGTTTGTTTCCCGTTCATACTAACTTGTAGTTTTTATTACGCTTAGCAAATTTTGCCATACAAATGAATGGGTGTAAGGCAATGATTGGCTCATGTTTCGTTCAATTATGAGAATTTTCAAAATTTAGCTGTTTTTCTCTTTATACTAACTTGTAAGTATTATTACGTTTACCAAATTTACCACACAAACGTATGGGTCTAGATATATGTTTGAGTCCAGCTTCGTGGAATTTTGATAACGTTTAAAGGTAAGCTGTTTTGCTCGATTTTATCAAAGAAAGTTTGTTTTCCTTTCATACTAACCTACAGTTATTATTATGCTTAACAAATTCACCTCACAAATGCGTAGGTCTAAACTTACGTTTGGGTCATGTTTCGTGGAATTCTGAGAACGTTCAAAATTTACCATTTTTTGCACGATTTTATTAAAGAAAGATTGCTTCCCTTTCATATTAACTTGCAGTTATTATTACGCTTAGGAAATTTACCACACAAATGCATGGGTCTAGACCTACATTTGGATCAAGTTTCGTGCAATTGTGTGAGTGTTCGAAATTTAGCTGTATTTTATGATTTATTTAAATAAAGTTAGTTTTCCTTTCATATTAACTTATAGTTTTTATTACGCTTAAAAAATTTAACACACAAATGCATAGGTGCAGACCTACGTTTGGGTCAAATTTCATGGAATTCAGATAACGTTCAAAATTTAGCAGTTTTGCATGGTTTTATTAAAGCAAATTTATTTTCCTTTTATACTAACTTGTAATTATTATTATGCTTAGCAAATTTACCACACAAATGCATGGGTGTAGACCTACGTTTGGGTCAAGTTTCGTGCAATTCCTAGAGCGTTCAAAATTGAGCAGTTTTGCATGGTTTTATTAAACCAAGTTTGTTTCCCTTTTAAACTAGCTTCTAATCATTATTATGCTTAGCAAATTTACCATACAAATGCATGGGTTTAGACCTGCGTTTGGGTCATGTTTTGTACAATTCTAAGAACGTTCAACATTTAGCTGTTTTGCACGATTTTACTAAAGCAAGATTGTTTCCCTTTTATAGTAACTTGTAGTTATTATTATGCTTAACAAATTTACCACACAAATGCATGGGTCTAGACCTACATTTGGGTCAAATTCCATGGAATTCTGAGAACGTTCAAAATTTAACTGTTTTGCATGATTTTATTAAAGCTTGTTTTGTTCCCTTTCATACTAACTTGTAGTTACTATTACGGTTACCAAATTTACCACAGAAATACATGGGTCTAGACCTACGTTTCGATCAAGTTCCGTGGAATTCTGAGAGCGGTCAAATTTAACTGTTTTGCACGGTTTAATTAAAGCCTATTTGTTTCCCTTTTATACTAACTTGTAGTTATTATTACGTTTAGCAAATTTACCACAGAAATGCATGGGTCCAGACCTACATTTGGGTCAAGTTTCGAAAAATTCTGAGAACGTTCAAAATTTAACTGTTTTGCACGGTTTAATTAAAGTTTGTTTGTTTCCCTTTCATACTAACTTGTAGTTACTATTACGGTTACCAAATTTGCCACAAAAATGCATGGGTCTAGACCTACGTTTGGGTGAAGTTTTGGGAAATTCCGAGAACGTTCAAAATTTAACTGTTTTGCACGGTTTCATTAATGCAAGTTTGTTTCCCTTTCATACTAACTTGTAGTTTTTATTACGCTTAGCAAATTTTGCCATACAAATGAATGGGTGTAGGGCAACGATTGGCTCATGTTTCGTTCAATTATGAGAATTTTCAAAATTTAGCTGTTTTTCTCTTTATACTAACTTGTAAGTATTATTACGTTTACCAAATTTACCACACAAATGTATGGGTCTAGATATATGTTTGAGTCCAGCTTCGTGGAATTTTGATAACGTTTAAAGGTAAGCTGTTTTGCTCGATTTTATCAAAGAAAGTTTGTTTTCCTTTCATACTAACCTACAGTTATTATTATGCTTAACAAATTCACCTCACAAATGCGTAGGTCTAAACTTACGTTTGGGTCATGTTTCGTGGAATTCTGAGAACGTTCAAAATTTACCATTTTTTGCACGATTTTATTAAAGAAAGATTGCTTCCCTTTCATATTAACTTGCAGTTATTATTACGCTTAGGAAATTTACCACACAAATGCATGGGTCTAGACCTACATTTGGATCAAGTTTCGTGCAATTGTGTGAGTGTTCGAAATTTAGCTGTATTTTATGATTTATTTAAATAAAGTTAGTTTTCCTTTCATATTAACTTATAGTTTTTATTACGCTTAAAAAATTTAACACACAAATGCATAGGTGCAGACCTACGTTTGGGTCAAATTTCATGGAATTCAGATAACGTTCAAAATTTAGCAGTTTTGCATGGTTTTATTAAAGCAAATTTATTTTCCTTTTATACTAACTTGTAATTATTATTATGCTTAGCAAATTTACCACACAAATGCATGGGTGTAGACCTACGTTTGGGTCAAGTTTCGTGCAATTCCTAGAGCGTTCAAAATTGAGCAGTTTTGCATGGTTTTATTAAACCAAGTTTGTTTCCCTTTTAAACTAGCTTCTAATCATTATTATGCTTAGCAAATTTACCATACAAATGCATGGGTTTAGACCTGCGTTTGGGTCATGTTTTGTACAATTCTAAGAACGTTCAACATTTAGCTGTTTTGCACGATTTTATTAAAGCAAGATTGTTTCCCTTTTATAGTAACTTGTAGTTATTATTATGCTTAACAAATTTACCACACAAATGCATGGGTCTAGACCTACATTTGGGTCAAATTCCATGGAATTCTGAGAACGTTCAAAATTTAACTGTTTTGCATGATTTTATTAAAGCTTGTTTTGTTCCCTTTCATACTAACTTGTAGTTACTATTACGGTTACCAAATTTACCACAGAAATACATGGGTCTAGACCTACGTTTCGGTCAAGTTCCGTGGAATTCTGAGAGCGGTCAAATTTAACTATTTTGCACAGTTTAATTAAAGCCTATTTGTTTCCCTTTTATACTAACTTGTAGTTATTATTACGTTTAGCAAATTTACCACAGAAATGCATGGGTCCAGACCTACATTTGGGTCAAGTTTCGAAAAATTCTGAGAACGTTCAAAATTTAACTATTTTGCACGGTTTAATTAAAGTTTGTTTGTTTCCCTTTCATACTAACTTGTAGTTACTATTACGGTTACCAAATTTGCCACAAAAATGCATGGGTCTAGACCTACATTTGGGTGAAGTTTTGGGAAATTCCGAGAACGTTCAAAATTTAACTGTTTTGCACGGTTTCATTAATGCAAGTTTGTTTCCCTTTCATACTAACTTGTAGTTTTTATTACGCTTAGCAAATTTTGCCATACAAATGAATGGGTGTAGGGCAACGATTGGCTCATGTTTCGTTCAATTATGAGAATTTTCAAAATTTAGCTGTTTTTCTCTTTATACTAACTTGTAAGTATTATTACGTTTACCAAATTTACCACACAAATGTATGGGTCTAGATATATGTTTGAGTCCAGCTTCGTGGAATTTTGATAACGTTTAAAGGTAAGCTGTTTTGCTCGATTTTATCAAAGAAAGTTTGTTTTTCTTTCATACTAACCTACAGTTATTATTATGCTTAACAAATTCACCTCACAAATGCGTAGGTCTAAACTTACGTTTGGGTCATGTTTCGTGGAATTCTGAGAACGTTCAAAATTTACCATTTTTTGCACGATTTTATTAAAGAAAGATTGCTTCCCTTTCATATTAACTTGCAGTTATTATTACGCTTAGGAAATTTACCACACAAATGCATGGGTCTAGACCTACATTTGGATCAAGTTTTGTGCAATTGTGTGAGTGTTCGAAATTTAGCTGTATTTTATGATTTATTTAAATAAAGTTAGTTTTCCTTTCATATTAACTTATAGTTTTTATTACGCTTAAAAAATTTAACACACAAATGCATAGGTGCAGACCTACGTTTGGGTCAAATTTCATGGAATTCAGATAACGTTCAAAATTTAGCAGTTTTGCATTGTTTTATTAAAGCAAATTTATTTTCCTTTTATACTAACTTGTAATTATTATTATGCTTAGCAAATTTACCACACAAATGCATGGGTGTAGACCTACGTTTGGGTCAAGTTTCGTGCAATTCCTAGAGCGTTCAAAATTGAGCAGTTTTGCATGGTTTTATTAAACCAAGTTTGTTTCCCTTTAAAACTAGCTTCTAATCATTATTATGCTTAGCAAATTTACCATACAAATGCATGGGTTTAGACCTGCGTTTGGGTCATGTTTTGTACAATTCTAAGAACGTTCAACATTTAGCTGTTTTGCACGATTTTATTAAAGCAAGATTGTTTCCCTTTTATAGTAACTTGTAGTTATTATTATGCTTAACAAATTTACCACATAAATGCATGGGTCTAGACCTACATTTGGGTCAAATTCCATGGAATTCTGAGAACGTTCAAAATTTAACTGTTTTGCATGATTTTATTAAAGCTTGTTTTGTTCCCTTTCATACTAACTTGTAGTTACTATTACGGTTACCAAATTTACCACAGAAATACATGGGTCTAGACCTACGTTTCGATCAAGTTCCGTGGAATTCTGAGAGCGGTCAAATTTAACTGTTTTGCACGGTTTAATTAAAGCCTATTTGTTTCCCTTTTATACTAACTTGTAGTTATTATTACGTTTAGCAAATTTACCACAGAAATGCATGGGTCCAGACCTACATTTGGGTCAAGTTTCGAAAAATTCTGAGAAACGTTCAAAATTTAACTGTTTTGCACGGTTTAATTAAAGTTTGTTTGTTTCCCTTTCATACTAACTTGTAGTTACTATTACGGTTACCAAATTTGCCACAAAAATGCATGGGTCTAGACCTACGTTTGGGTGAAGTTTTGAGAAATTCCGAGAACGTTCAAAATTTAACTGTTTTGCACGGTTTCATTAATGCAAGTTTGTTTCCCTTTCATACTAACTTGTAGTTTTTATTACGCTTAGCAAATTTTGCCATACAAATGAATGGGTGTAGGGCAACGATTGGCTCATGTTCCGTTCAATTATGAGAATTTTCAAAATTTAGCTGTTTTTCTCTTTATACTAACTTGTAAGTATTATTACGTTTACCAAATTTACCACACAAATGTATGGGTCTAGATATATGTTTGAGTCCAGCTTCGTGGAATTTTGATAACGTTTAAAGGTAAGCTGTTTTGCTCGATTTTATCAAAGAAAGTTTGTTTTCCTTTCATACTAACCTACAGTTATTATTATGCTTAACAAATTCACCTCACAAATGCGTAGGTCTAAACTTACGTTTGGGTCATGTTTCGTGGAATTCTGAGAACGTTCAAAATTTACCATTTTTTGCACGATTTTATTAAAGAAAGATTGCTTCCCTTTCATATTAACTTGCAGTTATTATTACGCTTAGGAAATTTACCACACAAATGCATGGGTCTAGACCTACATTTGGATCAAGTTTCGTGCAATTGTGTGAGTGTTCGAAATTTAGCTGTATTTTATGATTTATTTAAATAAAGTTAGTTTTCCTTTCATATTAACTTATAGTTTTTATTACGCTTAAAAAATTTAACACACAAATGCATAGGTGCAGACCTACGTTTGGGTCAAATTTCATGGAATTCAGATAACGTTCAAAATTTAGCAGTTTTGCATGGTTTTATTAAAGCAAATTTCTTTTCCTTTTATACTAACTTGTAATTATTATTATGCTTAGCAAATTTACCACACAAATGCATGGGTGTAGACCTACGTTTGGGTCAAGTTTCGTGCAATTCTGAGAGCGTTCAAAATTGAGCAGTTTAGCATGGTTTTATTAAACCAAGTTTGTTTCCCTTTTAAACTAGCTTCTAATCATTATTATGGTTAGCAAATTTACCATACAAATGCATGGGTTTAGACCTGCGTTTGGGTCATGTTTTGTACAATTCTAAGAACGTTCAACATTTAGCTGTTTTGCACGATTTTATTAAAGCAAGATTGTTTCCCTTTTATAGTAACTTGTAGTTATTATTATGCTTAACAAATTTACCACACAAATGCATGGGTCTAGACCTACATTTGGGTCAAATTCCATGGAATTCTGAGAACGTTCAAAATTTAACTGTTTTGCATGATTTTATTAAAGCTTGTTTTGTTCCCTTTCATACTAACTTGTAGTTACTATTACGGTTACCAAATTTACCACAGAAATACATGGGTCTAGACCTACGTTTCGGTCATGTTCCGTGGAATTCTGAGAGCGGTCAAATTTAACTGTTTTGCACGGTTTAATTAAAGCCTATTTGTTTCCCTTTTATACTAACTTGTAGTTATTATTACGTTTAGCAAATTTACCACAGAAATGCATGGGTCCAGACCTACATTTGGGTCAAGTTTCAAAAAATTCTGAGAACGTTCAAAATTTAACTATTTTGCACGGTTTAATTAAAGTTTGTTTGTTTCCCTTTCATACTAACTTGTAGTTACTATTACGGTTACCAAATTTGCCACAAAAATGCATGGGACTAGACCTACGTTTGGGTGAAGTTTTGGGAAATTCCGAGAACGTTCAAAATTTAACTGTTTTGCACGGTTTCATTAATGCAAGTTTGTTTCCCTTTCATACTAACTTGTAGTTTTTATTACGCTTAGCAAATTTTGCCATACAAATGAATGGGTGTAGGGCAACGATTGGCTCATGTTTCGTTCAATTATGAGAATTTTCAAAATTTAGCTGTTTTTCTCTTTATACTAACTTGTAAGTATTATTACGTTTATCAAATTTACCACACAAATGTATGGGTCTAGATATATGTTTGAGTCCAGCTTCGTGGAATTTTGATAACGTTTAAAGGTAAGCTGTTTTGCTCGATTTTATCAAAGAAAGTTTGTTTTCCTTTCATACTAACCTACAGTTATTATTATGCTTAACAAATTCACCTCACAAATGCGTAGGTCTAAACTTACGTTTGGGTCATGTTTCGTGGAATTCTGAGAACGTTCAAAATTTACCATTTTTTGCACGATTTTATTAAAGAAAGATTGCTTCCCTTTCATATTAACTTGCAGTTATTATTACGCTTAGGAAATTTACCACACAAATGCATGGGTCTAGACCTACATTTGGATCAAGTTTCGTGCAATTGTGTGAGTGTTCGAAATTTAGCTGTATTTTATGATTTATTTAAATAAAGTTAGTTTTCCTTTCATATTAACTTATAGTTTTTATTACGCTTAAAAAATTTAACACACAAATGCATAGGTGCAGACCTACGTTTGGGTCAAATTTCATGGAATTCAGATAACGTTCAAAATTTAGCAGTTTTGCATGGTTTTATTAAAGCAAATTTATTTTCCTTTTATACTAACTTGTAATTATTATTATGCTTAGCAAATTTACCACACAAATGCATGGGTGTAGACCTACGTTTGGGTCAAGTTTCGTGCAATTCTGAGAGCGTTCAAAATTGAGCAGTTTTGCATGGTTTTATTAAACCAAGTTTGTTTCCCTTTTAAACTAGCTTCTAATCATTATTATGCTTAGCAAATTTACCATACAAATGCATGGGTTTAGACCTGCGTTTGGGTCATGTTTTGTACAATTCTAAGAACGTTCAACATTTAGCTGTTTTGCACGATATTATTAAAGCAAG
Source organism: Sesamum indicum (assembly GCF_026168435.1). Taxonomy (NCBI): domain Eukaryota; kingdom Viridiplantae; phylum Streptophyta; class Magnoliopsida; order Lamiales; family Pedaliaceae; genus Sesamum; species Sesamum indicum. The sequence continues at coordinate 11,097,009 of NC_142665.1, read as the reverse complement.
ATTGTTTCCCTTTTATAGTAACTTGCAGTTATTATTATGCTTAACAAATTTACCACACAAATGCATGGGTCTAGACCTACATTTGGGTCAAATTCCATTGAATTCTGAGAATGTTCAAAATTTAACTGTTTTGCATGATTTTATTAAAGCTTGTTTTGTTCCCTTTCATACTAACTTGTAGTTACTATTATGGTTACCAAATTTACCACAGAAATACATGGGTCTAGACCTACGTTTCGGTCAAGTTCCGTGGAATTCTGAGAGCGGTCAAATTTAACTGTTTTGCACGGTTTAATTAAAGCCTATTTGTTTCCCTTTTATACTAACTTGTAGTTATTATTACGTTTAGCAAATTTACCACAGAAATGCATGGGTCCAGACCTACATTTGGGTCAAGTTTCGAAAAATTCTGAGAACGTTCAAAATTTAACTATTTTGCACGGTTTAATTAAAGTTTGTTTGTTTCCCTTTCATACTAAGTTGTAGTTACTATTACGGTTACCAAATTTGCCATAAAAATGCATGGGTCTAGACCTACGTTTGGGTGAAGTTTTGGGAGATTCCGAGACGTTCAAAATTTAACTGTTTTGCACGGTTTCATTAATGCAAGTTTGTTTCCCTTTCATACTAACTTGTAGTTTTTATTACGCTTAGCAAATTTTGCCATACAAATGAATGGGTGTAGGGCAACGATTGGCTCATGTTTCGTTCAATTATGAGAATTTTCAAAATTTAGCTGTTTTTCTCTTTATACTAACTTGTAAGTATTATTACGTTTACCAAATTTACCACACAAATGTATGGGTCTAGATATATGTTTGAGTCCAGCTTCGTGGAATTTTGATAACGTTTAAAGGTAAGCTGTTTTGCTCGATTTTATCAAAGAAAGTTTGTTTTCCTTTCATACTAACCTACAGTTATTATTATGCTTAACAAATTCACCTCACAAATGCGTAGGTCTAAACTTACGTTTGGGTCATGTTTCGTGGAATTCTGAGAACGTTCAAAATTTACCATTTTTTGCACGATTTTATTAAAGAAAGATTGCTTCCCTTTCATATTAACTTGCAGTTATTATTACGCTTAGGAAATTTACCACACAAATGCATGGGTCTAGACCTACATTTGGATCAAGTTTCGTGCAATTGTGTGAGTGTTCGAAATTTAGCTGTATTTTATGATTTATTTAAATAAAGTTAGTTTTCCTTTCATATTAACTTATAGTTTTTATTACGCTTAAAAAATTTAACACACAAATGCATAGGTGCAGACCTACGTTTGGGTCAAATTTCATGGAATTCAGATAACGTTCAAAATTTAGCAGTTTTGCATTGTTTTATTAAAGCAAATTTATTTTCCTTTTATACTAACTTGTAATTATTATTATGCTTAGCAAATTTACCACACAAATGCATGGGTGTAGACCTACGTTTGGGTCAAGTTTCGTGCAATTCTGAGAGCGTTCAAAATTGAGCAGTTTTGCATGGTTTTATTAAACCAAGTTTGTTTCCCTTTTAAACTAGCTTCTAATCATTATTATGCTTAGCAAATTTACCATACAAATGCATGGGTTTAGACCTGCGTTTGGGTCATGTTTTGTACAATTCTAAGAACGTTCAACATTTAGCTGTTTTGCACGATTTTATTAAAGCAAGATTGTTTCCCTTTTATAGTAACTTGTAGTTATTATTATGCTTAACAAATTTACCACACAAATTCATGGGTCTAGACCTACATTTGGGTCAAATTCCATGGAATTCTGAGAACGTTCAATATTTAACTGTTTTGCATGATTTTATTAAAGCTTGTTTTGTTCCCTTTCATACTAACTTGTAGTTACTATTACGGTTACCAAATTTACCACAGAAATACATGGGTCTAGACCTACGTTTCGGTCAAGTTCCGTGGAATTCTGAGAGCGGTCAAATTTAACTGTTTTGCACGGTTTAATTAAAGCCTATTTGTTTCCCTTTTATACTAACTTGTAGTTATTATTACGTTTAGCAAATTTACCACAGAAATGCATGGGTCCAGACCTACATTTGGGTGAAGTTTCGAAAAATTCTGAGAACGTTCAAAATTTAACTGTTTTGCACGGTTTAATTAAAGTTTGTTTGTTTCCCTTTCATACTAACTTGTAGTTACTATTACGGTTACCAAATTTGCCACAAAAATGCATGGGTCTAGACCTACGTTTGGGTGAAGTTTTGGGAAATTCCGAGAACGTTCAAAATTTAACTGTTTTGCACGGTTTCATTAATGCAAGTTTGTTTCCCTTTCATACTAACTTGTAGTTTTTATTACGCTTAGCAAATTTTGCCATACAAATGAATGGGTGTAGGGCAACGATTGGCTCATGTTTCGTTCAATTATGAGAATTTTCAAAATTTAGCTGTTTTTCTCTTTATACTAACTTGTAAGTATTATTACGTTTACCAAATTTACCACACAAATGTATGGGTCTAGATATATGTTTGAGTCCAGCTTCGTGGAATTTTGATAACGTTTAAAGGTAAGCTGTTTTGCTCGATTTTATCAAAGAAAGTTTGTTTTCCTTTCATACTAACCTACAGTTATTATTATGCTTAACAAATTCACCTCACAAATGCGTAGGTCTAAACTTACGTTTGGGTCATGTTTCGTGGAATTCTGAGAACGTTCAAAATTTACCATTTTTTGCACGATTTTATTAAAGAAAGATTGCTTCCCTTTCATATTAACTTGCAGTTATTATTACGCTTAGGAAATTTACCACACAAATGCATGGGTCTAGACCTACATTTGGATCAAGTTTTGTGCAATTGTGTGAGTGTTCGAAATTTAGCTGTATTTTATGATTTATTTAAATAAAGTTAGTTTTCCTTTCATATTAACTTATAGTTTTTATTACGCTTAAAAAATTTAACACACAAATGCATAGGTGCATACCTACGTTTGGGTCAAATTTCATGGAATTCAGATAACGTTCAAAATCTAGCAGTTTTGTATGGTTTTATTAAAGCAAATTTATTTTCCTTTTATACTAACTTGTAATTATTATTATGCTTAGCAAATTTACCACACAAATGCATGGGTGTAGACCTACGTTTGGGTCAAGTTTCGTGCAATTCTGAGAGCGTTCAAAATTGAGCAGTTTAGCATGGTTTTATTAAACCAAGTTTGTTTCCCTTTTAAACTAGCTTCTAATCATTATTATGCTTAGCAAATTTACCATACAAATGCATGGGTTTAGACCTGCGTTTGGGTCATGTTTTGTACAATTCTAAGAACGTTCAACATTTAGCTGTTTTGCACGATTTTATTAAAGCAAGATTGTTTCCCTTTTATAGTAACTTGTAGTTATTATTATGCTTAACAAATTTACCACACAAATGCATGGGTCTAGACCTACATTTGGGTCAAATTCCATGGAATTCTGAGAACGTTCAAAATTTAACTGTTTTGCATGATTTTATTAAAGCTTGTTTTGTTCCCTTTCATACTAACTTGTAGTTACTATTACGGTTACCAAATTTACCACAGAAATACATGGGTCTAGACCTACGTTTCGGTCAAGTTCCGTGGAATTCTGAGAGCGGTCAAATTTAACTGTTTTGCACGGTTTAATTAAAGCCTATTTGTTTCCCTTTTATACTAACTTGTAGTTATTATTACGTTTAGCAAATTTACCACAGAAATGCATGGGTCCAGACCTACATTTGGGTGAAGTTTCGAAAAATTCTGAGAACGTTCAAAATTTAACTGTTTTGCACGGTTTAATTAAAGTTTGTTTGTTTCCCTTTCATACTAACTTGTAGTTACTATTACGGTTACCAAATTTGCCACAAAAATGCATGGGTCTAGACCTACGTTTGGGTGAAGTTTTGGGAAATTCCGAGAACGTTCAAAATTTAACTGTTTTGCACGGTTTCATTAATGCAAGTTTGTTTCCCTTTCATACTAACTTGTAGTTTTTATTACGCTTAGCAAATTTTGCCATACAAATGAATGGGTGTAGGGCAACGATTGGCTCATGTTTCGTTCAATTATGAGAATGTTCAAAATTTAGCTGTTTTTCTCTTTATACTAACTTGTAAGTATTATTACGTTTACCAAATTTACCACACAAATGTATGGGTCTAGATATATGTTTGAGTCCAGCTTCGTGGAATTTTGATAACGTTTAAAGGTAAGCTGTTTTGCTCGATTTTATCAAAGAAAGTTTGTTTTCCTTTCATACTAACCTACAGTTATTATTATGCTTAACAAATTCACCTCACAAATGCGTAGGTCTAAACTTACGTTTGGGTCATGTTTCGTGGAATTCTGAGAACGTTCAAAATTTACCATTTTTTGCACGATTTTATTAAAGAAAGATTGCTTCCCTTTCATATTAACTTGCAGTTATTATTACGCTTAGGAAATTTACCACACAAATGCATGGGTCTAGACCTACATTTGGATCAAGTTTCGTGCAATTGTGTGAGTGTTCGAAATTTAGCTGTATTTTATGATTTATTTAAATAAAGTTAGTTTTCCTTTCATATTAACTTATAGTTTTTATTACGCTTAAAAAATTTAACACACAAATGCATAGGTGCAGACCTACGTTTGGGTCAAATTTCATGGAATTCAGATAACGTTCAAAATTTAGCAGTTTTGCATGGTTTTATTAAAGCAAATTTATTTTCCTTTTATACTAACTTGTAATTATTATTATGCTTAGCAAATTTACCACACAAATGCATGGGTGTAGACCTACGTTTGGGTCAAGTTTCGTGCAATTCTGAGAGCGTTCAAAATTGAGCAGTTTAGCATGGTTTTATTAAACCAAGTTTGTTTCCCTTTTAAACTAGCTTCTAATCATTATTATGCTTAGCAAATTTACCATACAAATGCATGGGTTTAGACCTGCGTTTGGGTCATGTTTTGTACAATTCTAAGAACGTTCAACATTTAGCTGTTTTGCACGATTTTATTAAAGCAAGATTGTTTCCCTTTTATAGTAACTTGTAGTTATTATTATGCTTAACAAATTTACCACACAAATGCATGGGTCTAGACCTACATTTGGGTCAAATTCCATGGAATTCTGAGAACGTTCAAAATTTAACTGTTTTGCATGATTTTATTAAAGCTTGTTTTGTTCCCTTTCATACTAACTTGTAGTTACTATTACGGTTACCAAATTTACCACAGAAATACATGGGTCTAGACCTACGTTTCGGTCAAGTTCCGTGGAATTCTGAGAGCGGTCAAATTTAACTGTTTTGCACGGTTTAATTAAAGCCTATTTGTTTCCCTTTTATACTAACTTGTAGTTATTATTACGTTTAGCAAATTTACCACAGAAATGCATGGGTCCAGACCTACATTTGGGTCAAGTTTCAAAAAATTCTGAGAACGTTCAAAATTTAACTGTTTTGCACGGTTTAATTAAAGTTTGTTTGTTTCCCTTTTATACTAACTTGTAGTTACTATTACGGTTACCAAATTTGCCACAAAAATGCATGGGTCTAGACCTACGTTTGGGTGAAGTTTTGGGAAATTCCGAGAACGTTCAAAATTTAACTGTTTTGCACGGTTTCATTAATGCAAGTTTGTTTCCCTTTCATACTAACTTGTAGTTTTTATTACGCTTAGCAAATTTTGCCATACAAATGAATGGGTGTAGGGCAACGATTGGCTCATGTTTCGTTCAATTATGAGAATGTTCAAAATTTAGCTGTTTTTCTCTTTATACTAACTTGTAAGTATTATTACGTTTACCAAATTTACCACACAAATGTATGGGTCTAGATATATGTTTGAGTCCAGCTTCGTGGAATTTTGATAACGTTTAAAGGTAAGCTGTTTTGCTCGATTTTATCAAAGAAAGTTTGTTTTCCTTCCATACTAACCTACAGTTATTATTATGCTTAACAAATTCACCTCACAAATGCGTAGGTCTAAACTTACGTTTGGGTCATGTTTCGTGGAATTCTGAGAACGTTCAAAATTTACCATTTTTTGCACGATTTTATTAAAGAAAGATTGCTTCCCTTTCATATTAACTTGCAGTTGTTACTACGCTTAGGAAATTTACCACACAAATGCATGGGTTTAGACCTACATTTGGATCAAGTTTCGTGCAATTGTGTGAGTGTTCGAAATTTAGCTGTATTTTATGATTTATTTAAATAAAGTTAGTTTTCCTTTCATATTAACTTATAGTTTTTATTACGCTTAAAAAATTTAACACACAAATGCATAGGTGCAGACCTACGTTTGGGTCAAATTTCATGGAATTCAGATAACGTTCAAAATTTAGCAGTTTTGCATGGTTTTATTAAAGCAAATTTATTTTCCTTTTATACTAACTTGTAATTATTATTATGCTTAGCAAATTTATCACACAAATGCATGGGTATAGACCTACGTTTGGGTCAAGTTTCGTGCAATTCTGAGAGCGTTCAAAATTGAGCAGTTTTGCATGGTTTTATTAAATCAAGTTTGTTTCCCTTTTAAACTAGCTTGTAATCATTATTATGCTTAGCAAATTTACCATACAAATAAATGCATGGGTTTAGACCTACGTTTGGGTCAAGTTTTGTGCAATTCTAAGAACGATCAACATTTAGCTGTTTTGCACGATTTTATTAAAGCAAGATTGTTTCCCTTTTATAGTAACTTGTAGTTATTATTATGCTTAACAAATTTACCACACAAATGCATGGGTCTAGACCTATGTTTGGGTCAAATTCCATGGAATTCTGAGAATGTTCAAAATTTAACTGTTTTGCATGATTTTATTAAAGCTTGTTTTGTTCCCGTTCATACTAACTTGTAGTTACTATTACGGTTACCAAATTTACCACAGGAATGCATGGATCTAGACCTACGTTTGGGTCAAGTTCCGTGGAATTTTGAGAGCGTTCAAAATTTAACTATTTTGCACAGTTTTATTAAAGCCTATTTGTTTCCCTTTTATACTAACTTGTAGTTATTATTACGTTTAGGAAATTTACCACAGAAATGCATGGGTCCAGACCTACATTTGGGTCAAGTTTCAAAGAATTCTGAGATCGTTCAAAATTTAACTGTTTTGCACGGTTTTATTAATGCAAGTTTGTTTCCCTTTCATACTAACTTGTAGTTTTTATTACGCTTAGTAAATTTACCACACAAATGTATGGGTGTAGACTTATGTTTGGGTCCAGCTTTATGGAATTTTGATAACGTTCATAAGAAAGTTGTTTTGCTCGGTTTGTCAAAGAAAGTTTGTTTTCGTTTCATACAAACCTACAGTTATTATTATGCTTAACAAATGCACTTCACAAATGCTTAGGTCTAAACATACGTTTAGGTCATGTTTCGTGGAATTCTGAAAACGTTCAAAATTTAGCTATTTAGCACGATTTTATTAAAGAAAGTTCGCTTCCCGTTCATATTAACTTGCAGTTATTATTACGCATAAGAAATTTACCATACAAATGCATGGGTCTATACCTACATTTGAGTCAAGTTTCGTGGAATTGTGGGAATGTTCGACATTTAGCTGTATTTTATGATTTTTTTAAATAAAGTTAGTTTTCCTTTCATATTAACTTATAGTTTTTATTACGCTTAACAAATTTAACACACAAATGCATAAGTGTAGACCTACGTTTGGATCATGGAATTCAGAGAATGCTCAAAATTTAGCAGTTTTGCATGGTTTTATTAAAGCAAATTTGTTTCCCTTTTATACTCACTTGTAATTATTATTACGCTTAGCGAATTTACCACACAAATGCATGGGTCTAGACCTACGTTTGGGTCAAGTTTCGTGCAATTCTGCGAGCGTTCAAAATTGAGCAGTTTTGAATGGTTTTATTAAAGCAAGTTTGTTTTCCTTTTATACTAAATTGTAATTATAATTATGCTTAGCAAATTTACCATACAAATGCATGGGTTTAGACCTATGTTTGGGTCAATTTTGTGCAATTCTAAGAATGTTCAACATTTAGCTGTTTTGCACGATTTTATTAAATTAAGATTGTTTCCCTTTTATAATAACTTGTAGTTATTATTATGCTTAGCAAATTTACCATACAAATGCATGGGTCTAGACCAACGTTTGGGTCAAGTTTCGTGCAATTCTGCGAGCGTTCAAAATTGAGCAGTTTTGCATGGTTTTATTAAAGCAAGTTTGTTTCCCTTTAATACTAACTTGTAATTATTATTATGCTTAGAAAATTTATCACACAAATGCATGGGTTTAGACCTATGTTTGGGTCTAGTTTTGTGCAATTCTAAGAACGTTCAATATTTAGTTGTTTTGCACGATTCTATTAAAGCAAGATTGTTTCCCTTTTATAGTAACTTGTAGTTATTATTATGCTTAGCAAATTTACCACACAAATGCATGGGTCTAGACCTACGTTTAGGTCAAGTTTAGTCGAATTCTGCGAGCGTTCAAAATTTAACTGTTTTGCATGGTTTCATTATAGTAAGTTTGTTTTCCTTTTATACTGACTTGTAGTTTTTATTACGCTTAGCAAAATTTACAACACAAAGGCATGGGTCTAGACCAACGATTGGGTCAAATATCGTTCAATTATTAGAATGTTCAAAATTTAGCTGTTTTATTAAAGCAAGTTTGTTTCTCTTTTATACTAACTTATAGTTATTATTACGCTTACCAAATTTACCACACAAATGCATGGTCTAGACCAACGTTTGGGTCAAGTTTCTTGGAATTCTGTGAACGTTTAAAATTTAGTTGTTTTGCACGGTTTATTAAAGAAAGTTTGTTTTTCCTTTCATACTAACAGGTAGTTATCATTACGCTTAGCAAATTTACCACACAAATGTATGGGTGTAGACTTATGTTTGGGTCCAGTTTCGTGGAATTTTTATAAAGTTCAAAGTTTAGCTGTTTTGCACGGCTTTATTAAAGAAATTTTGTTTTCCTTCCATGCTAACTTATTGATATTATTATGCTTAAAAAATTTACCACACAAATGCATAGGTCTAGACCTACGTTTGGGTCATGTTTCGTGGAATTCTGTGAACTTTCAAAATTTAGTTGTTTAGCGCAGTTTATTAAAGAAACTTTGTTTTCCCTTTCATACTAACATGTATTTATTATTATGCTTAGCAAATTTACCACACAAATGTATGGGTCTAGACTTATGTTTGGGTCCAGTTTCATGGAATTTTGATAACGTTCAAACTTTAGCTGTTTTTCACGGTTTTATTAAAAAATGTTTGTTTTCCTTTCATACTAAATTGTTGTTATTATTATGCTTAATAAATTTACCACACAAATGCATAGGTCTAGACCTATATTTGGGTCATGTTTCGTGGAATTCTAAGAACGTTTTAAATTTAGTTGTTTTGCACGGTTTATTAAAGAAAGTTTGTTTTTCCTTTCATACTACATGTAGTTATTATTACGCTTAGCAAATTTACCACACAAATGTAGGGGTCTAGACTTATGTTTGGGTCCAGTTTCGTGGAATTTTGATAACGTTCAAAATTTAGCTGTTTTGCACGGTTTTATTAAAGAACGCTTGTTTTCTTTTCATACTAACTTATAGTTATTATTATGCTTAACAAATTTACCACACAAATGCATAGGTCTAGACCTATGTTTGGGTCACGTTTCGTGGAATTCTAAGAACGATCGAAATTTAGTTATTTTGCATGATTTTATTAAAGAAAGTTTGTTTGCCGTTCATATTAACTTTCAGTTATTACTACGCTTAGAAAATATACAACACAAATGCATAGGTCTAGACCTACATTTGTCATATTTCGTGGAATTGTGAGAATGTTCAAAATTTAGCTGTATTGCATGATTTTTTTAAATAAAGTTAGTTTTCCTTTCATACTAACTTATAGTTTTTATTACCCTTTAACAAAATTTTCACACAAATGCATAGGTCTAGACCTACGTTTGGGTCAAGTTTCATGGAATTCAGAGAACATTGAAAATTTAGCAGTTTTGCACGATTTATTAAAGCAAGTTTGTTTTCCTTTTATACTAACTTGTAATTATTATGACGCTTAGCAAATTTACCACCCAAATGCATGGATCTAGACCTACGTTGGGGTCAAGTTTCATGGAATTCAGAGAACATTCAAAATTTAGCAGTTTTACACGGTTTATTAAAGCAAGTTTGTTTTCCTTTTATACTAACTTGTAATTATTATGACGCTTAGCAAATTTACCACACAAATGCATGGATCTAGACATATGTTTGGGTCAAGTTTCGTGCAATTTTGCGAAGTTTCAAAATTGAGCAGTTTTGCACAGTTTTATTAAAGCAAGTTTGTTTCCCTTTTATACAAATTTGTTATTATTATTATGCTTAGCAAATTTACCACAGAAATGCATGGGTTTAGACCTACGTTTGGATCAAGTTTTTTGCAATTTTGAGAACGTTGAACATTTAGCTATTTTGCACGATTTTATTAAAGAAAGATAGCTTTCCTTTTATAGTAATTTGTAGTTATTATTATGCTTAGCAAATTTACCACACAAATGCATGGGTCTAGACCTACATTTGGGTCAAGTTTGGTGGAATTATGAGAATATTCAAAATTTGTTTCCCTTTCATACTGACTTGCAGTTATTATTACGCTTAACAAATTTAACAGACATATGCATGGGTCCAGACCTACATTCGGGTCAACTTTCGTGGAGTTCTGAGAACTTTGAAAATTTAGCTGTTTTGCAGGGTTTTATTAATGCAAGTTTGCTTCCCTTTCATACTAACTATTAGTTTTTATTACGCTTAGCAAATGTAGAACACAAATGCATGGTCTAGACCAATGTTTGGGTCAAGTTTCGGGAATTTTGAAAACGTTCAAAATTTAGCTGTTTTGCACGATTTTTTAAAGCAAGATTCTTTCCCTTTCATACTAACTTGTAGTTGTTATTACGCTTACCAAATTTACCACACAAATGCATGAATCTAGACCAATGTTTGGGTCAGGTTTCGTGAAATTCTGAAAACATTCAAAATTTATTTATTTTGCACGGTTTATTGAAGAAATTTTGTTTTCCCTTTAATATTAACATTTAATTATTATTACGCTTAGCAAATTTAGCACACAAATGTATGGGTCCAGTTTCGTGGAATTTTGATAACTTTTGAAATTTAGCGATATTGCACGGTTTTATTAAAGAAATTTTGTTTTTCTTTCATATAAGCTTATAGTTATTATTACGCTTAATAAATTTTTCACACAAATGCATCGGTCTATATCTACATTTGGGTTAAGTTTCGGAATATTGAGAACATTCAAAATTTAGATATTTTGCACGGTTTTATTAAAGAAAATTTGTTTTCCTTTCGTACTAACTTGCAGTTATTATTACGCTTAGCAAATTTACAACACTTTGCATGGGTCTAGACTTACGTTTGGGTCAAGTTTCGTGGAATTTTTGTGAAAACTTTCAAAATTTAACTACTTTGCACGATTTTATTAAAGAAAGTTTGTTTTCCTTTCAAACTAAGTTATAGTTATTATTACGCTTAATAAATTTACCACAGAAATGCATAGGTCTAGACACACATTTGGGTCAAGTTTCGAAATTTTGAGAACGTTCAAAATTTATATATTTTTCACGGTTTTATTAAAAAAAGTTTGTTTTCCTTTCATACTAACTTGGAGTTATTATTACGCTTAGCAAATTTTCCACACAAATGCCAAGGTTTAGACCTACGTTTGGGTCAAGTTACATGGAACTTTGAGAAAACTTTCAAATTTTGCTATTTTGCACGGTTTTATTAAAGCCCTTTCATACTAACATGTACTTTTTATTACGCTTAGAAAATTACCACACAAATGCATGCGTCTAGACTAACGTTTGGGTCATGTTTTGTGCAATTCTTAGAACGTTCAAAATTTAGCTGTTTTGCACGGTTTAGTAAAAGAAAGTTTGGTTTCCGTTCATATTAACTTCTAGTTATTATTATGCTTAGCAAATTTACCACACAAATGCACGGGTCTAGACATACATTTGGGTCAAGTTTCGTGGAACTTTTTGAAAACATTCAAAATTTAGCTATTTTGCACAATTTTATTAAAGAAAGCTTGTTTTCCTTTCATACTAACTTGTAATTATTATTACGCTTAGCAAATTACCACACAATTACATGCGTCTAGACTTACGTTTGGGTCAAGTTTCGAGCAATTCTGAGAACGTTCAAAATTTAGCTGTTTTGTACGGTTTAATATATTATTACGCTTAGCAAATTTACCACGCAAATGCATGGGTCTAGACTTACGTTTGGGTCACGTTTTGTTGAATTTTTGCGAAAACTTTCAAAATTTAACTATTTTGCACGGTTTTATTAAAGAAAGTTTGTTTTCCTATCTTACAAACTTATAATTATTATTAAGCATAATAAATTTACCACACAAATGCATAGGTCTAGACCTACATATGGGTCAAGTTTTGGAAATTCTAAGAACGTTCAAAATTTAGATATTTTGCACGGTTTTATTAAAGAATGTTTGTTTTTCTTTTATACTAACTTGCAGTTATTATTACGCGTAGCAAATTTACCACACAAATGCATGGGTCTAGACCTACGTTTGGGTCAAGTTTCATGGAACTTTGAGAAAACATTCAAAATTTTGCTGTTTTACACGGTTTTATTAAAAAACGTTTTTCTCTTTCATACTAACATTTAGGTATAATTACGCTTAACAAATTTACCACACAAATGCATGGGTATAGACTTTCGTTTGGGTCAAGTTTCGTGGAATTATGAGAATGTTCAAATTTTAGCCGTTTTACACGATTTTGTTAAACAAAGTTATTATTAACTTGTAGTAATTATTATTCTAAATTTAGCTGTTTTGCACGGTTTTATTAAACAAAGTTTTGTCTTTCATAGTAACTTGCAGTTATGATTACGCTTAGCAAATTTACCACACAAATAAATGGCTCTAGACCTACGTTGGGATCAAGTTTCGTGGAACTTTGAGAAAACTTTCAAAATTTTGTTGTTTTGCACGGTTTGATTAAAGAAAGTCTGTTTTCCATTCATAATAACATGTATTTATTAGTACACTGAGCAAATTTACCACACAAATGCATGAGTCTAGACCTATGTTTGGGTCTAGTTTCGTGGAACTTTGTAAATGTTCAAAATTTAGCTGTTTTGCACGGTTTTATCAACGAAAGATTGTTTTCCTTTCATAATACCATATAGTTATTATTGTCTAGACCTGTGTTTAGGTCAAGTTTCGTGGAATTCTTAGAACGTTCAAAATATAGCTGTTGTACATAGTTTTGTAAAAAAATGTTTTCTTTCCTTTCCTTCTAACTTTTAGTTATTATTATGCTTAACCTTACCAAATGCTTATTACGTTTGGATCAAATTTCGTGGATTTCTTAAAACGTTCAAAATCTAGTTGTTTTGCACAATTTTATTAAATAAAATTTGTTTCCCTTTCATACTAACTTGTAGTTAATATTACCCTTAGCAAACATTCCACACAAATGAATGGGTCTAGACTTACGTTTGGGTCAAGTTTCGTGTAATTCTGAGAACGTTCAAAATTTAGCTGTTTTGCACGGTTTTATTAAAGAAAGTTTGTTTCCCATTCATACTAACCTGCAGTTATTATTACGCTTAGTAAATTTACCATACAAATGCTTGGGTGTAGACTTACATTTGGGTCAAGTTTCGTGGAATTTTGAGAAAATTTTCAAAATTGAGCTATTTTGCACGGTTTTATTAAAGCAAATTTTTTTCCCTTTCATACTAACATGCAATTATTATTATGCTTAGCAAATTTACCACACAAATGCATGAGTATAGACTTAGGTTGGGTCAAAGTTTTTGCAATTGTGAGAACGTTCAAAATTTAGCTATTTTGCACGATTTTATTAAAGAAAAGTTTTTCCCTTTTCATACTAACATATAGTTAATTACACTTAGCATATTTATCATACGAATGCATGGTTCTAGACCTACGTTTGGCTCAAGTTTCGTGAAATTTGGGGAACATTCAAAATTTAGTTGTTTTGCACGGTTTTATTAAAGAAAGTTTGTTTTCCACTCATACTAACATGTAGTTATTATTACGCTTAGCAAATTTATCACACAAATGCATGGTTCTAGACCTATGTTTTGGTCCAGTTTCGTGGAATTTTAGGAACGTTCAAAATTTAGCTGCTTTGCACGGTTTATTAAAGAAAAGCTTGTTTCCCTTTTCATACTAATATGTAGTTATTATTACACTTAACAGATTTATCAGACAAATGCATGGTTCGAGACCTATGTTTGGCTCAAGTTTCGTGAAATTTGGGAAACATTCAAAATTTAGCTGTTTTGCACGGTTTTACTAAAGAAAGTTTGTTTCCCTTTCATGCTAACATGTAGTTATTATTACGCTTAGCAAATTTATCACACAAATGCATGGTTCTAGACCTATGTTTAGGTCCAGTTTCGTGGAATTTTGGGAACGTTGAAAATTTCGCTCTTTTTGCACGGTTCTAGTAAATAAAGTATGTTTCCCTTTCATACTAACTTGTAGTTATTATTACCCTTAACAACCTTTCCACACAAATGAATGGGTCTAGACCTACGTTTGGGTCAAGTTTCGTGTAATTCTGAGAACGTTCAAAATTTAGCTGTTTTGAACGGTTTTATTAAAGAAAGTATGTTTCCCTTTCATACTAACTTTTAGTTATTATTACGCTTAGAAAATTTACCACACTAATGCATGGGTCTAGACCTACGTTTGGCTCAGGTTTCGTGCATATTTGGGAACGTTAAAAATTTAGCTGGTTTGCACGGTTTAATTAAAGAAAGTTTGTTTCCCTTCCATACTACCATGTCGTTATTATTACGCTTAGCAAATTTACCACACAAACGCATAGGTCTAGACCTACGTTTGGTTTAAGTTTCATCGAACTTAGAGAAAACTTTCAAAATTTTGCTATTTTGCATGGTTTTATTAAAGAAAGTTTGTTTCTCGTTCATACTAACATTTAGTTATTATTACGCTTAACAAATTTACCACACAAATGCATGGGTCCAGTCCAACGTTTGGGTCAAGTTTCGTGGAATTTTGAGAAGGATCAAAGTTTAGTTGTTTTGCACGATTTTATTAAAAAAAAAGTTTGTTTTCCTTTCATACTAACATGTAGTTATTATTACGCTTAGTAAATTTAACACACAAATACATTGGACTAAACCTATGTTTGGTTCAACTATCGTGGAATTTTGAGAACGTTCAAAATTTAGCTGTTTCATACGGTTTTATTAAACAAAGTTTGTTTCCCGTTCATACTAACTTGTAGTTATTACTACGCTTAGCAAATTTACCACACAAATGCATGGGTCTAAACTTACGTTTGAGTCAAGTTTCGTGGAATTTTGAGAAAACATTCAAAATTCTGCTATTTTTCACGGTTTTACTAAACAAAATTTATTACTCTTTTATACTAACATGTAGTTATTATTACGCTCAGAAAATTTACCACACAAATGCATAGGTCTAGACTTATGTTTGGGTCAAGTTTTGTGAGATTGTGAAAACGTTCAAAATTTAACTGTTTTGCACGATTTTATTAAATTAAGATTATTTCCCTTTCATACTAACTTGTAGTTATTATTACGCTTAACAAATTTAAAACAGAAATGCATGAGTTTGGACCGACGGTTGGGTCAAGTTTCATGATATTCTGAGAACGTTCAAAATTTAGTTGTTTTGCACGGTTTTATCAAAGAAAGATTGTTTTCCTTTCATACTACCATATAGTTACTATTATGCTTAACAAATTTACCACACAAATGCATAGGTCGGGACCGATGTTTGGGTCAAGTTTCGTGGAATTCTGAGAACGTTCAAAATATAGCTGTTGTACACAGTTTTGTAAAAAAATGTTTTCTTTCCTTTCCTACTAACTTTTAGTTATTATTATGCTTAACCTTACCAAATGCTTATTACATTTGGATCAAATTTCGTGGATTTCTTAAAACGTTCAAAATCTAGTTGTTTTGCACAATTTTATTAAATAAAATTTGTTTCCATTTCATACTAACTTGTAGTTAATATTACCATTAGCAAACATTCCTCACAAATGAATGGGTCTAGACTTACGTTTTGGTCAAGTTTCGTGTAATTCTGAGAACGTTCAGAATTTAGCAGTTTTGCACGGTTTTATTAAAGAAGGTTTGTTTCCCATTCATACTAACCTGCAGTTATTATTATGCTTAGTAAATTTACCATACAAATGCTTGGGTGTAGACTTATATTTGGGTCAAGTTTCGTGGAATTTTGAGAAAACTTTCAAAATTGAGCTATTTTGCACGGTTTTATTAAAGAAATTTTTTTTTCCTTTCATACTAACATGCAATTATTATTATGCTTAGCAAATTTACCACACAAATGCATGAGTATAGACTTATGTTTGGGTCAAAGTTTTTGCAATTGTGAGAACGTTCAAAATTTAGCTATTTTGCACGGTTTTATTAAAGAAAAGTTTTTTTCCCTTTTCATACTAACATGTAATTAGTTACACTTAGCATATTTATCATACGAATGCATGGTTCTAGACCTACTTTTGGCTCAAGTTTCGTGAAATTTGGGGAACATTCAAAATTTAGTTGTTTTGCACAGTTTTATTAAAGAAAGTTTGTTTCCCTCTCATACTAACATGCAGTTATTATTACGCTTAGCAAATTTATCACACAAATGCATGGTTCTAGACCTATGTTTTGGTCCAGTTTCGTGGAATTTTGGGAACGTTCAAAATTTAGCTGCTTTGCACGGTTTTATTAAAGAAAAGCTTGTTTCCCTTTTCATACTAACATGTAGTTATTATTACACTTGACAGATTTATCAGACAAATGCATGGTTCGAGACCTACGTTTGGCTCAAGTTTCGTGAAATTTGGGAAACATTCAAAATTTTAGCTGTTTTGCACGGTTTTACTAAAGAAAGTTTGTTTCCCTTTCATGCTAACATGTAGTTATTATTACGCTTAGCAAATTTATCACACAAATGCATGGTTCTAGACCTATGTTTAGGTCCAGTTTCGTGGAATTTTGGGAACGTTGAAAATTTCGCTCTTTTTGCACGGTTCTAGTAAATAAAGTATGTTTCCCTATCATACTAACTTGTAGTTATTATTACCCTTAACAACCTTTCCACACAAATGAATGGGTCTAGACCTACGTTTGGGTCAAGTTTCGTGTAATTCTGAGAACGTTCAAAATTTAGCTGTTTTGAACGGTTTTATTAAAGAAAGTATGTTTCCCTTTCATACTAAATTTTAGTTATTATTATGCTTAGAAAATTTACCACACTAATGCATGGGTCTAGACCTACGTTTGGCTCAGGTTTCGTGCATATTTGGGAACGTTAAAAATTTAGCTGGTTTGCACGGTTTAATTAAAGAAAGTTTGTTTCCCTTCCATACTACCATGTAGTTATTATTACGCTTAGCAAATTTACCCCACAAATGCATAGGTCTAGACCTACGTTTGGTTTAAATTTCATCGAACTTAGAGAAAACTTTCAAAATTTTGATATTTTGCATGGTTTTATTAAAGAAAGTTTGTTTCTCGTTCATACTAACATGTAGTTATTATTACGCTTAACAAATTTAACACACAAATGCATGGGTCCAGTCCAACATTTGGGTCAAGTTTCGTGGAATTTTGAGAAGGATCAAAGTTTAGTTGTTTTGCACGATTTTATTAAAAAAAAAGTTTGTTTTCCTTTCATACTAACATGTAGTTATTATTACGCTTAGTAAATTTAACACACAAATACATTGGACTAGACCTATGTTTGGGTCAACTATCGTGGAATTTTGAGAACGTTCAAAATTTAGCTGTTTCATACGGTTTTATTAAACAAAGTTTGTTTCCCGTTCATACTAACTTGTAGTTATTACTACGCTTAGCAAATTTACCACACAAATGCATGGGTCTAAACTTACGTTTGAGTCAAGTTTTGTGAAATTTTTAGAAAACATTCAAAATTCAGCTATTTTTCACGGTTTTACTAAACAAAATTTATTACTCTTTTATACTAACATGTAGTTATTATTACGCTCAGAAAATTTACCACACAAATGCATAGGTCTAGACTTATGTTTGGGTCATGTTTTGTGGAATTGTGAGAACGTTCAAAATTTAACTGTTTTGCACGATTTTATTAAATTAAGATTATTTCCCTTTCATACTAACTTGTAGTTATTATTACGCTTAACAAATTTAATACAGAAATGCATGAGTTTGGACCGACGGTTGGATCAAGTTTCATGATATTCTGAGAACGTTCAAAATTTAGTTGTTTTGCACGGTTTTACCACACAAATGCATGGGTCTAGACCTACGTTGGGATCATGTTTCGTGGAACTTTGAGAAAACTTTCAAAATTTTGTTGTTTTGTACGATTTTATTAAAGAAAGTTTGTTTTCCTTTCATTATAACATGTAGTTATTATTACACTTAGCAAATTGAGCTATTTTGCACGGTTTTATTAAAGAAAATTTTTTTTCCTTTCATACTAACATGTAATTAATATTATGCTTAGCAAATTTACCACACAAATGCATGGGTATAGACTTATGTTTGGGTCAAGATTTTGCAATCGTGAGAACGTTCAAAATTTAGTTGTTTTGCACGGTTTTATTAAAGAAAAGTTTGTTTTCCTTTTCATACTAACATGTAGTTATTGTTACACTTAGCAGATTTATCACACAAATGCATGGTTCTAGACCTACGTTTGGCTAAAGTTTCGTGAAAGTTGGGGAACATTCAAAACTTAGCTATTTTGCACGGTTTTATTAAAGACAGTTTGTTCCCTTTCATACTAACATGTAGTTATTATTACGCTTAGCAAATTTATCACGCAAATGCATGGTTCTAGACCTATGTTTAGGTCCAGTTTCGTGGAATTTTGGGAACATTGAAAATTTAGCTCTTTTTGCAGTTCAAGTAAAGAAAGTTTGTTTACCTTTCATACTAACATGTAGTCATTATTACGCTTAGCAAATTTATCACACAAATGCATGCTTCTAGACCTATGTTTAGGTCTAGTTTCGTGGAATTTTGGGAACGTTCAAATTTTAGCTGTTTTGCACGGTTTTATTAAAGAAAAGCTTGTTTCCCTTTTCATACTAACATGTAGTTATTATTACACTTAGCCGATTTATCACACAAATGCATGGTTCTAGACCTACGTTTGGCTCATGTTTCGTGAAATTTGGGGAACATTCAAAATTTAGCTGTTTTGCACGGTTTTATTAAAGAAAGTTTATTTCCCTTTCACACTAACATGTAGTTATTATTACACTTAGCAAATTTACCACACAAATGCATGGGTCTAGACCTATGTTTAGGTCCAATTTCGTGGAATTTTGGGAACGTTGAAAATTTAGCTCTTTTTGCACGGTTCTAATAAAGAAAGTTTGTTTTCCTTTCATACTAACTTGCAGTTATTATTACGCTTAGCAAATTTACCACACAAATGCATGGGTCTAGACCTACGTTGGGATCATGTTTCGTGGAACTTTGAGAAAACTTTCAAAATTTTGTTGTTTTGCACGGTTTTATTAAAGAAAGTTTGTTTTCCTTTCATAATAACATGTAGTTATTATTACACTTAGCAAATTTACCACACAAATGCATGGGTCTAGACCTATGTTTGGGTCCAGTTTCGTAGAACTTTGTAAATGTTCAAAATTTAGCTGTTTTGCACGGTTTTATCAAAGAAAGTTTGTTTTCCTTTCATACTACCATATAGTTATTATTATGCTTAACAAATTTACCACACAAATGCATAGGTCTAGACCTACGTTTGGGTCATGTTTCGTGGAATTCTGTGAACTTTCAAAATTTAGCTATTGTGCACGGTTTTATAAAAAAAAGTTTGCTTCCCTTTCATACTAACTTGTAGTTATGATTATGCTTAACCTTACCAAATGTGCCACAAAAATGAATGGGTATAGACTTACGTTTCGATCAAATTTCGTGGATTTCTAAGAACGTTCAAAATTTGGTTGTTTTGCACAATTTTATTAAATAAAGTTTGTTTCCTTTCAACTAACTTCTAGTTATTATTACCCTTATCAAACTTTCCACACAAATAAATGGGTCTAGACCTACGTTTGGGACATGTTTCGTGTAATTCTGAGAACGTTCATAATTTAGCTGTTTTGTACGGTTTTCTTAAAGAAAGCATGTTTCCCTTTCATACTAACTTATAGTTATTATTACGCTTAGAAAATTTACCACACTAATGCATGGGTCTAGACCTACGTTTGGCTCAAGTTTCGTGGAATTTTGGGTACATTAAAAATTTAGCTGGTTTGTACGGTTTAATTAAAGTAAGTTTGTTTCTATTCCATACTATAATGAGGTTATTATTACGCCTACCAAATTTACCACACAAATGCATGGGTCTAGACCTACGTTTGGTTTAATTTTCATCGAACTTAGAGAAAACATTCAAAATTTTGCTATTTTGCACGATTTTATTAAAGAAAAAGTTTGTTTCTCATTCATACTAACATGTAGTTATTATTACGCTTAACAAATTTACCACACAAATACATGGGTCCAGACCAACGTTTGGGTCAAGTTTCGTGGAATTCTGAGAACGATCAAAGTTTAGTTGTTTTGCACGATTTTATTAAAAAAAAGTTTGTTTTCCTTTCATTCTAACATGTAGTTATTATTACGCTTAGTAAATTTAACACACAAATACATTGGACTAGACCCATGTTTGGCTCAACTATCGTGGAATTTTGAGAACGTTCAAAATTTAGCTGTTTCATACAGTTTTATTAAAGAAAGTTTGTTTTCCGTTCATACTAACTTGAGTTATTACTACGCTTAGCAAATTTACCACACATATGCATGGGTCTAGACTTACATTTGGGTCAAGTTTTGTGGAATTTTGAGAACGTTCAAAATTTAGTTGTTTTGCACGGTTTTATTAAAGAAAGTTTGTTTCCCATTCATACTAACCTGCAATTATTATTACGCTTAGTAAATTTACCATACAAATGCTTGGGTGTAGACTTACATTTGGGTCAAGTTTCATGGAATTTTGAGGAAACTTTCAAAATTGAGCTATTTTGCACGGTTTTATTAAAGAAAATTTTTTTCCCTTCCATACTAACATGCAATTATTATTATGCTTAGCAAATTTACCACACAAATGCATGAGTATAGATATATGTTTGGGTCAAAGTTTTTGCAATTGTGAGAACATTCAAAATTTAGCTATTTTGCACGGTTTTATTAAAGAAAAGTTTTTTTCCCTTTTCATACTAACATGTAGTTAATTACACTTAGCATATTTATCATACGAATGCATGGTTCTAGACCTACGTTTAGCTCAAGTTTCGTGAAATTTGGGGAACATTCAAAATTTAGTTGTTTTGCACGGTTTTATTAAAGAAAGTTTGTTTCCCTCTCATACTAACATGTAGTTATTATTACGCTTAGCAAATTTATCACACAAATGCATGGTTCTAGACCTATGTTTAGGTCCATTTTCGTGGAATTTTGGGAACGTTCAAAATTTAGCTGCTTTGCACGGCTTTATTAAAGAAAAGCTTGTTTCCCTTTTCATACTAACATGTAGTTATTATTACACTTAACAGATTTATCAGACAAATGCATGGTTCGAGACCTACGTTTGGCTCAAGTTTCGTGAAATTTGGGAAACATTCAAAATTTTAGTTGTTTTGCACGGTTTTACTAAAGAAAGTTTGTTTCCCTTTCATGCTAACAATTAGTTATTATTACGCTTAGCAAATTTATCACACAAATGCATGGTTCTAGACCTATGTTTAGGTCCAGTTTCGTGGAATTTTGGGAACGTTGAAAATTTCGCTCTTTTTGCACGGTTCTAGTAAATATAGTATGTTTCCCTTTCATACTAACTTGTAGTTATTATTACCCCTAACAACCTTTCCACAAAAATGAATGGGTCTAGACCTACGTTTGGGTCAAGTTTCGTGTAATTCTGAGAACGTTCAAAATTTAGCTGTTTTGCACGGTTTTATTAAAGAAAGTAAGTTTCCCTTTCATACTAACTTTTAGTTATTATTACGCTTAGAAAATTTACCACACTAATGCATTGGTCTAGACCTACGTTTTGGCTCAGGTTTCGTGCATATTTGGGAACGTTAAAAATTTAGCTGGTTTGCACATTTTAATTAAAGAAAGTTTGTTTCCCTTCCATACTACCATGTAGTTATTATTACGCTTAGCAAATCTACCACACAAATGCATAGGTCTAGACCTACGTTTGGTTTAAGTTTCATCGAACTTAGAGAAAACTTTCAAAATTTTGCTATTTTGCATGGTTTTATTAAAGAATGTTTGTTTCTCGTTCATACTAACATGTAGTTATTATTACGCTTAACAAATTTACCACACAAATGCATGGGTCCAGTCCAACGTTTGGGTCAAGTTTCGTGGAATTTTGAGAAGGATCAAAGTTTAGTTGTTTTGCACGATTTTATTAAAAAAAAAGTTTGTTTTCCTTTCATACTAACATGTAGTTATTATTACGCTGAGTAAATTTAACACACAAATACATTGGACTAGACCTATGTTTGGGTCAACTATCGTGGAATTTTGAGAACGTTCAAAATTTAGCTGTTTCATACGGTTTTATTAAACAAAGTTTGTTTCCCGTTCATACTAACTTGTAGTTATTACTACGCTTAGCAAATTTACCACACAAATGCATGGGTCTAAACTTACGTTTGAGTCAAGTTTCGTGGAATTTTGAAAAAACATTCAAAATTCAGCTATTTTTCACGGTTTTACTAAACAAAATTTATTACTCTTTTATACTAACATGTAGTTATTATTACGCTCAGAAAATTTACCACACAAATGCATAGGTCTAGACTTATGTTTGGGTCAAGTTTTGTGGAATTTTGAGAACGTTCAAAATTTAACTGTTTTGCACGATTTTATTAAATTAAGATTATTTCCCTTTCATACTAACTTGTAGTTATTATTACGCTTAACAAATTTAATACAGAAATGCATAAGTTTGGACCGACGGTTGGGTCAAGTTTCATGATATTCTGAGAACGTTCAAAATTTAGTTGTTTTGCACGGTTTTATCAAAGAAAGATTGTTTTCCTTTCATACTACCATATAGTTACTATTATGCTTAACAAATTTACCACACAAATGCATAGGTCTGGACCGATGTTTGGGTCAAGTTTCGTGGAATACTGAGAACGTCCAAAATATAGCTGTTGTACACAGTTTTGTAAAAAAATGTTTTCTTTCCTTTCCTACTAACTTTTAGTTATTATTATGCTTAACCTTACCAAATGCTTATTACATTTGGATCAAATTTCGTGGATTTCTTAAAACGTTCAAAATGTAGTTGTTTTGCACAATTTTATTAAATAAAATTTGTTTCCCTTTCATACTAACTTGTAGTTAATATTACCATTAGCAAACATTCCTCACAAATGAATGGGTCTAGACTTACGTTTTGGTCAAGTTTCGTGTAATTCTGAGAACGTTCAGAATTTAGCTGTTTTGCACGGTTTTATTAAAGAAAGTTTGTTTCCCATTCATATTAACCTGCAGTTATTATTATGCTTAGTAAATTTACCATACAAATGCTTGGGTGTAGACTTATATTTGGGTCAAGTTTCGTGGAATTTTGAGAAAACTTTCAAAATTGAGCTATTTTGCACGGTTTTATTAAAGAAATTTTTTTTTCCTTTCACACTAACATGCAATTATTATTATGCTTAGCAAATATACCACACAAATGCATGAGTATAGACTTATGTCTGGGTCAAAGTTTTTGCAATTGTGAGAACGTTCAAAATTTAGCTATTTTGCACGGTTTTATTAAAGAAAAGTTTTTTTCCCTTTTCATACTAACATGTAGTTAGTTACACTTAGCATATTTATCATACGAATGCATGGTTCTAGACCTACGTTTGGCTCAAGTTTCGTGAAATTTGGGGAACATTCAAAATTTAGTTGTTTTGCACAGTTTTATTAAAGAAAGTTTGTTTCCCTCTCATACTAACATGTAGTTATTATTACGCTTAGCAAATTTATCACACAAATGCATGGTTCTAGACCTATGTTTAGGTCCAGTTTCGTGGAATTTTGGGAACGTTCAAAATTTAGCTGCTTTGCACGGTTTTATTAAAGAAAAGCTTGTTTCCCTTTTCATACTAACATGTAGTTATTATTACACTTAAAAGATTTATCAGACAAATGCATGGTTCGAGACCTACGTTTGGCTCAAGTTTCATGAAATTTGGGAAACATTCAAAATTTTAGCTGTTTTGCACGGTTTTACTAAAGAAAGTTTGTTTCCCTTTCATGCTAACATGTAGTTATTATTACGCTTAGCAAATTTATCACACAAATGCATGGTTCTAGACCTATGTTTAGGTCCAGTTTCGTGGAATTTTGGGAACGTTGAAAATTTCGCTCTTTTTGCACGGTTCTAGTAAATAAAGTATGTTTCCCTATCATACTAACTTGTAGTTATTATTACCCTTAACAACCTTTCCACACAAATGAATGGGTCTAGACCTACGTTTGGGTCAAGTTTCGTGTAATTCTGAGAACGTTCAAAATTTAGCTGTTTTGCACGGTTTTATTAAAGAAAGTATGTTTCCCTTTCATACTAACTTTTAGTTATTATTATGCTTAGAAAATTTACCACACTAATGCATGGGTCTAGACCTACGTTTGGCTCAGGTTTCGTGCATATTTGGGAACGTTAAAAATTTAGCTGGTTTGCACGGTTTAATTAAAGAAAGTTTGTTTCCCTTCCATACTACCATGTAGTTATTATTACGCTTAGCAAATTTACCACACAAATGCATAGGTCTAGACCTACGTTTGGTTTAAATTTCATCGAACTTAGAGAAAACTTTCAAAATTTTGATATTTTGCATGGTTTTATTAAAGAAAGTTTGTTTCTCGTTCATACTAACATGTAGTTATTATTACGCTTAATAAATTTACCACACAAATGCATGGGTCCAGTCCAACGTTTGGGTCAAGTTTCGTGGAATTTTGAGAAGGATCAAAGTTTAGTTGTTTTGCACGATTTTATTAAAAAAAAAGTTTGTTTTCCTTTCATACTAACATGTAGTTATTATTACGCTTAGTAAATTTAACACACAAATACATTGGACTAAACCTATGTTTGGGTCAACTATCGTGGAATTTTGAGAACGTTCAAAATTTAGCTGTTTCATACGGTTTTATTAAACAAAGTTTGTTTCCCGTTCATACTAACTTGTAGTTATTACTACGCTTAGCAAATTTACCACACAAATGCATGGGTCTAAACTTACGTTTGAGTCAAGTTTCGTGGAATTTTGAGAAAACATTCAAAATTCAGCTATTTTTCACGGTTTTACTAAACAAAATTTATTACTCTTTTATACTAACATGTAGTTATTATTACGCTCAGAAAATTTACCACACAAATGCATAGGTCTAGACTTATGTTTGGGTCATGTTTTGTGGAATTGTGAGAACGTTCAAAATTTAACTGTTTTGCACGATTTTATTAAATTAAGATTATTTCCCTTTCATACTAACTTGTAGTTATTATTACGCTTAACAAATTTAATACAGAAATGCATGAGTTTGGACCGACGGTTGGGTCAAGTTTCATGATATTCTGAGAACGTTCAAAATTTAGTTGTTTTGCACGGTTTTATCAAAGAAAGATTGTTTTCCTTTCATACTACCATATAGTTACTATTATGCTTAACAAATTTACCACACAAATGCATAGGTCTGGACCGATGTTTGGGTCAAGTTTCGTGGAATTCTGAGAACGTTCAAAATATAGCTGTTGTACACAGTTTTGTAAAAAAATGTTTTCTTTCCTTTCCTACTAACTTTTAGTTATTATTATGCTTAACCTTACCAAATGCTTATTACATTTGGATCAAATTTCGTGGATTTCTTAAAACGTTCAAAATCTAGTTGTTTTGCACAATTTTATTAAATAAAATTTGTTTCCCTTTCATACTAACTTATAGTTAATATTACCATTAGCAAACATTCCTCACAAATGAATGGGTCTAGACTTACGTTTTGGTCAAGTTTCGTGTAATTCTGAGAACGTTCAGAATTTAGCTGTTTTGCACGGTTTTATTAAAGAAAGTTTGTTTCCCATTCATACTAACCTGCAGTTATTATTATGCTTAGTAAATTTACCATACAAATGCTTGGGTGTAGACTTATATTTGGGTCAAGTTTCGTGGAATTTTGAGAAAACTTTCAAAATTGAGCTATTTTGCACGGTTTTATTAAAGAAATTTTTTTTTCCTTTCATACTAACATGCAATTATTATTATGCTTAGCAAATATACCACACAAATGCATGAGTATAGACTTATGTTTGGGTCAAAGTTTTTGCAATTGTGAGAACGTTCAAAATTTAGCTATTTTGCACGGTTTTATTAAAGAAAAGTTTTTTTCCCTTTTCATACTAACATGTAGTTAGTTACACTTAGCATATTTATCATACGAATGCAGGGTTCTAGACCTACGTTTGGCTCAAGTTTCGTGAAATTTGGGGAACATTCAAAATTTAGTTGTTTTGCACAGTTTTATTAAAGAAAGTTTGTTTCCCTCTCATACTAACATGTAGTTATTATTACGCTTAGCAAATTTATCACACAAATGCATGGTTCTAGACCTATGTTTAGGTCCAGTTTCGTGGAATTTTGGGAACGTTCAAAATTTAGCTGCTTTGCACGGTTTTATTAAAGAAAAGCTTGTTTCCCTTTTCATACTAACATGTAGTTATTATTACACTTAAAAGATTTATCAGACAAATGCATGGTTCGAGACCTACGTTTGGCTCAAGTTTCATGAAATTTGGGAAACATTCAAAATTTTAGCTGTTTTGCACGGTTTTACTAAAGAAAGTTTGTTTCCCTTTCATGCTAACATGTAGTTATTATTACGCTTAGCAAATTTATCACACAAATGCATGGTTCTAGACCTATGTTTAGGTCCAGTTTCGTGGAATTTTGGGAACGTTGAAAATTTCGCTCTTTTTGCACGGTTCTAGTAAATAAAGTATGTTTCCCTATCATACTAACTTGTAGTTATTATTACCCTTAACAACCTTTCCACACAAATGAATGGGTCTAGACCTACGTTTGGGTCAAGTTTCGTGTAATTCTGAGAACGTTCAAAATTTAGCTGTTTTGCACGGTTTTATTAAAGAAAGTATGTTTCCCTTTCATACTAACTTTTAGTTATTATTATGCTTAGAAAATTTACCACACTAATGCATGGGTCTAGACCTACGTTTGGCTCAGGTTTCGTGCATATTTGGGAACGTTAAAAATTTAGCTGGTTTGCACGGTTTAATTAAAGAAAGTTTGTTTCCCTTCCATACTACCATGTAGTTATTATTACGCTTAGCAAATTTACCACACAAATGCATAGGTCTAGACCTACGTTTGGTTTAAATTTCATCGAACTTAGAGAAAACTTTCAAAATTTTGATATTTTGCATGGTTTTATTAAAGAAAGTTTGTTTCTCGTTCATACTAACATGTAGTTATTATTACGCTTAATAAATTTACCACACAAATGCATGGGTCCAGTCCAACGTTTGGGTCAAGTTTCGTGGAATTTTGAGAAGGATCAAAGTTTAGTTGTTTTGCACGATTTTATTAAAAAAAAAGTTTGTTTTCCTTTCATACTAACATGTAGTTATTATTACGCTTAGTAAATTTAACACACAAATACATTGGACTAAACCTATGTTTGGGTCAACTATCGTGGAATTTTGAGAACGTTCAAAATTTAGCTGTTTCATACGGTTTTATTAAACAAAGTTTGTTTCCCGTTCATACTAACTTGTAGTTATTACTACGCTTAGCAAATTTACCACACAAATGCATGGGTCTAAACTTACGTTTGAGTCAAGTTTCGTGGAATTTTGAGAAAACATTCAAAATTCAGCTATTTTTCACGGTTTTACTAAACAAAATTTATTACTCTTTTATACTAACATGTAGTTATTATTACGCTCAGAAAATTTACCACACAAATGCATAGGTCTAGACTTATGTTTGGGTCATGTTTTGTGGAATTGTGAGAACGTTCAAAATTTAACTGTTTTGCACGATTTTATTAAATTAAGATTATTTCCCTTTCATACTAACTTGTAGTTATTATTACGCTTAACAAATTTAATACAGAAATGCATGAGTTTGGACCGACGGTTGGGTCAAGTTTCATGATATTCTGAGAACGTTCAAAATTTAGTTGTTTTGCACGGTTTTATCAAAGAAAGATTGTTTTCCTTTCATACTACCATATAGTTACTATTATGCTTAACAAATTTACCACACAAATGCATAGGTCTGGACCGATGTTTGGGTCAAGTTTCGTGGAATTCTGAGAACGTTCAAAATATAGCTGTTGTACACAGTTTTGTAAAAAAATGTTTTCTTTCCTTTCCTACTAACTTTTAGTTATTATTATGCTTAACCTTACCAAATGCTTATTACATTTGGATCAAATTTCGTGGATTTCTTAAAACGTTCAAAATCTAGTTGTTTTGCACAATTTTATTAAATAAAATTTGTTTCCCTTTCATACTAACTTATAGTTAATATTACCATTAGCAAACATTCCTCACAAATGAATGGGTCTAGACTTACGTTTTGGTCAAGTTTCGTGTAATTCTGAGAACGTTCAGAATTTAGCTGTTTTGCACGGTTTTATTAAAGAAAGTTTGTTTCCCATTCATACTAACCTGCAGTTATTATTATGCTTAGTAAATTTACCATACAAATGCTTGGGTGTAGACTTATATTTGGGTCAAGTTTCGTGGAATTTTGAGAAAACTTTCAAAATTGAGCTATTTTGCACGGTTTTATTAAAGAAATTTTTTTTTCCTTTCATACTAACATGCAATTATTATTATGCTTAGCAAATATACCACACAAATGCATGAGTATAGACTTATGTTTGGGTCAAAGTTTTTGCAATTGTGAGAACGTTCAAAATTTAGCTATTTTGCACGGTTTTATTAAAGAAAAGTTTTTTTCCCTTTTCATACTAACATGTAGTTAGTTACACTTAGCATATTTATCATACGAATGCAGGGTTCTAGACCTACGTTTGGCTCAAGTTTCGTGAAATTTGGGGAACATTCAAAATTTAGTTGTTTTGCACAGTTTTATTAAAGAAAGTTTGTTTCCCTCTCATACTAACATGTAGTTATTATTACGCTTAGCAAATTTATCACACAAATGCATGGTTCTAGACCTATGTTTAGGTCCAGTTTCGTGGAATTTTGGGAACGTTCAAAATTTAGCTGCTTTGCACGGTTTTATTAAAGAAAAGCTTGTTTCCCTTTTCATACTAACATGTAGTTATTATTACACTTAACAGATTTATCAGACAAATGCATGGTTCGAGACCTACGTTTGGCTCAAGTTTCGTGAAATTTGGGAAACATTCAAAATTTTAGCTGTTTTGCACGGTTTTACTAAAGAAAGTTTGTTTCCCTTTCATGCTAACATGTAGTTATTATTACGCTTAGCAAATTTATCACACAAATGCATGGTTCCAGACCTATGTTTAGGTCCAGTTTCGTGGAATTTTGGGAACGTTGAAAATTTCGCTCTTTTTGCACGGTTCTAGTAAATAAAGTATGTTTCCCTATCATACTAACTTGTAGTTATTATTACCCTTAACAACCTTTCCACACAAATGAATGGGTCTAGACCTACGTTTGGGTCAAGTTTCGTGTAATTCTGAGAACGTTCAAAATTTAGCTGTTTTGCACGGTTTTATTGAAGAAAGTATGTTTCCCTTTCATACTAACTTTTAGTTATTATTATGCTTAGAAAATTTACCACACTAATGCATGGGTCTAGACCTACGTTTGGCTCAGGTTTCGTGCATATTTGGGAACGTTAAAAATTTAGCTGGTTTGCACGGTTTAATTAAAGAAAGTTTGTTTCCCTTCCATACTACCATGTAGTTATTATTACGCTTAGCAAATTTACCACACAAATGCATAGGTCTAGACCTACGTTTGGTTTAAATTTCATCGAACTTAGAGAAAACTTTCAAAATTTTGATATTTTGCATGGTTTTATTAAAGAAAGTTTGTTTCTCGTTCATACTAACATGTAGTTATTATTACGCTTAACAAATTTACCACACAAATGCATGGGTCCAGTCCAACGTTTGGGTCAAGTTTCGTGGAATTTTGAGAAGGATCAAAGTTTAGTTGTTTTGCACGATTTTATTAAAAAAAAAGTTTGTTTTCCTTTCATACTAACATGTAGTTATTATTACGCTTAGTAAATTTAACACACAAATACATTGGACTAAACCTATGTTTGGGTCAACTATCGTGGAATTTTGAGAACGTTCAAAATTTAGCTGTTTCATACGGTTTATTAAACAAAGTTTGTTTCCCGTTCATACTAACTTGTAGTTATTACTACGCTTAGCAAATTTACCACACAAATGCATGGGTCTAAACTTACGTTTGAGTCAAGTTTCGTGGAATTTTGAGAAAACATTCAAAATTCAGCTATTTTTCACGGTTTTACTAAACAAAATTTATTACTCTTTTATACTAACATGTAGTTATTATTACGCTCAGAAAATTTACCACACAAATGCATAGGTCTAGACTTATGTTTGGGTCATGTTTTGTGGAATTGTGAGAACGTTCAAAATTTAACTGTTTTGCACGATTTTATTAAATTAAGATTATTTCCCTTTCATACTAACTTGTAGTTATTATTACGCTTAACAAATTTAATACAGAAATGCATGAGTTTGGACCGACGGTTGGGTCAAGTTTCATGATATTCTGAGAACGTTCAAAATTTAGTTGTTTTGCACGATTTTATCAAAGAAAGATTGTTTCCCTTTCATACTAACTTGTAGTTAATATTACCATTAGCAAACATTCCTCACAAATGAATGGGTCTAGACTTACGTTTTGGTCAAGTTTCGTGTAATTCTGAGAACGTTCAGAATTTAGCTGTTTTGCACGGTTTTATTAAAGAAAGTTTGTTTCCCATTCATACTAACCTGCAGTTATTATTATGCTTAGTAAATTTACCATACAAATGCTTGGGTGTAGACTTATATTTGGGTCAAGTTTCGTGGAATTTTGAGAAAACTTTCAAAATTGAGCTATTTTGCACGGTTTTATTAAAGAAATTTTTTTTTCCTTTCATACTAACATGCAATTATTATTATGCTTAGCAAATATACCACACAAATGCATGAGTATAGACTTATGTTTGGGTCAAAGTTTTTGCAATTGTGAGAACGTTCAAAATTTAGCTATTTTGCACGGTTTTATTAAAAAAAAGTTTTTTTCCCTTTTCATACTAACATGTAGTTAGTTACACTTAGCATATTTATCATACGAATGCATGGTTCTAGACCTACGTTTGGCTCAAGTTTCGTGAAATTTGGGGAACATTCAAAATTTAGTTGTTTTGCACAGTTTTATTAAAGAAAGTTTGTTTCCCTCTCATACTAACATGTAGTTATTATTACGCTTAGCAAATTTATCACACAAATGCATGGTTCTAGACCTATGTTTAGGTCCAGTTTCGTGGAATTTTGGGAACGTTCAAAATTTAGCTGCTTTGCACGGTTTTATTAAAGAAAAGCTTGTTTTCCTTTTCATACTAACATGTAGTTATTATTACACTTAACAGATTTATCAGAAAAATGCATGGTTCGAGACCTACGTTTGGCTCAAGTTTCGTGAAATTTGGGAAACATTCAAAATTTTAGCTGTTTTGCACGGTTTTACTAAAGAAAGTTTGTTTCCCTTTCATGCTAACATGTAGTTATTATTACGCTTAGCAAATTTATCACACAAATGCATGGTTCTAGACCTATGTTTAGGTCCAGTTTCGTGGAATTTTGGGAACGTTGAAAATTTCGCTCTTTTTGCACGGTTCTAGTAAATAAAGTATGTTTCCCTATCATACTAACTTGTAGTTATTATTACCCTTAACAACCTTTCCACACAAATGAATGGGTCTAGACCTACGTTTGGGTCAAGTTTCGTGTAATTCTGAGAACGTTCAAAATTTAGCTGTTTTGCACGGTTTTATTGAAGAAAGTATGTTTCCCTTTCATACTAACTTTTAGTTATTATTATGCTTAGAAAATTTACCACACTAATGCATGGGTCTAGACCTACGTTTGGCTCAGGTTTCGTGCATATTTGGGAACGTTAAAAATTTAGCTGGTTTGCACGGTTTAATTAAAGAAAGTTTGTTTCCCTTCCATACTACCATGTAGTTATTATTACGCTTAGCAAATTTACCACACAAATGCATAGGTCTAGACCTACGTTTGGTTTAAATTTCATCGAACTTAGAGAAAACTTTCAAAATTTTGATATTTTGCATGGTTTTATTAAAGAAAGTTTGTTTCTCGTTCATACTAACATGTAGTTATTATTACGCTTAACAAATTTACCACACAAATGCATGGGTCCAGTCCAACGTTTGGGTCAAGTTTCGTGGAATTTTGAGAAGGATCAAAGTTTAGTTGTTTTGCACGATTTTATTAAAAAAAAAGTTTGTTTTCCTTTCATACTAACATGTAGTTATTATTACGCTTAGTAAATTTAACACACAAATACATTGGACTAAACCTATGTTTGGGTCAACTATCGTGGAATTTTGAGAACGTTCAAAATTTAGCTGTTTCATACGGTTTTATTAAACAAAGTTTGTTTCCCGTTCATACTAACTTGTAGTTATTACTACGCTTAGCAAATTTACCACACAAATGCATGGGTCTAAACTTACGTTTGAGTCAAGTTTCGTGGAATTTTGAGAAAACATTCAAAATTCAGCTATTTTTCACGGTTTTACTAAACAAAATTTATTACTCTTTTATACTAACATGTAGTTATTATTACGCTCAGAAAATTTACCACACAAATGCATAGGTCTAGACTTATATTTGGGTCATGTTTTGTGGAATTGTGAGAACGTTCCAAATTTAACTGTTTTGCACGATTTTATTAAATTAAGATTATTTTCCTTTCATACTAACTTGTAGTTATTATTACGCTTAACAAATTTAATACAGAAATGCATGAGTTTGGACCAACGGTTGGGTCAAGTTTCATGATATTCTGAGAACGTTCAAAATTTAGTTGTTTTGCACGGTTTTATCAAAGAAAGATTGTTTTCCTTTCATACTACCATATAGTTACTATTATGCTTAACAAATTTACCACACAAATGCATAGGTCTGGACCGATGTTTGGGTCAAGTTTCGTGGAATTCTGAGAACGTTCAAAATATAGCTGTTGTACACAGTTTTGTAAAAAAATGTTTTCTTTCCTTTCCTACTAACTTTTAGTTATTATTATGCTTAACCTTACCAAATGCTTATTACATTTGGATCAAATTTCGTGGATTTCTTAAAACGTTCAAAATCTAGTTGTTTTGCACAATTTTATTAAATAAAATTTGTTTCCCTTTCATACTAACTTATAGTTAATATTACCATTAGCAAACATTCCTCACAAATGAATGGGTCTAGACTTACGTTTTGGTCAAGTTTCGTGTAATTCTGAGAACGTTCAGAATTTAGCTGTTTTGCACGGTTTTATTAAAGAAAGTTTGTTTCCCATTCATACTAACCTGCAGTTATTATTATGCTTAGTAAATTTACCATACAAATGCTTGGGTGTAGACTTATATTTGTGTCAAGTTTCGTGGAATTTTGAGAAAACTTTCAAAATTGAGCTATTTTGCACGGTTTTATTAAAGAATTTTTTTTTCCTTTCATACTAACATGCAATTATTATTATGCTTAGCAAATTTACCACACAAATGCATGAGTATAGACTTATGTTTGGGTCAAAGTTTTTGCAATTGTGAGAACGTTCAAAATTTAGCTATTTTGCTATTTTGCACGGTTTTATTAAAGAAAAGTTTTTTTCCCTTTTCATACTAACATGTAGTTAGTTACGCTTAGCATATTTATCATACGAATGCATGGTTCTAGACCTACGTTTGGCTCAAGTTTCGTGAAATTTGGGGAACATTCAAAATTTAGTTGTTCTGCACAGTTTTATTAAAGAAAGTTTGTTTCCCTCTCATACTAACATGTAGTTATTATTACGCTTAGCAAATTTATCACACAAATGCATGGTTCTAGACCTATGTTTAGGTCCAGTTTCGTGGAATTTTGGGAACGTTCAAAATTTAGCTGCTTTGCACGGTTTTATTAAAGAAAAGCTTGTTTCCCTTTTCATACTAACATGTAGTTATTATTACACTTAACAGATTTATCAGACAAATGCATGGTTCGAGACCTACGTTTGGCTCAAGTTTGATGAAATTTGGGAAACATTCAAAATTTTAGCTGTTTTGCACGGTTTTACTAAAGAAAGTTTGTTTCCCTTTCATGCTAACATGTAGTTATTATTACGCTTAGCAAATTTATCACACAAATGCATGGTTCTAGACCTATGTTTAGGTCCAGTTTCGTGGAATTTTGGGAACGTTGAAAATTTCGCTCTTTTTGCACGGTTCTAGTAAATAAAGTATGTTTCCCTATCATACTAACTTGTAGTTATTATTACCCTTAACAACCTTTCCACACAAATGAATGGGTCTAGACCTACGTTTGGGTCAAGTTTCGTGTAATTCTGAGAACGTTCAAAATTTAGCTGTTTTGCACGGTTTTATTAAAGAAAGTATGTTTCCCTTTCATACTAACTTTTAGTTATTATTATGCTTAGAAAATTTACCACACTAATGCATGGGTCTAGACCTACGTTTGGCTCAGGTTTCGTGCATAT
Organism: Sesamum indicum; assembly: GCF_026168435.1. Taxonomy (NCBI): domain Eukaryota; kingdom Viridiplantae; phylum Streptophyta; class Magnoliopsida; order Lamiales; family Pedaliaceae; genus Sesamum; species Sesamum indicum. The sequence continues at coordinate 11,062,188 of NC_142665.1, read as the reverse complement.
TTGGGAACGTTAAAAATTTAGCTGGTTTGCACGGTTTAATTAAAGAAAGTTTGTTTCCCTTCCATACTACCATGTAGTTATTATTACGCTTAGCAAATTTACCACACAAATGCATAGGTCTAGACCTACGTTTGGTTTAAATTTCATCGAACTTAGAGAAATCTTTCAAAATTTTGATATTTTGCATGGTTTTATTAAAGAAAGTTTGTTTCTCGTTCATACTAACATGTAGTTATTATTACGCTTAACAAATTTACCACACAAATGCATGGGTCCAGTCCAACGTTTGGGTCAAGTTTCGTGGAATTTTGAGAAGGATCAAAGTTTAGTTGTTTTGCACGATTTTATTAAAAAAAAAGTTTGTTTTCCTTTCATACTAACATGTAGTTATTATTACGCTTAGTAAATTTAACACACAAATACATTGGACTAGACCTATGTTTGGGTCAACTATCGTGGAATTTTGAGAACGTTCAAAATTTAGCTGTTTCATACGGTTTTATTAAACAAAGTTTGTTTCCCGTTCATACTAACTTGTAGTTATTACTACGCTTAGCAAATTTACCACACAAATGCATGGGTCTAAACTTACGTTTGAGTCAAGTTTCGTGGAATTTTGAGAAAACATTCAAAATTCAGCTATTTTTCACGGTTTTACTAAACAAAATTTATTACTCTTTTATACTAACATGTAGTTATTATTACGCTCAGAAAATTTACCACACAAATGCATAGGTCTAGACTTATGTTTGGGTCATGTTTTGTGGAATTGTGAGAATGTTCAAAATTTAACTGTTTTGCACGATTTTATTAAATTAAGATTATTTCCCTTTCATACTAACTTGTAGTTATTATTACGCTTAACAAATTTAATACAGAAATGCATGAGTTTGGACCGACGGTTGGATCAAGTTTCATGATATTCTGAGAACGTTCAAAATTTAGTTGTTTTGCACGGTTTTACCACACAAATGCATGGGTCTAGACCTACGTTGGGATCATGTTTCGTGGAACTTTGAGAAAACTTTCAAAATTTTGTTGTTTTGTACGGTTTTATTAAAGAAAGTTTGTTTTCCTTTCATAATAACATGTAGTTATTATTACACTTAGCAAATTTACCATACAAATGCATGGGTCTAGACCTATGTTTGGGTCCAGTTTCGTGGAACTTTGTAAATGTTCAAAATTTAGCGATTTTGCACGGTTTTATCAAAGAAAGTTTGTTTTCCTTTCATACTACCATATAGTTATTATTATGCTTAACAAATTTACCACACAAATGCATAGGTCTAGACCTACGTTTGGGTCATGTTTCGTGGAATTCTGTGAACTTTCAAAATTTAGCTATTGTGCACGGTTTTATAAAAAAAAGTTTGGTTCCCTTTCATACTAACTTGTAGTTATGATTATGCTTAACCTTACCAAATGTGCCACAAAAATGAATGGGTATAGACTTACGTTTCGATCAAATTTCGTGGATTTCTAAGAACGTTTAAAATTTGGTTGTTTTGCACAATTTTATTAAATAAAGTTTGTTTCCTTTCAACTAACTTCTAGTTATTATTACCCTTAACAAACATTCCACACAAATAAATGGGTCTAGACCTACGTTTGGGACATGTTTCGTGTAATTCTGAGAACGTTCATAATTTAGCTGTTTTGTACGGTTTTGTTAAAGAAAGTATGTTTCCCTTTCATACTAACTTGTAGTTATTATTGCGATTAGAAAATTTACCACACTAATGCATGGGTCTAGACCTACGTTTGGCTCAAGTTTCGTGGAATTTTGGGAACGTTAAAAATTTAGCTGGTTTGTACGGTTTAATTAAAGTAAGTTTGTTTCTATTCCATACTATCATGAGGTTATTATTACGCCTTGCAAATTTACCACACAAATGCATGGGTCTAGACCTACGTTTGGTTTAATTTTCATCGAACTTAGAGAACACTTTCAAAATTTTGCTATTTTGCACGATTTTATTAAAGAAAGTTTGTTTCTCATTCATACTAACATGTAGTTATTATTACGCTTAACAAATTTACCACACAAATACATGGGTCCAGACCAACGTTTGGGTCAAGTTTCGTGGAATTGTGAGAACGATCAAGGTTTAGTTGTTTTGCACGATTTTATTAAAAAAAAGTTTGTTTTCCTTTCATTCTAACATGTAGTTATTATTACGCTTAGTAAATTTAACACACAAATACATTGGACTAGACCTATGTTTGGCTCAACTATCGTGGAATTTTGAGAACGTTCAAAATTTAGCTGTTTCATACAGTTTTATTAAACAAAGTTTGTTTTCCGTTCATACTAACTTGCAGTTATTACTACGCTTAGCAAATTTACCACACATATGCATGGGTCTAGACTTACGTTTGGGTAAAGTTTCGTGGAATTTTGAGAAAACATTCAAAATTTAGCTATTTTTCACGGTTTTACTAAACAAAATTTGTTACTGTTTGGGTCAAGTTTTGTGGAATTGTGAGAACGTTCAAAATTTAACTGTTTTGCATGATTTTATTAAATAAAGATTATTTCCCTTTCATACTAACTTGTAGTTATTATTACGCTTAACAAATTTAATACACAAATGCATGAGTTTGGACCGACGGTTGGATCAAGTTTCACGATATTCTGAGAACGTTCAAAATTTAACTGTTTTGCACGATTTTATTAAAAAAAGTTTGTTTCCCTCTCATATTAACATGTAGTTATTATTACTCTTACCAAATGTGCCACACAAATGCATGGGTCTAGACTTACGTTTGGATCAAGTTTCGTGGAATTCTAAGAACATTCCAATTTAGTTGTTTTGCACGATTTTATTGAACGAAGTTTGTATTCCTTTCATACTAAGTTGTAGTTATTATCACCCTTAGCAAATTTACCACACAAATGCACGGTTTTAGACCTATGTTTGGGTGAAGTTTCGTGCAATTCTGAGAACATTCAAAATTTAGTTGTTTTGCATGGTTTTATTAAAGGAAAAATATTTGCCTAAACTTAACACACAAATGCATGAGTCTAGACCAACGTTTGGGTCAAGTTTAATAGAATTCTGAGAACGTTCAAAATTTAGCTCGTTTGCACGATTTTATTAAAAAAAAGTTTGTTTCAAATTTCATATTAACATGTAGTTATTATTACGCTTAGGAAATTTACCACACAAATGTATGGGTGTAGACCTACGTTTGGCTCAAGTTTCGTGTTATTCTGCGAACGTTTAAAATTTAGCTATTTTGCACGGTTTCATTAAAGAAAGTTTGTTATCCTTTCATACTAACTTGTAGTTATTATTATGATTAACAAATTTTTCACACAAATGCATGGGTCTAGACCTACGTTTGGTTCAAATTTCGTGGAACATTGAGAAAACTATCAAAACTTTGCTGTTTTGCATGGTTTTATTAAAGAAAGTTTGTTTCTCTCTTTGATACTAACATGTAGTTATAATTACGCTAAACAAATTTATTACACAAATAAATGGGTCTAGACTTACGTTTGGGTCCAGTTTCATGGAACTTTGAGAAAACATTCAAAATTTTGTTGTTTTGCACGGTTTTCTTAAAGAAAGTTTGGTTCTCTTTCATACTAACATGTAGTTATTATTATGCTTAACAAATTTACCATAGAAATGCATGGGTATAGACTTTGGTTTGGATTAAGTTTCGTGGAATTGTGAGAATGTTCAAAATTTGGCTGTTTTGCACGATTTTATTCATCAAAGTTTGTTTTCCTTTCATACTAACTTGTATGATTATTATGCTTAACAAATTTACCACACAAATGCATGGGTCTAGACCAACGTTTGGGTCAGTTTCGTGGAACTTTGAGAAGACATTCAAAATTTTGCAGTTCTGCGCGGTTTATTAATGAAAGTTTGCTTCCCTTTCATACTTACATGTAGTTATTATTATGCTTTGCAAATTTATCACACAAATATTTGGGTCTAGGCCAACGTTTGGGTCAAGTTTCGTGGAATTCTGAGAACTATTAAAATTTAGTTGTTTTGCACGGTTTTATTAAAAAAAGTTTGTTTACTTTTCATATTAACATGTAGTTATTATTTGTAAATTTACCACACAAATGCATGGGTCTAGAGTTACGTTTGGGTCAAGTTTCGTGGAATTCAGAGTACGTTGAAATTTTAGCTGTTTTGCATAATTTATTAATTATAGTTTCTTTACCTTTCTTACTAACTTGTAGTTATTATTACGCTTAACAAATTTACCACAGAAATGCATGGGTCTAGACCTACGAGGGTTAAGTTTCGTGGAATTCTGAGAACGTCCAAAATTTAGAAGTTTTGCAATTTTAATAAAGTAAGTATGTTTCCCTTTCATACTAACTTGTAGTTATTATTACGATTATCAAATTTACAACATAAATCATTGAGTCTAGACCTGCGTTTGGGTGAAGTTTCGTGGAATTCTGAGAACGTTCAAAATTTAGCTCTTTTTCACAGTTTTATTAAAGGAAGTATGATTTCCTTCCATAGTAACTTGTAGTTATTATTACGCTTAGCAAATTTATCACAATAATACATGGATCTATAGCTAACTTTGGGTCAAGTTTCATGGAATTCTGATAACGTAATTTAGTTGTTTTACATGGTTTTATTAAAGAAAGTTTGTTTTTCTTTTATACTAACATGTAGTTATTATTATGCTTAATAAATTTAACACATAAATGCATGGTTCTAGACTTACATTTGAGTCATGTTACATGGAATTCTGAGAACGTTCAAAATTTAGTTGTTTTGCACGATTTTATTAAATAAAGTTTGTTTCCCTTTCATACTAGGTTGTACTTATTATTACGCTTAACAAATTTACTACACAAATGCATGGGTCTAGACCTTCGTTTGGGTCAAGTTTCGTAGAATTCTGAGAACGTTCAAAATTTCGCTGTTTTGCACGGTTTTGTGAAAGTAAGTACATTTCACTTTTATGCTAACTTGTAGTTATTATTATGTTTAGCAAATTTACCAAACTAATGCATGGGTCTAAACCTACGCTTTGGTCAAGGTACGTGGAATTTTGGGAACGTTCAAAATTTAGCTGTTTTCCATGATTTTATTCGGAAAAGTTTGTATTACTTTCATACTAACTTGTACTCATTATTACGCTTTACAAATTTATCAGACAAATGCATAGGTCTAGACCTACGGTTGGTCAAGTTATGGGAATTCTGAGAACGTTCCAAATATAACTGTTTTGCACGATTTTATTAAACAATGTTTATTTTTCTTTCATACTAACTTGCAGTTATTGTTATGCATAGCAAATTTACAACACAAATTCATGGGTATAGACTTACGTTTGGGTCATGTTTCGTGGAATTTTTAGAAAACTTTCGAAAAAAGTAGCAGTTTTGCAAAGTTTTATTAAATGAAGTTTGTTTCCCATTCATACTAACATGTAGTTATTATTACGCCTAACAAATTTATCACACAAATGCATGAGTCTAGACCTTTGTTTGGGTCAAGTTTCGTGGATTTTTGAGAACGTTCATAATTTAGCTGTGTTGCACGGTTTATTAAATAAAGTTTGGTTACCTTTCATACTAACTTGTAGTTATTATTATGCTTAGCAAATTTACCACACAAATGCATGGGTCCAGATCTACGTTTGCGTCATGTTTCGTGGAATTTGAGAACGTTCAAAATTTAGCTCTTTTGCACGGTTTTATTAAAGAAAGTTTGTTTTCCTTTAAAACTAACTTGTAGTTAACGCTTAGCAAATTTACCTTACAAATGCATGGGTCTAGACTTAAGTTTGGTCAAGTGTCATGAAAATCTGAGAACGATCAAAATTTAGATGTTTTGCATGATTTTATTAATTAAAGTTTGTTTTCCTTTCATACTAACTTATAGTTATGATTACGCTTTGCAAAGTTACCACACATTAGGGTGATGTTTCGTGGAATTCTGAGAATATACAAAATTTAGCTGTTTTGAACGATTTTATTAAATAAAGTATGCTTCCAAGCCTTACGTTTGGATCATGTTTCGTGGATTCTGAAAACGTTCAAAATTGAGCTGTTTTGCACAGTTTTATTAAAGCAAGATTGTTTTCATAATACTAACTTGCAGTTGTTATTACGCTTAGCAAATTTGCAACACAAATGCATAGGTCTAGACCTACGTTTAGGTCAAGTTTTATTGAATAATGAAAACGTTCAAAATTTTGCTATTTTGCCCGATTTTATTAAATAAAAGTTTATTTCTCTTTCATACTAACTTGTAGTTATTATTACGTTTAGCAAATTTACCACACAAATGTATGGGTCTAGACTTACGTTTGGATCAAGTTTCGTTGAATTCTGAGAAAACTTTCAAAATTTAGCTGTTTTGCACGGTTTTATGAAAGAAAGTTTATTTTTCTTCCATACTAACATGTAATTATTACTAGGCTTAACAAATTTACCCACAAATGCATGAGTCTAGACTTACCTTTGGGTCAAACTTTGTGGAATTCTGATAATGTTCAAAATTTAGCTTTTTTGCATGGTTTTATTAAGGAAAGTATGTTTCTATTTCATACTAACTTGAAGTTATTATTACGCTTAGCAAATTTACCACCCTATTACATGGTTCTAGACCTATGTTTGGGTCATGTTTCGTCGAATTCTGAAAACGTTCAAACATTAGATGTTTTGCACGGTTTATTAAAAAAAGTTTGTTTCTCTTTCATACTAACTTGTAGTTTCTATTACGCTTAACAAATTTACAATACAAATTCATGGGTCCAGACCTATGTCTGGGACAAGTTTAGTGGAAAAATCTCAAAACTTTCAAAATTCAGTTGTTTTCCACGATTTTATTAAAGAATTTTTTTTTCCTTTCGTACTTACATGTAGTTATTATTACACTTAACAAATTTACCACACAAATGTACAGGTCTGATATACGTTTGGGTCATGTTTCATGGAATTTTGATAAAATGTTCAAAATTTAGATATTTTGTATGGTTCTATTAAAGAAAGATTACTTCCCATTCATACTAACTTGTAGTTATTATTAAGTTTAGCAAATTTACCACACAAATCTTTGGGTGTATACCTACGTTTGGGTCATGTTTAATGGAATTCTGAGAAAATTCAAACTTTAGCTATTTTGCACAATTTTATTAAACAATGTATGTTTGCCTTTCATACTAACTTATAGTTATTATTACGCTTAAAAAATTTACGACACAAATGCATGGGTCTAGACCTACGGTTGGATCAAGTTTCGTGGAGTTCTGAGAACGTTCATAATTTAGCTGTTTTGCACGGTTATATTAAAGCAAGTTTGTTTCCCTTTTATACTAACTTGTAGTTGTTATTATATTTTGCCAATTTACCACACAAATGCATGGGTTTAGACTTACGTTTGGGTCAAATTTCGTGGAATTCTGAGAACATTCAAATTTAGCTATTTTGGACGATTTTATTAAATAAAGTTTGCTTTCCTTTCTTACTAACTTTTAGTTATTATTACGTTTAACAAATTTACCACACAAATGCATGGGTCTAGACCTACATATTGGTCAAGTTTCATGAAATTCTAAGAACGTTCAAAATTTAGCCTTTTTGCACGGTTTTATTAAAGTAAGTATATTTTCCTTTCATACTAACTTGTAGTTATTATTATGTTTAGAAAATTTACCACACTAATGCATGGGTCCAGACCTATGTTTGGGTCAAGGTTCATGGAGTTAAAAAAAAGAAAAAAAAAATGGACACTGAAAATTCTCTCTCTTCACACACACTAGCACACCACAATAATCACACACTACAAATCCAATCTCCATGTACACAGCCGGCGATGGAGGAGAAACGCCGGCCGGCGAAGAGGATGGTGGAGAGGACACCGACAGCCGTCCGGTGGCCGGAGATGGCGGAGAGGAAGATGAACAGCCCTTGTATTTCGAAGAAGGAGAAGAATTGGATATTCGCCATTTTCAGCCGTTCGGCGATTATCCGGCAACTGATGGATCAGGGACTATTCTGGAGTCGATGCAACGATTCTGACTCTAAAAGAAGTTTACTTGGCCGGTAAAACGACGAGATTTGAAGAGCCGTCGAATCTAGGGTTTTCTGAAAAAAAATGCACCTTGGAAGATGAAACGTCGGGGTTCAAGAAACCGGCGTGCGAGGGGGTTTTTCCGGCAAATAACGGTGGCAATGATTTCATGGAGACAAGGGGAAGCTTTTTGAATGAAAAAGATGGAAACTTGGCCACAGGTAAGTCGTGTTTTAGAGCGCCGCCATTTTTAGGGTTTTCTTCTTCTTCAACCTTCAATGGCGGACGAGGGTTGGCTGTATCTCCTCAACACTTTAATATGTCAGAATTCCTCAACCTTCGAAACATAGTTGTGGATACTGGTGATTCTACAGCAATGGAGGCGCTGGTGAAACTAAAAACATGATGGGAAGAAAAATTTGGGCTCGTCGGAAATGTGAGAATGCCAAGCTCTCTGTACTTTGGCCGTACAACTATTAAACCTCGCCAGTGTATCCTGGAACCAGTGACTGGAAAAATGAGGAGGGAAGGTTCAAATGCCATGGTATTTGGTATACCCTCGGTGGAAAAATTGCACGCGACAGAAACTGAGAAGTCGTTAGATTCTGGGGATAAATTGGCCAGATCTGGTGGAGAAGATGGCTGTCTAGGTGGGGTTTCCACATCTGATCTTGCTTTTGTGACCGGAATACAGGCGGAGGGGACGAATCAATATGCTGCGGGTTCTGGGCATATTCCGACGACGAACAGTAGGCCTCCGACGTATGCTGATGTGGAACCGGCGAGCAATGACGTGGAAAATGCTGTTGACTCAGTAGCTGACGTGGGAAGAGTTGTTGATGTCATGCATGATGTGTCTGATGATGTAGCTGCTGATGTCATGGATGATGTAGCTGCTGATGCCATGCATGATGTAGCATAATGTGGAAAAAAATTAGTCCTACTCCTACGCAAGTGCGCTCCTACCCTATGGGTTTGTTTGTGGGTAACAAATCCGTTTATTGCGAATTCGAATGTGGACGTAGATGACAAAAATTGTTGACGCGTTTAATAATTCATCTCGGAGTACTCTTTCATATATACCTCCTACAATACAAAATGGTGAAGTGGCAGTTAGACCTACGATGGAAACTATTCACAATGGCTCGACCAAGTGGAAGACCACTGCAGTTGGTTATTTTCTTGGGAAAAGACCGTAATTTTATCATGTTAAGGATTTTGCCTTCTCCATTTGGCCTGGATTAAGGGAGGTTAAGCCCACAATGAACGGATTTTTCTTCCTTCAGTTCAAGACTGTTGCGTATATGGAATAAGCAACCGACAGTGGACCATGGTTGTTTCAAGGACAACCAATTGTGTTACAGAAATGGGAGACGGGTTTGGCGATGAGGAAATTAAAATATACACAAGTTCCAATATGGATCAAGTTGAGGCACTTGCCAATTGAGTTATGGACAGACGAGGGGCTTAGTATAGTGGCTAGCGGTATTGGCAAACCCCTGTACCTCGACACTATCACAAAAGCATGCACGAGACTGGACTTCGCTCATGTACGCGTGATGTTGGATGTGACGTCAAAGTTGCCAAAACATATAATGATCATGACACCAGATGAGGATGGAGGTGAATCTCCATGCAAGATTGATGTAGAATACGAATGGTTATGTGACGCCCCAAAGATTATAATACATAATTGAGGGATTAATTAATAAATTTTTATAAAATTTAGTTAATTGTATATAAATTATGTCATAATTGGAATATAATAAAACTTGAACGGATTAAATTGGAGTTCATTATAATATTTTGGGACAACTTATATTAATTAAGAAAATTTAGGAGGGACGTGATGGGTATTTGCTAAAAGACTAATAAAGCAATATATAATAATAGTATTATGTATATATATTAGTAAATTATATATACATATATTAGTATATGTATATATATCCTAGTAAATAATGTATATATTTAGTAAATAAGAAATATATATATACATATGTATAAAAGAAAAGAGAGTGAGAGAATTGATAGTGGGAAGTGGGGGCCACCAGCCCACTGCCTCACTCTCTCTTTCCCTTTCTTTTCCTTTTGTTTTATTGTTACATACACACACAAACATACACACACAACACACACTTTCGGCCTAAAATGAAAGAGAGACACCGAGGTACGAAAATATAATTTTAATTCCTATTAATTTATATAATTATATTATTTAATTAGTTCGTTTATTAAATGTTATTTATACTAAGCGATATACTATTTAATCGAAATATTTTACGAGTTTGGCTATTTAAAATAGTGTTGGATTAAATATCAAATCGGATATAAAAATGATATCATTCGTTAGTTAGATTATTAAATATATTAGATTTGAATATTACTATAGGTAATTTATACAATTCCATCGGAATTGTCAACCAAATACGCAATTCTACGTATTGTATGTAATTAAAGTGTATAATAGCGAGAAATTGATAGAAAATTCATAAAAATATTCTGAGAATTATATTTAATAAATGATATGTTAATAAAGAGGAAAAATAAAGATTTGTACTTCGATACAAGTGGAATATTAAAGAATTATTAGAAATTTTACGAATAATATTTACTATTGTATTTAAAAGAAATTATGATATTTCCGATATATTAACTGTATGTGGTATAACTCATTATACGATACGGGGGTAAATTGAAAAGATCGAACCACTACTTATTGAATAGATAAAGGCCTTGTAAGGTCGAGGTAAGTAAATAATTAGTATTATCTATATATGTCCTCTTTATTTGTGGTTTTACTGTTATCTGAATTTGTGGTTCATGCTGACATGGATTTGACTGAAAGTATATGAGTGAGGAATGATTTGATTTGATTGACGATATTGTGTACGTGGAATGAGAAACTACGTTGAAATATTATGTTTGTTGTTTGATGCGTTGTGGATGTCTGAAAATGAGAATATGTTGATATATTGTTTTACGTTAGTAGTTGCTTACAAGAATGGTGATATGTGCAAATGAGGGAGTGGTGGAAATTGCATGTAATTGTGGTGTGAATACCTCTTGACGTGTCGAAAAGCCTACAATGCGAAATAAAATGAAAAGAGCTTTGATGCGATATGAGAAACAAATGAAATGAAAAGAAATGAAATGAAAAGAGTTTTGATGCGATATGAAAAGAGCGATGCCGCGATATGAGAAAAAAATGATATGAAAATAGCTATGTTGCGAAACGAGATTGATGAGCTGGCTGTCAAGGGGATTCACTTCAATTTATATAACAGTGAAATTGAGTTGATGGGAAAAGCACAATATCACCTACTGCTAAGCAAACTAGGAAAATTGGAGTTTGGTAATTGTCTTATTATGAGATAGTCATGTGGTGTGATAAAGCTGATTATGCTAGAATTAAATTGATTGTATTCCATTCGTGTTGCTTGTTTATCTTGTTTAGGCTGTGTTTAATATGCATATATAGATAGGGCTGGTTATTCACTTACTGAGTGCCAGGCTCTTCCCTCTGCTGACATTTTCTTTTAGGAATAGACTTTGAGGTGTCTGACTCTTGAAGAGTAGGTTTACGCGCTATACTTAGGCAGGTCGGGCCAGTATGCAGTTTTCTCCTCTTTGTCAATTAGAGTACAAATCACATTTTGTCTGTACAGAGAGAATATAAGTGTACGGATTACCTGTGACGAATCACTTTGTGATGTGTGATATGTATATATATATATAATATTGTCAGTTGATAATACCTATTATGACGTGTTGGGATTACGTATGCAAATTAATCAGATGGTTATGTGCAAATGTATATATATAAACACAGGGATTACTATAAGTATGATGTTTAGGATAGATATAGCCTTGGTAGCGAAGGGGGTACTACAGGTTACCTCCCAAGTGCACTAAGTATTTTACACTTGGATATGCGGTTAACAATTGTGCCCTCAACAAACCAACCAAGCTTGCTCAACTGCTGGTTTCAGTCTACGTTCCTAAATTGGGACCGCCTCGACCACTACTTATGCCTGACCGGGAAAAGGCTAGACCACCACAACCGCGAGTTCTGGAAACATTGAGGGAGGGCCGTGAACCACCTATACGCACCACTAGCTAAAGTCATGAGGAGAGGGGTAAGGCACTTGTTATTCACAATACATTTGATGCTTTACATCTTTTTGATGATGTAGAGGAAATTATACGGGGTCCTAACGCAAGCAGCCCCACACCTGGTGATCCATGTTGAATGCGACTATATGGAATGTATGTGGCCTGAACAAATGAGACCATAGTTAGCAGTCAAAGATATCGTTACTCAGTTCAAATTATAATTCCTTGGTCTTCTTGAAACTCGAGTTCATGTCAATAATGCATCTCTTATTCAATCTATCTTGTTGCCCCAATGGAAATGGTTTACAGATTATGGATCGTCGGATAATAGAGTTTGGATTACCTGGGACGATAATTTGGTTGATGTTGATGTGGTTGAATGTGGTACTCAATTTATCCACTGTTATGTTACTATTCGTGCACTTCATGAGTTAATTGTTGTCACCATTGTCTGTGGAGCTATTGAGGTAACTGATAGAAGGGAGCTTTGGGATGCTTTGGAGACTATAGCTACTTAATGTGTTGGCATCCCATGGTTAGTTGGAGGGGACTTTGATGCAGTGCGAGATCTTAGTGATCTTTGTGGCACCTCCGGAGATATTCGAATAGCTATGGATGATTTTAATGCTTGTATTCAAAATGCAGGATTACTTCCACTACCCATGCAGAGTGCATGGTACACTTTGCATAACTGTAGCGCGACACCACGAAACCTCTAGAAAAGACTGGACCGCATGATGATAAATGATAGATAGATAGCTCGATTCCCCACTGCATTTTATTTTACCCTAACCCCACGCACCTCAGACCACTCACAAATGGAGTTATATGGGGATAGACAGCAGGGATTTGGAGGTATGTTCCGATTCGATAATTACCTCATCCATTTACCTGAGTTTATTGCCAGTATGCAGAATATATGGCATCACAACATTATTGGAACACCTACGTATGCTATAAGACGGAAGCTCAAAACACTGAAATCGGTCTTTCGCGAACAAAGGAGGAATAAGGGGGATTTATCGCACAATATACAACTGGCAAAAGGATTTCTTGAGGCAGCACAAATTCGTTAGCTCAAGTAGACGTGATGAGCTATACATACAACTAGAACACTGCTGCCGGCTTGTCTTGACCAAGGCAGCCAAAATGGAACAAACAATGCTGCAACAACGAGCGAAAATGCAGTGGATGAAAGGAGGTGACTAATGCTCCCGAGTATTCTTCTGTAAGATTGCTCAAAGGAGATCGGCGAGGAGGATCTTACAGATCAATGATGATCATGGAGTCACCCATTCTGAACCAGGAGAAGTAATCAATAAGTTTGTCTCACATTACAAAAACCTCCTGGTGGGGAACAACGACAAGCTATGATAGATCTTCGGTTACTTCAACCTTGGGCTCGACATGTATTGGATGAGGAAGAAGCTAACGTATTACTGTTACCAGTTACACCAACAGATGTCAAACAAGCGGTTTTCGACATTGCAGAGGATAAGGCATCAGGTCCGGATGGGTATTCATCGGGCTTTTTCAAGGCTGCATGGCCTATAGTAGGGCAGGAGGTGACTACGGCAGTGCTGGATTTCTTTAATACAGGCCGACTCCTAAAGCAGATAAATACCACCCTTTTGGCGCTTATACCAAAGGTACATGCCCCTATGACGGTTAGTGATGTGGGCCCTATATCTTGCTGTAATGTGTTGTACAAGATTATTGTCAAGATCATTATCCAATGGTTGAGTGTGATACTGGACAAACTTATTAGTCCGGGGCAAGAGGCGTTTGTTCCCAGATGAAGCATTGGCGAAAATATTATGCTGGCATAGGAGCTCTATGGGATACAACCAGTCTCGTTTACCACCCAGGTCTGCCTTTAAAGTGGACATTCGGAAAGCTTATGACACGGTGAAATGGGACTTCATGATTGTTGTGATGGAGTTATTCGGGTTCTCTTCTCCTTTCGTGAAGTGGATTGAGGTGTGTGTTACTACACCCTCGTTTTCTGTTGGGCTGAATGGGAAATCTCATGGTTTCTTCCGGGGGGCTAGGGGTCTTCGACAGGGTGGCCCTTTATCACCCTACCTATTCGTGCTTTTGATGGAGGTTCTACACCTGGGATTACTGCAGCAGATTGACCAGGACGAGTTATTTTCCTTCCATTGGAAATGTGATACTGCCAGGGTTTTCCAGTTGAGATTCGCAGATGATGTATTGTTATTCTGCCATGCTGATATGGACTCAATAGGAGTCTTTAAGACAGGACTGGATCGTTTTGCTGAATGGTCGGGGCTTAGGCTAAACGAACATAAAAGCCACCTTATCATCTCATGATCAGCACAAGGATTGCGTGAGGAGATGCTAACAGTACTCGATTTTCAATAGACTGTATTACCGATGAGGTATTTGGGACTACCGCTTTTATCTTCTCGGTTAACTATTTCGGATTGTAACCCATTACTATTAAAAATAGATAAACATATTGCTAGTACGGAGGGTATTTCTCTGTCTTATGCAGGTAGGGTACAAATTACAAAATCTGTACTCATGGTGCTGAGTTTATATTTGGCATCGGCATTCATACCAGCGAAGAAAGTTATTAACGAAATTGAGAAAAGGCTGCGAACTTTCTTGTGGAAGGGGACAACAACCAGTGGCTACCCCAAGGTTGCATGGAAAGATGTTTGTCGACCGAAGGATGAGGGAGGATTGAGATTCAAGGATATTTGGGTCCTAAATCGTGCACTAATGTCAAAGAAACTCTGTGATGTCATTAGATGCGATAGGACCTCGATTTTGGTTGAATGGCTTACCAGAGACGGTTACGAGACACTTCCATTTGGACGATTGGGATGGCGGAAAATCCTTCGACTACGGGATTTCCTCCGGACTATGGTGGACTACCAGATTGGAGACGGGAGGAGATTTTATTTGTGGCAGGACCTGTGGCATTATCTTGGCCCTCTAAACATCACATTCCCACGAGAACCAAGTATACTCCGTTTAGAGGAGTCTTCTAGACTTAGTGCGGTGATTCAAGGAGGATATTGGCGTTGGCCGCCTATCACAGATTTCGAGTGCTTGGAAATCACACATGCCTTACCTACTATCCATGGAGGGGAGGACCACATTAGTTTGAGGTTCAAGCATGGACAACCTACAATCCAGGAGCTATACAGGCTATTTGGCCCACTAGGACCGAAAATAGATTGCTTTCGCTACTTTCGCGATCTCTCATGATTCCACGAAATCTGTTCATCTTATGGCTTGCTATCCTTGCAAGTCGGCCATGACAGACAAACCATGGCTAGCCCACCTCGGCCCTTGTATTCTATACGACGAGGGAGCGACGGAGACACATGGACACTTATTCTTTCAGTTCAGAATTTAATTGACATTATCTCACAGCAATTCGGAGAGAGGTACGGTTTACTTGGCCCAATAGAGACTGGACTACGGACATTGGATGGGCTTCACGGAGATGGAGGGGTAAACACATTATTAATATGTCTTATCGTGCATTATTAGCAGCATGTGTTTACCACATCTGGAAGGAGAGAAATCTAAGACGATTCAAGCACACCAAGAGATCACCTAATACCATGGCATTACTGATAGTCGAGGATATCAAACAATGGATTTGTAGCATTCGCTACCTAGATCAGTGAGTACTCGAGCTTTATATAGAGTATAGCATATCCCTTGGCCTGTCGAGGAAGAAACCAACTGATGATCACATTGTTGTACTGTACTATTAATTTACTTAATGAAACTTACATTTACCCAAAAAAAAGGTTCAAGGAATTCTGGGAATGTTCAAACTTTAGCTGTTTTGCAAGGTTTTATTAAAGAAAGTTTGTTTTTCTCTCATACTAACTTGTAGTTATTATTACGCTTATCTAATTTACAACATAAATGCATGGGTCCAGACCTACATTTGGGTCAAGTTTAGTGAAATTCTGAAAACGTTAAAAAATTTAGTTGTTTTGCACGATTTTATTAACGAAAATTTATTTCCCTTTCATACTAATACAAAATTATTATTACACTTAACAAATTTACCGTACAAATGTACAGGTCTAGACACACGTTTGGATCATATTTTGTGAAATTTTGACAACGTTCAAAATTTAGCTGTTTTGTACGGCTTTATTAAAGAAAGATTGCTTTCCATTCGTACTAACTTTTAGTTATTATTACGCTTAGCAAATTTACCACACAAATCCTTGAAACATACCTACGTTTGGGTCAAGTTTAGTGAAATTCTGAAAAGGTTCAAAATTTAGTTGTTTTGCATGGTTTTATTAAAGAAAATTTGTTTCCCTTTCAGAATAACATGTAGTTGTTATTACGTTTAACAAATTTACCACATAAATGTACAGGTCTAGACATACATTCGGGTCAAGTTTCGTGGAATTTTGAGAACGTTCAAAATTTAGCTGTTATGTACGGTTTTATTAAAGACGGTTTGTTTCCCTTTCATACTAACTTGTAGTTATTATTACGCTTATCAAATTTACAAAACAAATGCATGGGTCCAGACCTACGTTTGGGTCAAGTTTAGTGGAATTCTGAAAACATTCAAAATTTAGTTGTTTTGCACGGTTTTATTAAAGAAAATTTGTTTCCCTTTCATACTAACAAGTAGTTATTATTACACTTAACAAATTTACCACACAAATATGCAGGTCTAAATATACGTTTGGGTCAAGTTTCGTGGAATTTTGAGAACGTTCAAAATTTAGCTGTTTTGTACAGTTTTATTAAAGAATGATTGCTTCCCATTCGTACTAACTTGTAGTTATTATTACGCTTTGGAAATTTACCACACAAATCTTCGGGTCTGGACCTACGTTTGGGTCAATTTTAGTGGAATTCTGAAAATGTTTAAAATTTAGTTGTTTTGTACGGTTTTATTAAAGAAAATTTGTTTCCCTTTCATACTAACATGTAGTTGTTATTACACTTAATAAATTTACCGTACAAATGTACAGGTCTACAATTACGTTTGGGTCAAGTTTCGTGAAAATTTGAGAACGTTCAAAATTTGGTTGTTCTGTACGGTTTTATTAAAGAAAGATTGTTTCCCATTCGTACTAACTTGTAGTTATTATTACGCTTAGCAAATTTACCACACTAATTCTTGGGTCTAAACCTACGTTTTGGGTCAAGTATCATGGAACTCTGTGAATCTTCAAAATTTATCTCTTCAAAATATGTTTTCCTTTCATACTAACTTGTAGTTATTATTACGGTTTGCAAATTTACCATACTAATGCATGGGTCTAGAGCTACGTTTAGGTCAAGTTTCGTGGAATTCTGAGAATGTTCAAAATTTAACTCTTTTGCACAATTTTATTACAGAAAGTTTCTTTCCCTTCCATACTAACATGTAGTTATGGTTACGCTTAAAAAAATTACCACACAAATGCACGGACCTAGACTTACATTTGGGTCATGTTTCGTGGAATCTGGAGAATGTTCAAAATTTAGCTGTTATGCACGATTTTATTAAATAAAGTTTGTTTCCCTTTCATACTAATTTGTATTTATTATTACACTTAGCAAATTTACAACACAAATGCATGGGTCTAGACCTACATTGGGAACAAGTTTAGTGCATTTCTGAAAACGTTCAAAATTTAGTTGTTTTGCACTGTTTTATTAAAGAAAATTTGTTTCCCTTTCATACTAACATGTTGTTATTATTACACTTAACAAATTGACCACACAAATGTACACGTCCAGACCTACGTTTGGATCATGTTCCGTGGAGTAGTGAGAACATTCAAAATTTAGGAGTTTTGTACGATTTTATTAAAACAAGTTTGTTTCCCTTTTATACTAACTTGCAGTTTTTATTACGCTTTGCAAATTTACCACCCAAATGCATCGGTCTAGACCTACGTTGGGATCAAGTGTCAGTGGATTTCTGAGAACGTTCAAAGTTTAGCTGTTTTGCACGATTTTTTTAAATAAAGTTTGTTTACCTTTCATACTAACTTGTAGTTATTATTATTCTCAACAAATTTATCAAACAAATGCATGGGTCTAGACCTACGTTGGGGACATGTTTCATGGATTTCTGAGAATGTTAAAAATTAAGCTATTTTGCACGATTTTATTAAATAATTTTGTTTCACTTTCATACTGACTTTTAGTTACTATTACGCTTAACAAATTTACCACATAAATGCATGGGACTAGACCTACATTTGGTTCAAGTTTCGTGGAATTCTAAGAACGATCAATATGTAGCTATTTTGCACGGTTTTATTGAAAGAAGTATATGTTTCCCTTTCATACTAACTTGCAGTTATAATTACGCTTAGCAAATTTACCACACTAATACTTGGGTCTAGAGCTACGTTTGGGTCAAGTTTCGTCGAATTCTGAGAACGTTCAAACTTTAGCTATTTTGCACGGTTTTATTAAAGAAAGTTTGTTTCCCTTTTATACTAACATGTAGTTATTTCTATGGTAAATAAATTTACCACACAAATCCATCGGTCTAGACTTACGTCTGGGTCATGTTTCGTGGAATTCTGAGGACGTTCAAAATTTAGTTGTTTTGCACGGTTTATTGAAGTAAGTGTGTTTCCCTTCCACGTTAACTTGTAGTTATTATTACGTTTAGCAAATATACCACACTAAGGCATGGGTCTAGACCTATGTTTGGGCCAAGATTTGTGGAATTCTGGGAACGTTCAAAATTTAGTTGTTTTGCACTGTTTTATTAAAGAAAATTTGTTTTCCTTTTATACTAAGTTATAGTTATTATTACGCTTAACAAATTTACAACTCAAATGCATTGGTCTAGACTACGTTTGGTAAAGTTTCGTGGAATTCTAAAAACGTTCAAAATTTAGCAGTTTTACACGGTTTTATTAAAGCAAGTTTGTTTCCCTTTTATCCTAACATGCAGTTGTTATTACGCTTTACAAATTTATCACACAAATACATGGGTCTATACTTATGTTTGGGTCAACTTTCATGGAATTCTGAGAAGGTTCAAATTTAGCTGTTTTCCACGATTTTATTAAATTAAGTTTGTTTCCCTTTCATACTAAATTGTAGTTATTATTACCTTTAACAAATTTACTACACAAATGCATGGATCTAGACCTACGTTTGAGTCATGTTTCGTGGAATTCTGAAAACGTTCAAAATTTAGCCGTTTTGAACGGTTTTATTAAAATAAGTATGTTTCCCTTTCATACTAACTTGTAGTTATTATTACATTTAGCAAATTTACAACACTAATGCATGGGTCTAGACCTATGTTTGGGTCAAGGTTCATGGAATTCTGGGAACTTTCAAACTCTAGCTATTTTGCACGGTTTTATTAAGAAAATTTTGTTTTCCTTCCATACTAACTTGTAGTTATTATTACGCTTATCAAATCTACCACACAAATGCATGGGTCTAGACTTACGTTTGGGTCAAGTTTCGTGGAATTCTTATAAACCTTTAAAAATTTAGCTGTTTTGCATGGTTCATTAAAGAAAGTTTGTTTACCTTTCATACTAACATGTAGTTATTATTACAGTTAACAAATTTACCACACAAATGCATGGGTTTAGACTTACGTTTGGGTCAAGTTTCGTGGAATTCTGAGAAAAGTTTACAAATTTACCTGTGTTGCATGGTTTTAATAAAGGAGGATTGTTTTCCTTTCATACTAACATGTAGTAATTAGTACGCTTAGCAAGTTACCACACAAATGCATTGGTCTAGACTTACGTTTGGATCATGTTTCATGGAATTCTGAGATTGTTCCAAATTTAACTGTTTTGCATTATTTTATTAAATAAAGTTTGTTTCCCTTTTATACTAACTTGTAGTTATTATTACGCTTAATAAATTTACCACACAAATGCATGAGTCCAGATCTATGTTTGGGTCGAGTTTCGTGGAATTCTGAGAACGTTCAAACCTGGCAGTTTTGCACGGTTTTATTAAAATATGTTTCCCTTTCAAACTAACTTGTAGTTATTATTAGATTTAGAAATTTACCACACTAATGCATGGGTCTATATCTATGTTTGGGTCAAGGTTCATGGAATTTTAGGAAGGTTCAGTTTTTTTTCCTTTCATACTAACATGTAGTTATTATTACGGTTAGCAAATTTACCACAAAAATGCATGGGTCTAGACTTACGTTTGGGTCATTTTCATGGGATTCTAAGAATTTTTAAAATTTAGCTGTTTTGTATGATTTTATTAAATAATATTTGTTTCCCTTTCATACTAACTTGTAGTTATTATTATGCTTATCAAATTTACAACACAAATGCATGGGTCTAGACCTACGTTGGGAACAAGTTTAGTGGAATTCTGAAAACGTTCATAATTTAGTTGTTTTGCACCGTTCTATTAAAAAAAATTTATTTTCCTTTCATACTAACATGTTGTTATTATTACACTTAACAAATTTACCACACAAATGTACACGTCTAGACCTACGTTTGGATCAAGTTCCGTGGAGTATTGAGAACGTTCAAAATTTAACTGTTTTGCAAGATTTTAATAAAGCAAGTTTATTTTCCTTTTATACTAACTTGCAGTTTTTATTACGCTTTGCAAATTTACCACACAAATGCATGGGTCTACAGTTACGTTTGGGTCAAGTTTCGTGGAATTTTGAGAATGTTCGAATTTATCTGTATTGCACGATTTTATTAAATAAAGTTTTTTAACCTTTCATACTAACTTGTAGTTATTATTACGCTTAACAAATTTATTACACAAATGCATGGGTCTAAACCTACATTTGTTTCAAGTTTCGTGGAATTCTGGTAACATTCAAAATTTAGCCGTTTTGCACGGTTTTATTAAAGTAAGTATGTTACCCTTTCATACTAACTTGTACTTATTACTACGTTTAGCAAATTTACCACACTAATGCATGGGTCTAGACCTATGTTTAGGTCAAAGTTCATGGAATTCTTGGAACGTTCAAAATTTAGCTGTTTTGAAATGGTTTTATTAAAGAAATTTTGTTTTCGTTTCATACTAACTTGTAGTTATTATTACGCTTAACAAATTTACAACACAAAAGATAGGTCTGGACCTACGTTTTGTCAAGTTTCGTGGAATTCTGAAAACGTTCAAAATTTAATTATTTTGCACGGTTTTATAAAAGAAAATTTTTTCTCCTTTCATACTAACTTGCAGTTATTGTTACGCTTAGCAAATTTACCACACAAATGCATGGGTATAGACTTTCGTTTGGGTCAAGTTTCGGGGAATTTTGAGAAAACTTTCGAAAATTAGATGTTTTTCACGGCTTTATTAAAGAAAGTTTGTTTCCCTTTCATACTAACATGTAGTTATTATTACGCTCAGCGAGTTTACCACACAAATGCATGGGTGTAGACCTTCATTTGGGTCAAGTTCAGTGGATTTCTGAGAACGTTCAAAGTTTAGCTGTTTTGCACGGTTTTATTAAATAAAGTTTATTTACCTTTCATACTAACGTGTAGTTATTATTATTCTCAACAAATTTATCAAACAAATGCATGGGTCTAGACTTACGTTTGGGACATGTTTCATGGATTTCTGAGAATGTTACAAATTTAGCTATTTTGCATGATTTTATTAAATAAAGTTTGTTTCACTTTCATACTAACTTTTAGATATTATTACGCTTAAAAAATTTACCACATAAATGCATGGGACTAGACCTACATTTGGGTCAAGTTTCGTGGAGTTCTAAAAACGTTCAATATGTAGCTATTTTGCACGGTTTTATTGAAGGAAGTATGTCTACCTTTCATACTAACTTGCAGTTATTATTACGCTTAGCAGATTTACCACACTAATGCTTGGGTCTAGAGCTACGTTTGGGTCAAATTTCGTCGAATTTTGAGAACGTTCAAACTTTAGCTATTTTGCACAGTTTTATTAAAGAAAATTTGTTTTCCTTTTATACTAACATGTAGTTATATCTATGGTAAACAAATTTATCCCACAAATGCATGGGTCTAGACTTACATCTGGGTCATATTTCGTGGAACTCTGAGAACGTTCAAAATTTAGTTGTTTTGCACGGTTTATTGAAGTAAGTGTGTTTTCCTTTCATACTAACTTGTAGTTATTATTACGTTTAGCAAATTTACCACACTAATGCATGGGTCTAGACCTATGTTTGGGCCAAGATTTGTGGAATTTTGGGAACGTTCAAAATTTAGTTGTTTTGCACTGTTTTATTAAAGAAAATTTGTTTTCCTTTTATACTAAGTTATAGTTATTATTACGCTTAACAAATTTACAACTCAAATGCATTGGTATAGACTACGTTTGGTCATGTTTCGTGGAATTCTAAGAACGTTAAAAATTAAGCAGTTTTACACGGTTTTATTAAAGCAAGTTTGTTTCCCTTTTATTCTAACATGCAGTTGTTATTACGCTTTACAAATTTATCACACAAATACATGGGTCTATACTTATGTTTGGGTCAACTTTCATGGAATTCTGAGAAGGTTCAAATTTAGCTGTTTTCCACGATTTTATTAAATTAAGTTTGTTTCCCTTTCATACTAAATTGTACTTATTATTACGTATAACAAATTTACCACACAAATGCATGGGTCTAGACCTACATTCGAGTCAAGTTTCGTGGAATTTTGAAAACGTTCAAAATTTAGCCGTTTTAAACGGTTTTATTAAAATAAGTATGTTTCCCTTTCAACTAACTTGTAGTTATTATTACATTTAGCAAATTTACAACACTAATGCATGGGTCTAAACCTACATTTGTTTCAAGTTTCTTGGAATTCTGGTAACATTCAAAATTTAGCCGTTTTGCACGGTTTTATTAAAGTAAGTATGTTTCCCTTTCATACTAACTTGTACTTATTACTACGTTTAGCAAATTTACCACACTAATGCATGGGTCTAGACCTATGTTTAGGTCAAAGTTCATGTAATTCTTGGAACGTTCAAAATTTAGCTGTTTTGAAATGGTTTTATTAAAGAAATTTTTTTTTCGTTTCATTCTAACTTGTAGTTATTATTACGCATAACAAATTTACAACACAAAAGATAGGTCTGGACCTACGTTTTTTCAAGTTTCGTGGAATTCTGAAAACTTTCAAAATTTAATTATTTTGCACGATTTATAAAAGAAAATTTTTTCTCCTTTCATACTAACATGCAGTTATTGTTACGCTTAGCAAATTTACCACACAGACACATGGGTATAGACTTACGTTTGGGTCAAGTTTCGGGGAATTTTGAGAAAACTTTCGAAAATTAGGAGTTTTGCACGGCTTTATTACAGAAAGTTTGTTTCCCTTTCATACTAACATGTAGTTATTATTACGCTTAGCGAGTTTACCACACAAATGCATGGGTGTAGACCTTCATTTGGGTCAAGTTCAGTGGATTTCTGAGAATGTTCAAAGTTTAGCTGTTTTGCACGGTTTTATTAAATAAAGTTTATTTACCTTTCATACTAACGTGTAGTTATTATTATTCTCAACAAATTTATCAAACAAATGCATGGGTCTAGACTTACGTTTGGGACATGTTTCATTGATTTCTGAGAATGTTACAAATTTAGCTATTTTGCATGATTTTATTAAATAAAGTTTGTTTCACTTTCATACTAACTTTTAGATATTATTACGCTTAAAAAATTTACCACATAAATGCATGGGACTAGACCTACATTTGGGTCAAGTTTCGTGGAGTTCTAAGAACGTTCAATATGTAGCTATTTTGCACGATTTTATTGAAGGAAGTATGTTTACCTTTCATACTAACTTGCAGTTATTATTACGCTTAACAAATTTACCACACTAATGCTTGGGTCTAGAGCTACGTTTGGGTCAAGTTTCGTCGAATTCTGAGAACGTTCAAACTTTAGCTATTTTGCACGGTTTTATTAAAGAAAGTTTGTTTCCCTTTTATACTAACACGTAGTTATTACTATGGTAAATAAATTTATCCCACAAATGCATGGGTCTAGACTTACATCTGGGTCATATTTCGTGGAATTCTGAGAACGTTCAAAATTTAGTTGTTTTGCACGGTTTATTGAAGTAAGTGTGTTTTCCTTTCATACTAACTTGTAGTTATTATTACGTTTAGCAAATTTACCACACTAATGCATGGGTCTAGACCTATGTTTGGGCCAAGATTTGTGGAATTCTGGGAACGTTCAAAATTTAGTTATTTTGCACTGTTTTATTAAAGAAAATTTATTTTCCTTTTATACTAAGTTATAGTTATTATTACGCTTAACAAATTTACAACTCAAATGCATTGGTCTAGACTACGTTTGGTCAAGTTTCGTGGAATTCTTAAAACGTTCAAAATTAAGCAGTTTTACACGGTTTTATTAAAGCAAGTTTGTTTCCCTTTTATTCTAACATGCAGTTGTTATTACGCTTTACAAATTTATCGCACAAATACATGGGTCTATACTTATGTTTGGGTCAACTTTCATGGAATTCTGAGAAGGTTCAAATTTAGCTGTTTTCCACGATTTTATTAAATTAAGTTTGTTTCCCTTTCATACTAAATTGTAGTTATTATTACCTTAAACAAATTTACCACACAAATGCATGGGTCTAGACCTACGTTTGAGTCAAGTTTCGTGTAATTCTGAAAACGTTCAAAATTTAGCCGTTTTGAACGGTTTTATTAAAATAAGTATGTTTGCCTTTCAACTAACTTGTAGTTATTATTACATTTAGCAAATTTACAACACTAATGCATGGGTCTAGACCTATGTTTGGGTCAAGGTTCATGGAATTCTGGGAACTTTCAAACTCTAGCTATTTTGCACGGTTTTATTAAGAAAATTTTGTTTTCCTTCCATACTAACTTGTAGTTATTATTACGCTTATCAAATCTACCACACAAATGCATGGGTCTAGACTTACGTTTGGGTCAAGTTTCGTGGAATTCTTATAAACCTTTCAAAATTTAGCTGTTTTGCTTGGTTCATTAAAGAAAGTTTGTTTACCTTTCATACTAACATGTAGTTATTATTACAGTTAACAAATTTAACACACAAATGCATGGGTTTAGACTTACGTTTGGGTCAAGTTTCGTGGAATTCTGAGAAAAGTTTTCAAATTTAGCTGTTTTGCATGGTTTTAATAAAGGAGGATTGTTTTCCTTTCATACTAACATG
This sequence comes from Sesamum indicum, assembly GCF_026168435.1. Lineage (NCBI taxonomy): Eukaryota > Viridiplantae > Streptophyta > Magnoliopsida > Lamiales > Pedaliaceae > Sesamum > Sesamum indicum. Next base: position 11,036,913 of record NC_142665.1, on the reverse strand, counting down.
TAGTAATTAGTACGCTTAGCAAGTTACCACACAAATGCATTGGTCTAGACTTACGTTTGGATCATGTTTCATGTAATTCTGAGATTGTTCAAAATTTAGCTGTTTTGCATGATTTTATTAAATAAAGTTTGTTTCCCTTTTATACTAACTTGTAGTTATTATTACGCTTAATAAATTTACCACACAAATGCATGAGTCCAGATCTATGTTTGGGTCGAGTTTCGTGGAATTCTGAGAACGTTCAAAACTTAGCAGTTTTGCACGGTTTTATTAAAATATGTTTCCCTTTCAAACTAACTTTTAGTTATTATTAGATTTAGAAATTTACCACACTAATGCATGGGTCTATATCTATGTTTGGGTCAAGGTTCATGGAATTTTAGGACTGTTCAAACTTTAGCTATTTTGCGTGGTTTTATTAGAGAAAGTTTTTTTTTCTTTCATACTAACATGTAGTTATTATTACGGTTAGCAAATTTACCACAAAAATGCATGGGTCTAGACTTACGTTTGGGTCATTTTCATGGAATTATAAGAATTTTTAAAATTTAGCTGTTTTGCATGATTTTATTAAATAATGTTTGTTTCCCCTTCATACTAACTTGTAGTTATTATTACGCTTATCAAATTTACAACACAAATGCACGGGTCTAGACCTACGTTGGGAACAAGTTTAGTGGAATTCTGAAAACGTTCAAAATTTAGTTGTTTTGCACCGTTCTATTAAAAAAAATTTGTTTTCCTTTCATACTAACATGTTGTTATTATTACACTTAATAAATTTACCACACAAATGTACACGTCTAGACCTACGTTTGGATCAAGCTTCGTGGAGTATTGAGAACGTTCAAAATTTAACTGTTTTGCACGATTTTATTAAAGCAAGTTTATTTTCCTTTTATACTAATTTGCAGTTTTTATTACGCTTTGCAAATTTACCACACAAATGCATGGGTCTACAGTTACGTTCGGGTCAAGTTTCGTGGAATTTTGAGAATGTTCGAATTTAGCTGTATTGCACGATTTTATTAAATAAAGTTTTTTAACCTTTCATACTAACTTGTATTTATTATTACGCTTAATAAATTTATCACACAAATGCATGGGTCTAAACCTACATTTGTGTCAAGTTTCGTGGAATTCTGGTAACATTCAAAATTTAGCCGTTTTGCACGGTTTTATTAAAGTAAGTATGTTTACCTTTCATACTAACTTGTAGTTATTCTTACGTTTAGCAAATTTACCACACTAATGCATAGGTCTAGACCTATGTTTAGGTCAAAGTTAATGGAATTCTTGGAACGTTCAAAATTTAGCTGTTTTGAAATGGTTTTATTAAAGAAATTTTGTTTTCGTTTCATACTAACTTGTAGTTATTATTACGCTTAACAAATTTACAACACAAAAGATAGGTCTGGACCTACGTTACGTCAAGTTTCGTGGAATTCTGAAAACGTTCAAAATTTAATTATTTTGGACGGTTTTATAAAAGAAAATTTGTTCTCCTTTCATACTAACTTGCAGTTATTGTTACGCTTAGCAAATTTACCACACAAATGCATGGGTATAGACTTACGTTTGGGTCAAGTTTCGGGGAATTTTGAGAAAACTTTCGAAAATTAGGAGTTTTGCACGGCTTTATTACAGAAAGTTTGTTTCCCTTTCATACTAACATGTAGTTATTATTACGCTTAGCGAGTTTACCACACAAATGCATGGGTGTAGACCTTCATTTGGGTCAAGTTCAGTGGATTTCTGAGAATGTTCAAAGTTTAGCTGTTTTGCACGGTTTTATTAAATAAAGTTTATTTACCTTTCATACTAACGTGTAGTTATTATTATTCTCAACAAATTTATCAAACAAATGCATGGGTCTAGACTTACGTTTGGGACATGTTTCATTGATTTCTGAGAATGTTACAAATTTAGCTATTTTGCATGATTTTATTAAATAAAGTTTGTTTCACTTTCATACTAACTTTTAGATATTATTACGCTTAAAAAATTTACCACATAAATGCATGGGACTAGACCTACATTTGGGTCAAGTTTCGTGGAGTTCTAAGAACGTTCAATATGTAGCTATTTTGCACGATTTTATTGAAGGAAGTATGTTTACCTTTCATACTAACTTGCAGTTATTATTACGCTTAACAAATTTACCACACTAATGCTTGGGTCTAGAGCTACGTTTGGGTCAAGTTTCGTCGAATTCTGAGAACGTTCAAACTTTAGCTATTTTGCACGGTTTTATTAAAGAAAGTTTGTTTCCCTTTTATACTAACACGTAGTTATTACTATGGTAAATAAATTTATCCCATAAATGCATGGGTCTAGACTTACATCTGGGTCATATTTCGTGGAATTCTGAGAACGTTCAAAATTTAGTTGTTTTGCACGGTTTATTGAAGTAAGTGTGTTTTCCTTTCATACTAACTTGTAGTTATTATTACGTTTAGCAAATTTACCACACTAATGCATGGGTCTAGACCTATGTTTGGGCCAAGATTTGTGGAATTCTGGGAACGTTCAAAATTTAGTTATTTTGCACTGTTTTATTAAAGAAAATTTATTTTCCTTTTATACTAAGTTATAGTTATTATTACGCTTAACAAATTTACAACTCAAATGCATTGGTCTAGACTACGTTTGGTCAAGTTTCGTGGAATTCTTAAAACGTTCAAAATTAAGCAGTTTTACACGGTTTTATTAAAGCAAGTTTGTTTCCCTTTTATTCTAACATGCAGTTGTTATTACGCTTTACAAATTTATCGCACAAATACATGGGTCTATACTTATGTTTGGGTCAACTTTCATGGAATTCTGAGAAGGTTCAAATTTAGCTGTTTTCCACGATTTTATTAAATTAAGTTTGTTTCCCTTTCATACTAAATTGTAGTTATTATTACCTTAAACAAATTTACCACACAAATGCATGGGTCTAGACCTACGTTTGAGTCAAGTTTCGTGTAATTCTGAAAACGTTCAAAATTTAGCCGTTTTGAACGGTTTTATTAAAATAAGTATGTTTGCCTTTCAACTAACTTGTAGTTATTATTACATTTAGCAAATTTACAACACTAATGCATGGGTCTAGACCTATGTTTGGGTCAAGGTTCATGGAATTCTGGGAACTTTCAAACTCTAGCTATTTTGCACGGTTTTATTAAGAAAATTTTGTTTTCCTTCCATACTAACTTGTAGTTATTATTACGCTTATCAAATCTACCACACAAATGCATGGGTCTAGACTTACGTTTGGGTCAAGTTTCGTGGAATTCTTATAAACCTTTCAAAATTTAGCTGTTTTGCTTGGTTCATTAAAGAAAGTTTGTTTACCTTTCATACTAACATGTAGTTATTATTACAGTTAACAAATTTAACACACAAATGCATGGGTTTAGACTTACGTTTGGGTCAAGTTTCGTGGAATTCTGAGAAAAGTTTTCAAATTTAGCTGTTTTGCATGGTTTTAATAAAGGAGGATTGTTTTCCTTTCATACTAACATGTAGTAATTAGTACGCTTAGCAAGTTACCACACAAATGCATTGGTCTAGACTTACGTTTGGATCATGTTTCATGTAATTCTGAGATTGTTCAAAATTTAGCTGTTTTGCATGATTTTATTAAATAAAGTTTGTTTCCCTTTTATACTAACTTGTAGTTATTATTACGCTTAATAAATTTACCACACAAATGCATGAGTCCAGATCTATGTTTGGGTCGAGTTTCGTGGAATTCTGAGAACGTTCAAAACTTAGCAGTTTTGCACGGTTTTATTAAAATATGTTTCCCTTTCAAACTAACTTTTAGTTATTATTAGATTTAGAAATTTACCACACTAATGCATGGGTCTATATCTATGTTTGGGTCAAGGTCCATGGAATTTTAGGACTGTTCAAACTTTAGCTATTTTGCGTGGTTTTATTAGAGAAAGTTTTTTTTTCTTTCATACTAACATGTAGTTATTATTACGGTTAGCAAATTTACCACAAAAATGCATGGGTCTAGACTTACGTTTGGGTCATTTTCATGGAATTATAAGAATTTTTAAAATTTAGCTGTTTTGCATGATTTTATTAAATAATGTTTGTTTCCCCTTCATACTAACTTGTAGTTATTATTACGCTTATCAAATTTACAACACAAATGCACGGGTCTAGACCTACGTTGGGAACAAGTTTAGTGGAATTCTGAAAACGTTCAAAATTTAGTTGTTTTGCAAAAATTTGTTTTCCTTTCATACTAACATGTTGTTATTATTACACTTAATAAATTTACCACACAAATGTACACGTCTAGACCTACGTTTGGATCAAGCTTCGTGGAGTATTGAGAACGTTCAAAATTTAACTGTTTTGCACGATTTTATTAAAGCAAGTTTATTTTCCTTTTATACTAATTTGCAGTTTTTATTACGCTTTGCAAATTTACCACACAAATGCATGGGTCTACAGTTACGTTTGGGTCAAGTTTCGTGGAATTTTGAGAATGTTCGAATTTAGCTGTATTGCACGATTTTATTAAATAAAGTTTTTTAACCTTTCATACTAACTTGTATTTATTATTACGCTTAACAAATTTATCACACAAATGCATGGGTCTAAACCTACATTTGTGTCAAGTTTCGTGGAATTCTGGTAACATTCAAAATTTAGCCGTTTTGCACGGTTTTATTAAAGTAAGTATGTTTACCTTTCATACTAACTTGTAGTTATTCTTACGTTTAGCAAATTTACCACACTAATGCATAGGTCTAGACCTATGTTTAGGTCAAAGTTAATGGAATTCTTGGAACGTTCAAAATTTAGCTGTTTTGAAATGGTTTTATTAAAGAAATTTTATTTTCGTTTCATACTAACTTGTAGTTATTATTACGCTTAACAAATTTACAACACAAAAGATAGGTCTGGACCTACGTTACGTCAAGTTTCGTGGAATTCTGAAAACGTTCAAAATTTAATTATTTTGGACGGTTTTATAAAAGAAAATTTGTTCTCCTTTCATACTAACTTGCAGTTATTGTTACGCTTAGCAAATTTACCACACAAATGCATGGGTATAGACTTACGTTTGGGTCAAGTTTCGGGGAATTTTGAGAAAACTTTCGAAAATTAGGAGTTTTGCACGGCTTTATTACAGAAAGTTTGTTTCCCTTTCATACTAACATGTAGTTATTATTACGCTTAGCGAGTTTACCACACAAATGCATGGGTGTAGACCTTCATTTGGGTCAAGTTCAGTGGATTTCTGAGAATGTTCAAAGTTTAGCTGTTTTGCACGGTTTTATTAAATAAAGTTTATTTACCTTTCATACTAACGTGTAGTTATTATTATTCTCAACAAATTTATCAAACAAATGCATGGGTCTAGACTTACGTTTGGGACATGTTTCATTGATTTCTGAGAATGTTACAAATTTAGCTATTTTGCATGATTTTATTAAATAAAGTTTGTTTCACTTTCATACTAACTTTTAGATATTATTACGCTTAAAAAATTTACCACATAAATGCATGGGACTAGACCTACATTTGGGTCAAGTTTCGTGGAGTTCTAAGAACGTTCAATATGTAGCTATTTTGCACGATTTTATTGAAGGAAGTATGTTTACCTTTCATACTAACTTGCAGTTATTATTACGCTTAACAAATTTACCACACTAATGCTTGGGTCTAGAGCTACGTTTGGGTCAAGTTTCGTCGAATTCTGAGAACGTTCAAACTTTAGCTATTTTGCACGGTTTTATTAAAGAAAGTTTGTTTCCCTTTTATACTAACACGTAGTTATTACTATGGTAAATAAATTTATCCCACAAATGCATGGGTCTAGACTTACATCTGGGTCATATTTCGTGGAATTCTGAGAACGTTCAAAATTTAGTTGTTTTGCACGGTTTATTGAAGTAAGTGTGTTTTCCTTTCATACTAACTTGTAGTTATTATTACGTTTAGCAAATTTACCACACTAATGCATGGGTCTAGACCTATGTTTGGGCCAAGATTTGTGGAATTCTGGGAACGTTCAAAATTTAGTTATTTTGCACTGTTTTATTAAAGAAAATTTATTTTCCTTTTATACTAAGTTATAGTTATTATTACGCTTAACAAATTTACAACTCAAATGCATTGGTCTAGACTACGTTTGGTCAAGTTTCGTGGAATTCTAAAAACGTTCAAAATTAAGCAGTTTTACACGGTTTTATTAAAGCAAGTTTGTTTCCCTTTTATTCTAACATGCAGTTGTTATTACGCTTTACAAATTTATCACACAAATACATGGGTCTATACTTATGTTTGGGTCAACTTTCATGGAATTCTGAGAAGGTTCAAATTTAGCTGTTTTCCACGATTTTATTAAATTAAGTTTGTTTCCCTTTCATACTAAATTGTAGTTATTATTACCTTAAACAAATTTACCACACAAATGCATGGGTCTAGACCTACGTTTGAGTCAAGTTTCGTGTAATTCTGAAAACGTTCAAAATTTAGCCGTTTTGAACGGTTTTATTAAAATAAGTATGTTTGCCTTTCAACTAACTTGTAGTTATTATTACATTTAGCAAATTTACAACACTAATGCATGGGTCTAGACCTATGTTTGGGTCAAGGTTCATGGAATTCTGGGAACTTTCAAACTCTAGCTATTTTGCACGGTTTTATTAAGAAAATTTTGTTTTCCTTCCATACTAACTTGTAGTTATTATTACGCTTATCAAATCTACCACACAAATGCATGGGTCTAGACTTACGTTTGGGTCAAGTTTCGTGGAATTCTTATAAACCTTTCAAAATTTAGCTGTTTTGCTTGGTTCATTAAAGAAAGTTTGTTTACCTTTCATACTAACATGTAGTTATTATTACAGTTAACAAATTTAACACACAAATGCATGGGTTTAGACATACGTTTGGGTCAAGTTTCGTGGAATTCTGAGAAAAGTTTTCAAATTTAGTTGTTTTGCATGGTTTTAATAAAGGAGGATTGTTTTCCTTTCATACTAACATGTAGTAATTAGTACGCTTAGCAAGTTACCACACAAATGCATTGGTCTAGACTTACGTTTGGATCATGTTTCATGTAATTCTGAGATTGTTCAAAATTTAGCTGTTTTGCATGATTTTATTAAATAAAGTTTGTTTCCCTTTTATACTAACTTGTAGTTATTATTACGCTTAATAAATTTACCACACAAATGCATGAGTCCAGATCTATGTTTGGGTCGAGTTTCGTGGAATTCTGAGAACGTTCAAAACTTAGCAGTTTTGCACGGTTTTATTAAAATATGTTTCCCTTTCAAACTAACTTTTAGTTATTATTAGATTTAGAAATTTACCACACTAATGCATGGGTCTATATCTATGTTTGGGTCAAGGTCCATGGAATTTTAGGACTGTTCAAACTTTAGCTATTTTGCGTGGTTTTATTAGAGAAAGTTTTTTTTTCTTTCATACTAACATGTAGTTATTATTACGGTTAGCAAATTTACCACAAAAATGCATGGGTCTAGACTTACGTTTGGGTCATTTTCATGGAATTATAAGAATTTTTAAAATTTAGCTGTTTTGCATGATTTTATTAAATAATGTTTGTTTCCCCTTCATACTAACTTGTAGTTATTATTACGCTTATCAAATTTACAACACAAATGCACGGGTCTAGACCTACGTTGGGAACAAGTTTAGTGGAATTCTGAAAACGTTCAAAATTTAGTTGTTTTGCACCGTTCTATTAAAAAAAATTTGTTTTCCTTTCATACTAACATGTTGTTATTATTACACTTAATAAATTTACCACACAAATGTACACGTCTAGACCTACGTTTGGATCAAGCTTCGTGGAGTATTGAGAACGTTCAAAATTTAACTGTTTTGCACGATTTTATTAAAGCAAGTTTATTTTCCTTTTATACTAATTTGCAGTTTTTATTACGCTTTGCAAATTTACCACACAAATGCATGGGTCTACAGTTACGTTTGGGTCAAGTTTCGTGGAATTTTGAGAATGTTCGAATTTAGCTGTATTGCACGATTTTATTAAATAAAGTTTTTTAACCTTTCATACTAACTTGTATTTATTATTACGCTTAACAAATTTATCACACAAATGCATGGGTCTAAACCTACATTTGTGTCAAGTTTCGTGGAATTCTGGTAACATTCAAAATTTAGCCGTTTTGCACGGTTTTATTAAAGTAAGTATGTTTACCTTTCATACTAACTTGTAGTTATTCTTACGTTTAGCAAATTTACCACACTAATGCATAGGTCTAGACCTATGTTTAGGTCAAAGTTAATGGAATTCTTGGAACGTTCAAAATTTAGCTGTTTTGAAATGGTTTTATTAAAGAAATTTTGTTTTCGTTTCATACTAACTTGTAGTTATTATTACGCTTAACAAATTTACAACACAAAAGATAGGTCTGGACCTACGTTACGTCAAGTTTCGTGGAATTCTGAAAACGTTCAAAATTTAATTATTTTGGACGGTTTTATAAAAGAAAATTTGTTCTCCTTTCATACTAACTTGCAGTTATTGTTACGCTTAGCAAATTTACCACACAAATGCATGGGTATAGACTTACGTTTGGGTCAAGTTTCGGGGAATTTTGAGAAAACTTTCGAAAATTAGGAGTTTTGCACGGCTTTATTACAGAAAGTTTGTTTCCCTTTCATACTAACATGTAGTTATTATTACGCTTAGCGAGTTTACCACACAAATGCATGGGTGTAGACCTTCATTTGGGTCAAGTTCAGTGGATTTCTGAGAATGTTCAAAGTTTAGCTGTTTTGCACGGTTTTATTAAATAAAGTTTATTTACCTTTCATACTAACGTGTAGTTATTATTATTCTCAACAAATTTATCAAACAAATGCATGGGTCTAGACTTACGTTTGGGACATGTTTCATTGATTTCTGAGAATGTTACAAATTTAGCTATTTTGCATGATTTTATTAAATAAAGTTTGTTTCACTTTCATACTAACTTTTAGATATTATTACGCTTAAAAAATTTACCACATAAATGCATGGGACTAGACCTACATTTGGGTCAAGTTTCGTGGAGTTCTAAGAACGTTCAATATGTAGCTATTTTGCACGATTTTATTGAAGGAAGTATGTTTACCTTTCATACTAACTTGCAGTTATTATTACGCTTAACAAATTTACCACACTAATGCTTGGGTCTAGAGCTACGTTTGGGTCAAGTTTCGTCGAATTCTGAGAACGTTCAAACTTTAGCTATTTTGCACGGTTTTATTAAAGAAAGTTTGTTTCCCTTTTATACTAACACGTAGTTATTACTATGGTAAATAAATTTATCCCACAAATGCATGGGTCTAGACTTACATCTGGGTCATATTTCGTGGAATTCTGAGAACGTTCAAAATTTAGTTGTTTTGCACGGTTTATTGAAGTAAGTGTGTTTTCCTTTCATACTAACTTGTAGTTATTATTACGTTTAGCAAATTTACCACACTAATGCATGGGTCTAGACCTATGTTTGGGCCAAGATTTGTGGAATTCTGGGAACGTTCAAAATTTAGTTATTTTGCACTGTTTTATTAAAGAAAATTTATTTTCCTTTTATACTAAGTTATAGTTATTATTACGCTTAACAAATTTACAACTCAAATGCATTGGTCTAGACTACGTTTGGTCAAGTTTCGTGGAATTCTAAAAACGTTCAAAATTAAGCAGTTTTACACGGTTTTATTAAAGCAAGTTTGTTTCCCTTTTATTCTAACATGCAGTTGTTATTACGCTTTACAAATTTATCACACAAATACATGGGTCTATACTTATGTTTGGGTCAACTTTCATGGAATTCTGAGAAGGTTCAAATTTAGCTGTTTTCCACGATTTTATTAAATTAAGTTTGTTTCCCTTTCATACTAAATTGTAGTTATTATTACCTTAAACAAATTTACCACACAAATGCATGGGTCTAGACCTACGTTTGAGTCAAGTTTCGTGTAATTCTGAAAACGTTCAAAATTTAGCCGTTTTGAACGGTTTTATTAAAATAAGTATGTTTGCCTTTCAACTAACTTGTAGTTATTATTACATTTAGCAAATTTACAACACTAATGCATGGGTCTAGACCTATGTTTGGGTCAAGGTTCATGGAATTCTGGGAACTTTCAAACTCTAGCTATTTTGCACGGTTTTATTAAGAAAATTTTGTTTTTCTTCCATACTAACTTGTAGTTATTATTACGCTTATCAAATCTACCACACAAATGCATGGGTCTAGACTTACGTTTGGGTCAAGTTTCGTGGAATTCTTATAAACCTTTCAAAATTTAGCTGTTTTGCTTGGTTCATTAAAGAAAGTTTGTTTACCTTTCATACTAACATGTAGTTATTATTACAGTTAACAAATTTAACACACAAATGCATGGGTTTAGACTTACGTTTGGGTCAAGTTTCGTGGAATTCTGAGAAAAGTTTTCAAATTTAGCTGTTTTGCATGGTTTTAATAAAGGAGGATTGTTTTCCTTTCATACTAACATGTAGTAATTAGTACGCTTAGCAAGTTACCACACAAATGCATTGGTCTAGACTTACGTTTGGATCATGTTTCATGTAATTCTGAGATTGTTCAAAATTTAGCTGTTTTGCATGATTTTATTAAATAAAGTTTGTTTCCCTTTTATACTAACTTGTAGTTATTATTACGCTTAATAAATTTACCACACAAATGCATGAGTCCAGATCTATGTTTGGGTCGAGTTTCGTGGAATTCTGAGAACGTTCAAAACTTAGCAGTTTTGCACGGTTTTATTAAAATATGTTTCCCTTTCAAACTAACTTTTAGTTATTATTAGATTTAGAAATTTACCACACTAATGCATGGGTCTATATCTATGTTTGGGTCAAGGTTCATGGAATTTTAGGACTGTTCAAACTTTAGCTATTTTGCGTGGTTTTATTAGAGAAAGTTTTTTTTTCTTTCATACTAACATGTAGTTATTATTACGGTTAGCAAATTTACCACAAAAATGCATGGGTCTAGACTTACGTTTGGGTCATTTTCATGGAATTATAAGAATTTTTAAAATTTAGCTGTTTTGCATGATTTTATTAAATAATGTTTGTTTCCCCTTCATACTAACTTGTAGTTATTATTACGCTTATCAAATTTACAACACAAATGCACGGGTCTAGACCTACGTTGGGAACAAGTTTAGTAGAATTCTGAAAACGTTCAAAATTTAGTTGTTTTGCACCGTTCTATTAAAAAAAATTTGTTTTCCTTTCATACTAACATGTTGTTATTATTACACTTAATAAATTTACCACACAAATGTACACGTCTAGACCTACGTTTGGATCAAGCTTCGTGGAGTATTGAGAACGTTCAAAATTTAACTGTTTTGCACGATTTTATTAAAGCAAGTTTATTTTCCTTTTATACTAATTTGCAGTTTTTATTACGCTTTGCAAATTTACCACACAAATGCATGGGTCTACAGTTACGTTTGGGTCAAGTTTCGTGGAATTTTGAGAATGTTCGAATTTAGCTG